>NC_071088.1:51522972-51836472 GCF_027358695.1 Spea bombifrons
AGCCCAAACAGCTGCTAGTTCCTACCCAGTAGGACTCTAAAGAGGTTGTCAGATCATGTGACTGATCACATGGTACAAAGTACTGCTGGAAACCGGAGACTGAAATGAGTGGAAATGCATTGAACTGATAGCGCGCCGGTGTCCGTTCGGGAGGGGGGATGTGTCTCTGGCGTCCGCTCGGTGTGTCTCTGGCTGTCACTGGCGTCTGCCCGGTGTGTGTGTCCGTCTGTCTGTGGCGTCCGCTCGGTGTGTCTGCCTGTCTGTCTGCCTGTCTGTCTGTCTCTGCTCGGTGTGTCTGTCTGTCTCTGGCGCCCGCTCGGTGACTGACACTTGCACAATGTGTACTGTATACGAGAATATAATATATAATAATAAAGCAACAGCCACGTTTCATATTAGAATTGCTCACGGATATGTAAATGCACATAACATGGAATGCACTTGGAACTGAAATTAAAATCCGTTTTTCTCTTAATATGTTTAAAGCGTTTTCTTCTTTATAAAAGCGTCTCTATCGCACTCTGCCGCCACTGTGTGTTTAACAGCCATGCACAGGGTACAATATCCAAGAAAGGCTGCATTGGCCACGCAGGGTTAAGATCCTATAAATCCAGGATGGGTGGAAGAAAACTTATAAAAAGGCAAATTGGTACCCAAGAACAACACAATATTATTGTCATAAATATATATATAAACGGGTAAATTATACTGCGTGAGAGAAAAAAATTCTAATCGACAATGTTGAATCGATTTTATGGAATATAAAATTAGGGTTTTTTCAGAGCAAATGCTCTGAAAAATACACTTCGTCTTATAATCAGACCTTGATTAGTGGTTGGATAATAATACAGCGCTGCAGGGGACCCGGATCCTCCTCTCTGACAGCCGGCAGGTGTCTGTGCGATGCGCGCAGACATCCTCCACTACTGCCGTCGACTTCCGCCCGGGCTTCTATGATGGAGCACCAGTGTGACATGACCATATAAGGGGTAAAAGGCATATTTGGGGGGCAGAGGGGCATATCTGGGGTCAGAGTGGCATATAGGAGGTTATAAGGCATGTCAGGGGGGCACAGTGGAATATCAGGGGATATAAGGCATATATCTATATCTGGGGGAATAATGCATAATGCATCTTCCTGATTTCTCTAAATTAAAGCTGCTGTTCTACTTAGACATTTTCCCCAACTATATAAATATAACTATATACATTCTCTAAATACTTATATTATTATGTACTACTATAATTTACATGTTAAATAAACATTTTCTTGTTTTAGTATAATATACCGTTTGTAGTTTATTGTTGAAACTGTAGTTATTTCACCAAAATAAATTGTGTTCTGTGCTCATAAACAAGGTGGAAAACAAATAGGACAGAAGCACACAGGGACTGATATGAAACAAGTAAACTAAAACTTTTATCATTAATACATTTTTATTGCATTAAAAAGAAAGCTTAGCAGTCCAGCATAACTGCTACTTTGCAAGGCTATTGAATTCCACATGACTGTTTACAGCATTGATAGGTTTATGATGTCACTGTGACACACCCATTTCCCACTACAGTTTTGGCATGGTGGTGCATCATCTCCATGGTAACAGGTCAATTGTTGTGTCATAGCTTTGTGATGTCACACATTCTAAGTGTATGCATTAGGGGATCACGAGCCCAGACAATCACTCTATTACTGAGAGCAGCGATTGTAGGTCACGTTTGGACCAACTGACTTATTCTGAGTTATTAACCCAGAAATTCTAGCTTACAAGCCAATCTTTTGTAGCAACTCCCTGTAGTTGTTATACTGCAGGACTATTGCTATTACTCATCTGTTGCGCATCCACTCCTCATCTCATTGTAACGGGTATGTTAGGGATTTTTGTTTCATTTTACTAATGGATAAAAACACCTAAATCACTCATAACATCAAACAAGGAGCATACACCCCGTGCACCATTAAGGGACAGGGTTATTGTACGAGTTTTTCCTATTTCTTTCTTTAACAGTTATTTCTGTTTTTCTCAGTTAGTCTACCCACTCAAATTATATATACATTTTGGGGGGCAAGTAGGGATTACCGTTTGTCTGTAGCTTCTTGTCGAAGCTGTAGTCATTAAACCAAAATACATTGTGTTCTGGGTTCATAAACAAGATGGACAACAAATAGGACAGAAGCACACAGGGACTGATATGAAACAAGTAAACTTAAACTTTCATCATTAATACCTTTTCATTGCATTAAAAAGAAAGCTTAGCAAGCCAGCATAACTGCTACTTTGCAAGGCTATTGAATTCCACATGACTGTTTACATCATCACCATGGTAACTGGTCAATTGTTGTGTCATAGCTTTGTGATGTCACACATTCTAAGTGTATACATTAAGGGATCACGAGCCCAGACAATCACTCTATTACTGAGAGTAGCGATAGTACGTCACGTTTGGACAAACTGACTTATTCTGAGTTATAAACACAGAAATTCTAGCTTACAAGCCAATCTTTTGTAGCAAATCCCTGTAGTTGTTATACTGCAGGACTATTGCTATTACTCATCTGTTGCGCATCCACTCCTCATCTCAATGTAACGGGTATGTTAGGGATTTTTGTTTCATTTTACTAATGGATTAAAACACCAAAATCACTACACGACTTAAACAGCTATGTTCCCATTTCTCAGTTCGTGTACGCACATGAATTATATACATTTTTTTTGGACAAGTAGGGATTTTCTCAAAATTCATATTCATATATGTGAAGCAATTTCTTTATGAAATAAAGTTTTATATATAAAAGATATATAAAATGAACAATTACCAAACATTTTATTGCTTAACATATCCCTAATTTACAAATCACCCTAGATTCCTGTTTCATTTTTTTTAACACCTTCCTTTCCATATCTAAAACATTCCCTACTAAGTACCATACTAACCATATAAAATAAAAAAAAAAATTAAATATAGTAAAAAAAACCCGTTCACAATCACTGAGAGCCGAGACAAAGGCAATGCTTGCAAGCATCACCTTTGTCTTTTGACTTTTTCCATGCATGTGATTGGCTGTAGCATGGAAGATCTGCCATTGATTGACGGCTCTGATCGGGGAGCCATCAGCAGCAGTGCCCCCCCCCATGCTCTTGTTGATCTCGTTGATGTGGGAGCGATTTAACCGCTTATGTACCAGGTACATCATGAGTTCTGTGCTACCATCTTTTCATGACGTACATCATTGGTCACAAGGGAGTAAACCTAAAGCAATTTTATGTATATTATGTTGAAAGTTTCTTTTGTGTTAGTTTTCAGTAGAAACGATGTCTTCGTATTCTGTGAAATATGTCCGTCTCCGGAACGGACAAAATTTGTCCAATATTTTTGTTTTTGGAAATCCCATTCGTCTGTCTGGTTGCAAAGAAATAAACGCCCAGAAGAAACATCTGAGCTGCTGTAAAACTCATCGGCTCCGCTATTCACATGTAACAAAGTAACTTTAACATGAAGCAGCAGCTGGAAATCTCTCTGTATAATGTGTTTGGTAGAGAAATATTCCTGCACATATTTATTATTATCATTATTATTATTATCTTTTATTTATATAGCGCCAGCAGTTTATGCAGCGCTTGATACAAGGGACATACTAAAACGAATGACAAAATGGAATGCCCATAGACTTTAATGGGGAGGAATGCCCATAGACTTTAATGGGGAGGAATGCCCATAGACTTTAAAGGGGAGGAATGCCCATATACTTTAATGGAGAGGAATGCCCATAGACTATAATGGGGAGGAATGCCCATAGACTTTAATGGGGAGGAATGCCCATAGACTTTAATGGGGAGGAATGCCCATAGACTTTAATGGGGACGAATGCCCATATACTTTAATGGGGAGGAATGCCCATAGACTTTAATGGGGAGGAATGCCCATAGACTTTAATGGGGAGGAATGCCCATAGACTTTAATGGGGAGGAATGCCCATAGACTTTAATGGGGAGGAATGCCCATAGACTTTAATGGGGAGGAATGCCCATAGACTATAATGGGGAGGAATGCCCATAGACTATAATGGGGAGGAATGCCCATAGACTATAATGGGGAGGAATGCCCATAGACTATAATGGGGAGGAATGCCCATAGACTATAATGGGGAGGAATGCCCATAGACTTTAATGGGGAGGAATGCCCATAGACTTTAATGGGGAGAAATGCCCATTGACTATAATGGAAGGTAAAAGAATAATTGATTTTGAATTTAAAACATATCATTTAGATCTTTGGCACACATTCTCCCCTAGCACAGACACAGGATCTAAAACTCAGATTATGTGGGATTATAGTGATTGAGTGAATGTGAATTGAGTGAATGCCCATAGGATATAATGGGAGAAAAATTAAACTTGTTTTTTAGAGAAAACCATCTTAAATATCATATAGAACTGTGTCATGTATACTCCCCTAGTACAGTTATAGGTTCTAAACCTCATATTAAGTGGAATTATAGCTGTGTTCTATGGAATGACAGGTGAATGACAGTATTGATGGAATGCCCATAGGATAATGTTATCTCTATGTTTAATGCTGTGACGGAACCCTCCATCACTGGGACTACTGGAGAAGCCTGACTGCCAGCCTCCTCCCTATTGACTATGGGCCCTGGGTTTGTAAAGACTTCTGTGGCTACCCCCAGCAGTATCATCTCATCACTTGCTGAGGGGATTATCTCCAGCAGACAGCCAGGATCTGCAACCAGGGAGTGACTGCCATTGTTTCAGTTTAATGTTGTATAAATCAGCCCCCCCCCCCCATTGTATTGTTAATCTCGTGACTGCCCCTGTTGTCTCTGGGAGGCAGATTAAGGGGGGCGGTTTGTGTCCCAATATCTTATTTTATGTAAATGTGTGTTTTGATGGATATATCCAGCCCTGTGTGTCCAAAATAAATCAGTCTTCGTTTGGTTTTACCCTACACTGAGTCTCGGCGAGTGACTGGGGAACTGGGGAAAGTGTTGTCCCAGGCTAAGGGAGCACAAGACAGCGGAGGTAGTCGGTCGGACTAGCCAGCCCGTGACATTGGTGGCAAGCGGCGGGATTGCTTCTTAGTCTGAGGGACACTTACTTTCTACCGGGATTAACCGACAGGACGACAGACTTCGGTCGCCTTGACGAACACATGGATGTGGTATCAGAATTCCAGGGGCTGCTGCGGGTCATCCTCTCCTGCTACACCACTACTCTGCCTACAGAACAATACCAGAATCTGAGGCAACTGGTTCGACGGTCACTATGGCAGAGGGCTGTTATATGCCGGGGTTAGTGTCTTCCAAGCTCCGAACAAAAGATTAGAGACCAGCGGGAACTACGGATGTCATTCCCTTAGTGCAGAGAATTACATCACATGCCGTTTCCAGTATCTTAAGTTCTATTAAGGTTTGGGGACCAGGGCATTTTTATTTTTGTAACGGTTATAAGTTGCACCTGCAACCTGTAGCTTTCAACTGCTCGCAAAAATATATTTCTTTCCCCAGGTAACTAGAGTTAATAAATAATAGTTCCTTTTTTACACTTGAAGTATTACATTGCATAGCCTATATTGGTGTTAATACAGGTATTTTATTTTTGTATCTCTCATGTGGTACATAGTTGGAATTAAAATTAATACTACTAAAATAGACTGTCCCAAACATGACATGTCGGAATGGAAATGTAGGTGTATTTTGGCTTTTATGAAAAGTTTTGTGCATCTTGCTATAAACTTGTGCACCGAAAAATGCACCTGCCCCTTAAACCCGCCGCAACTGCGACCGGGTCCGCCACTCAAAGGGGCTCGGAAGCCCCCGCCAGGGCCGGCCTTACAGGTGTGCGTCCGCACAGGGTTTAAATTAAAACATCGGGGGGGGGTTGTTTTTTGCAACCCCCAATACTTACTCCTCAGATCAGTGATTGATATTCGCTGAATATGCGCGGAATTCTTCTATTGTTTTATGTTAGTGTTTGTGCAGGCATGTTATGACTGTGTGTGCAGGCATGTTATGACTGTGTGTGTATGGGTATGATATTGTCTATGTGTGTTTCTCTGGGTATGATAGCATGCATTTGTGCTAGTTTAAGTGTCTGTGCATGTGTGTTAATGTATGGGCCTTGTTGTGTTAGTGTGAGTGTCTGTGTGTGTATTAGTGCTGATTGTCTGGTTGTGTTAGTGTCAGGGTGTGTGTTAATGTATGGGTCTGGTTGTGTTAGTGTGAATGTCTGGGTGTGTGTATTAGTGCTGATTGTCTGGTTGTGTTAGTGTCAGGGTGTGTGTTAATGTATGGGTCTGGTTGTGTTAGTGTGAATGTCTGGGTGTGTGTATTAGTGCTGATTGTCTGGTTGTGTTAGTGTCTGGGTGTGTGTTAATGTATGGGTCTGGTTGTGTTAGTGTGAATGTCTGGGTGTGTGTGTATTAGTGGTGATTGTCTGGTTGTGTTAGTGTGAGTGCCTGGGTGTGTGTGCTTTAGTAAAAAGATTGTGAGGAGAACCGGTGTGCCCTAAAAATAGTGTGTGCTAAATAAGTAAATCTCTTAAAAATACTTCCCTTTTGTTTTCTCACAGCTGCCTCCTTAAAAACAACTCTCTCCAGGTGTTGTAAAGTATAGGTTCCATTTCAATAGGGGGCGCTCATGTAAGAAAAACAAACGAAACAACAATAGTGTAGACTGTTCAGTCAATACGGTGTTAATTATATTGCGTTAGTTGCACTCACAATAGTGCTGAAGATTTGTGTCTGTTTCTCATTCCCCTCTCATAGCAGCTTGTGAAAAAGGTAGTAAATGGTTGCAATCACGGGATCCAATGCACGTAAAATTATGTGCAAGGTGCGCTCAGGGAGGGGGGTAGGGGAAGCCCACGGTGTCCAGGATCTCTTCTCCAAATGTCATGGAATTTCAGGTCCAATCCCCCGAACGCTGTGATACAGTGCGGCAACTTCTTCCAGCCAGGGAGCGGGAAAACCACCCCCAAAGAATAATCAACTGCTGCTTATATTTAAAGATATAGGTTTATTACGGGAATATGCCTTTAAAATAATTTTATTTAAATTTAAAAAAAAAGTACTTTAAGATATATAAAATATAAATATGTAAACGTCAAACGATTCAGTGAAATAAAAAGTCTTTCCTCAACGCGTTTCGGCTTTAATGGCTTCCTCAGGAAAAAAGTATTTGATCGCTTCTTCCACTCTTTTTATGTGTGTTAATTCGTTGTATTTTCTTCTATATACGCTAGATGGCGGTGTAACGTTGTTTCCCAGAACATGAGGACGTGTTGTACGCACATGTACACTAGGTGGCGCTGTTACGTCATTCCACAATACGTGAGGACGTATTGGAGGCTGGATGTGCGTACTGCCGTCATTCTGTTTATACGCGTCCCCATAGAAACGGCTTCTCCTTCTCCGTAGGGCTGTCTCTTTTCTTGGTGTTGCATCATGTCCTAGTGTCCTGCTGTGCTGTGCAGTGCAGATGTTAAGAAATGACATTTGAAGACGGATTAACATGAACGCTAAGTATAAACGCTATAGGATGTAAACGTTTAAGGATGTGATTGCATTAAACGTGGATATATGAACTATAACTAAACATACTATGGGTTTTGTTTATACATAAATGTCTATATGAATCCACAGAAAAGAGAGCAATATGCCAAACAATAATACAAAATATGAAATATTGGAATTGTGTATAGTAAAAAGTAATATTGAAGAACCCATGAATGAATAAGTAGTCTGTGTCTATTTATTTCAAATGGGGGTTAGGATCCCTTAGGTGAAAGCGTGAATATCCAAGTTTATGTTCAAGCCTCCTTTTTTTATATGTTCCTAATTTAAAGATCCACTTAGTTTCCTTTCTTGAAATGTTTTCTGCACTATGCCCTCCTCTCCAATTTGGGGGTACAGTGTCTATTCCCATGATTCAAAATTGATTAATTGAGAAAACAGGACATGAATTACAGTATCGCGGGACACCGTGTTTAATGCTTGAATTCATAATGTTCCCAAGATGTTCCTAAATTCTTCCTTTAAGTGGTCTGGTTGTTCTTCCCCCATACTGTGCACCACATGGACATTGTAATAAATAAATTACAGATTTGGTGGTGCAGGTGATGAATTTCTTAATTTCGTATGTAGTCCCTGTCCTATTACTGATAAAACTGTTTGTTTTCCTTGGTAGGTAGGTGCACATCTTGCACCTACCGCATGGGCAAAAAACAATGGGTTTCTTGCCCAGAAAGGTATTAAAATTAATTTCTGTTTTCTTTGTTGGGAGGAAAATGTTTTTCAAATTATTTGTTTTTTTTGTATACGATTTGAGGTTTTTCCGGTAAGAGGGGACCTAAAATGTCATCGCTCTTCAGGACATGCTAGTGTTTCCGCAATATCTTTTTAATGTGGTAAGCCTTAGTATTATATTCCTTAATGAATGAAAAACTGAAATCTTTCTTGTTCATATTATGTTCGGGCTTTCCTTTTAGTAGATGAGATCTGTCCATTTGTTCCACTTTCTGTTGACTTCTCGCTAATAACTCTATTGGATAGTGTTTCTCCCTAAATTTACTTTTAATATCTGTGGTGTGTTTTATAAAGTCCTGGTCCCGTGTACAGTTCCTCCTTATTCTCATCATCTGCCCCGTGGGGATGTTATCTAACCATGCTGGGTGATGACAGCTTGTGTAATCAATGAAACCATTGGCATCGGTAGCATTTTTATAATTTCTGGAGCATTGCCTTCTGTGAATAGTTCCACATCCAAGAATTCAACACTTTGCTTTAGTATGTTGAAAGTAAATTTTAGGTTGTATTGGTTCTGGTTGATGTATTCTATAAATTGATGTAATTTATCCAGTGTTCCCCTCCATATAATTAACACGTCATCGATATATCTCTTCCACTGCACCAGGTCTGCTTCAAATGGATTGTTCTGCCATATCTGTTCTGCTTCCCATTCGGCTACGAAAAGGTTGGCGTAACTCGGCACGAACCTGGCACCCATGGCTGTCCCACATAGATGACGGTAAAACTGGTGTTCAAACAAGAAATAGTTATATTTCAAAAAAAAATCGATACATTCCAAAATGAAATCCTTCCGATGTGTTGCATGTTAACTCCATGTTTAATGCTATCTCAATGAGTAGTGTTATGTCCATGTTTAATGCTATGTCCATATTTAATGTTATCTCTATGTGTAATGTGTGACAGTGTAAACCCCAGGGAGATGCTTAGTGTGGCATTTGGGTACAGGTGCTATCCAGATCGTAAATATGGGTCCCTAGGGTGGAGCAATTGGAGAGCAGGGTGGGAAATGCTCCGTTTCCCCATGCTGTGGAAATTCCATGCCGAGTTTTCCAGGACGCAAGAAGTCCACAGGATCCGGTCCGGGATTCCTATGGGGCCGGCATCAGGCACAGGTGCTGGACATTAAAAACCCCTGGAGCTTGATACTCAGAGAGACTGTTGGGGGAAGTGGAAGTTCCCTGTGCTCCCAGGGCAAGGAGAGGCCCCGAAGAAGACAATCCCTGAGCCAAGTGAGGCAATACCTGCCTGGACATTTCTTTTGCAGGTTTCACAGATATGCAATACTTTTATCCAGCAAAAAGAAACTTCACGTCCTGATCATCAATAAGTCGTCACAAACACATCAAGGCCATCCTCCATAAGATATGTATTTCAGCCAGCAATACACAAGGGCACATACCATGCAACAGTCAAACAGTGGTTTTTGGGGTTTAAGCGGTTAAAATAAGGAGGAAAAAAAAAATGAGCTGCTGTTCCTGGCTCTAATTGCCCTAGAGGACTTAGGTGCTTAGGACCCCTAAAAGTGACATGTATGGCCCTCATGCTATAGGGTTTGTCACATATGGTGGAGGATGCGGGCAAAGCACTGCTATGGTCTGTGGGCAGAAAGCAGGAACCAAAAAAAAAAAAACGAAAAAAAAACGAGCTGCTGTTCCTGGCTCTAATTGCCCTAGAGGACTTAGGTGCTTAGGACCCCTAAAAGTGACATGTATGGCCCTCATGCTATAGGGTTTGTCACATATGGTGGAGGATGCGGGCAAAGCACTGCTATGGTCTGTGGGCAGAAAGCAGGAACCAAAAAAAAAAAACGAAAAAAAAAAAAATGAGCTGCTGTTCCTGGCTCTAATTGCCCTAGAGGACTTAGGTGCTTAGGACCCCTAAAAGTGACATGTATGGCCCTCATGCTATAGGGTTTGTCACATATGGTGGAGGATGCGGGCAAAGCACTGCTATGGTCTGTGGGCAGAAAGCAGGAACCAAAAAAAAAAAAACGAAAAAAAAACGAGCTGCTGTTCCTGGCTCTAATTGCCCTAGAGGACTTAGGTGCTTAGGACCCCTAAAAGTGACATGTATGGCCCTCATGCTATAGGGTTTGTCACATATGGTGGAGGATGCGGGCAAAGCACTGCTATGGTCTGTGGGCAGAAAGCAGGAACCAAAAAAAAAAAACGAAAAAAAAAAAAATGAGCTGCTGTTCCTGGCTCTAATTGCCCTAGAGGACTTAGGTGCTTAGGACCCCTAAAAGTGACATGTATGGCCCTCATGCTATAGGGTTTGTCACATATGGTGGAGGATGCGGGCAAAGCACTGCTATGGTCTGTGGGCAGAAAGCAGGAACCAAAAAAAAAAAAAACGAAAAACAAAAAAAAAAAAAGAGAAAAAAAAAAATTCACTTTATTTTAACCGCTTAAACCCCAAAAACCACTGTTTGACTGTTGCATGGTATGTCTCTAACTGAACTATGCTGGTGCAGACTGACCAGCCTAATCACCCACTACCTCAACCTCCCAGCCAGACCCAGCTACGCCAGGCTCTGGAAAACCTCCCCCAGACAACACACAAAACGTCCAGGCAGGTATTGCCTCACTTGGCTCAGGGATTCTCTTCTTCGGGGCCTCTCCTTGCCCTAGGAGCACAGGGAAACTTCCTCTTCCCCCAACAGTCTCTCTGAGTATCAAGCTCCAGGGGCTTTTAATGTCCAGCACCTGTGCCTGATGCCGGCCCCATAGGAATCCCGGACCGGATCCTGCAGATTTCTTGCCTCCTGGAAAACTCGGCATGGAATTTCCACAGCATGGGGAAACGGAGCATTGGCCCACCCTGCTCTCCAATTGCTCCACCCCAGGGACCCATATTTACGATCTGGATAGCACCTGTACCCAAATGCCACACTAAGCATCTCCCTGGGGTTTACACTGTCACAAATGCTATGTCCATGTTTAATGCTTTATCCATGTGTAAGGCAGTGTCAGTGTTTAATGCTATCTCCATGTTTAATGTTATCTCTATGTGCAATGCTATGTCCATGTTTAATGCTATTGTCAGGAACCACTTTTTCGCTGCCTGAACCATGGCTTTTTTTATACCTGTGGTGTTTAAATCTGCTACCACTAGTGGCCGCCCTCTGGAGCACTCAGAACTCAGGTGTGCCTTGTTACCTGGGTTGAGCCCTAGCCAATACATCCAGCTGGCCCTTGTTACCTGTGATTACCCTGCCTTTATGAACCTGCCCTGCCCTTCAGTCAGGGCCTTTGTATTGAAGTCTATGGATCTTCCTGCTGTGGCTCGGCACCTGTACTGTTCCTGGTTCCCTGCTTTGTGTCCTGAAACTGGTGTTCAAACAAGAAATAGTTATATTTCAAAATAAAATCGATACATTCCAAAATGAAATCCTTCCGATGTGTTGCATGTTAACTCCATGTTTAATGCTATCTCAATGAGTAGTGTTATGTCCATGTTTAATGCTATGTCCATATTTAATGTTATCTCTATGTGTAATGTGTGACAGTGTAAACCCCAGGGAGATGCTTAGTGTGGCATTTGGGTACAGGTGCTATCCAGATCGTAAATATGGGTCCCTAGGGTGGAGCAATTGGAGAGCAGGGTGGGAAATGCTCCGTTTCCCCATGCTGTGGAAATTCCATGCCGAGTTTTCCAGGACGCAAGAAGTCCACAGGATCCGGTCCGGGATTCCTATGGGGCCGGCATCAGGCACAGGTGCTGGACATTAAAAACCCCTGGAGCTTGATACTCAGAGAGACTGTTGGGGGAAGTGGAAGTTCCCTGTGCTCCCAGGGCAAGGAGAGGCCCCGAAGAAGACAATCCCTGAGCCAAGTGAGGCAATACCTGCCTGGACATTTCTTTTGCAGGTTTCACAGATATGCAATACTTTTATCCAGCAAAAAGAAACTTCACGTCCTGATCATCAATAAGTCGTCACAAACACATCAAGGCCATCCTCCATAAGATATGTATTTCAGCCAGCAATACACAAGGGCACATACCATGCAACAGTCAAACAGTGGTTTTTGGGGTTTAAGCGGTTAAAATAAGGAGGAAAAAAAAAACAAAAAAAAATGAGCTGCTGTTCCTGGCTCTAATTGCCCTAGAGGACTTAGGTGCTTAGGACCCCTAAAAGTGACATGTATGGCCCTCATGCTATAGGGTTTGTCACATATGGTGGAGGATGCGGGCAAAGCACTGCTATGGTCTGTGGGCAGAAAGCAGGAACCAAAAAAAAAAAAACAAAAAAAAATGAGCTGCTGTTCCTGGCTCTAATTGCCCTAGAGGACTTAGGTGCTTAGGACCCCTAAAAGTGACATGTATGGCCCTCATGCTATAGGGTTTGTCACATATGGTGGAGGATGCGGGCAAAGCACTGCTATGGTCTGTGGGCAGAAAGCAGGAACCAAAAAAAAAAAACGAAAAAAAAAAAAAAAAAGAGAAAAAAAAAAATTCACTTTATTTTAACCGCTTAAACCCCAAAAACCACTGTTTGACTGTTGCATGGTATGTCTCTAACTGAACTATGCTGGTGCAGACTGACCAGCCTAATCACCCACTACCTCAACCTCCCAGCCAGACCCAGCTACGCCAGGCTCTGGAAAACCTCCCCCAGACAACACACAAAACGTCCAGGCAGGTATTGCCTCACTTGGCTCAGGGATTCTCTTCTTCGGGGCCTCTCCTTGCCCTAGGAGCACAGGGAAACTTCCTCTTCCCCCAACAGTCTCTCTGAGTATCAAGCTCCAGGGGCTTTTAATGTCCAGCACCTGTGCCTGATGCCGGCCCCATAGGAATCCCGGACCAGATCCTGCAGATTTCTTGCCTCCTGGAAAACTCGGCATGGAATTTCCACAGCATGGGGAAACGGAGCATTGGCCCACCCTGCTCTCCAATTGCTCCACCCCAGGGACCCATATTTACGATCTGGATAGCACCTGTACCCAAATGCCACACTAAGCATCTCCCTGGGGTTTACACTGTCACAAATGCTATGTCCATGTTTAATGCTTTATCCATGTGTAAGGCAGTGTCAGTGTTTAATGCTATCTCCATGTTTAATGTTATCTCTATGTGCAATGCTATGTCCATGTTTAATGCTATTGTCAGGAACCACTTTTTCGCTGCCTGAACCATGGCTTTTTTTATACCTGTGGTGTTTAAATCTGCTACCACTAGTGGCCGCCCTCTGGAGCACTCAGAACTCAGGTGTGCCTTGTTACCTGGGTTGAGCCCTAGCCAATACATCCAGCTGGCCCTTGTTACCTGTGATTACCCTGCCTTTATGAACCTGCCCTGCCCTTCAGTCAGGGCCTTTGTATTGAAGTCTATGGATCTTCCTGCTGTGGCTCGGCACCTGTACTGTTCCTGGTTCCCTGCTTTGTGTCCTGAAACTGGTGTTCAAACAAGAAATAGTTATATTTCAAAATAAAATCGATACATTCCAAAATGAAATCCTTCCGATGTGTTGCATGTTAACTCCATGTTTAATGCTATCTCAATGAGTAGTGTTATGTCCATGTTTAATGCTATGTCCATATTTAATGTTATCTCTATGTGTAATGTGTGACAGTGTAAACCCCAGGGAGATGCTTAGTGTGGCATTTGGGTACAGGTGCTATCCAGATCGTAAATATGGGTCCCTAGGGTGGAGCAATTGGAGAGCAGGGTGGGAAATGCTCCGTTTCCCCATGCTGTGGAAATTCCATGCCGAGTTTTCCAGGACGCAAGAAGTCCACAGGATCCGGTCCGGGATTCCTATGGGGCCGGCATCAGGCACAGGTGCTGGACATTAAAAACCCCTGGAGCTTGATACTCAGAGAGACTGTTGGGGGAAGTGGAAGTTCCCTGTGCTCCCAGGGCAAGGAGAGGCCCCGAAGAAGACAATCCCTGAGCCAAGTGAGGCAATACCTGCCTGGACATTTCTTTTGCAGGTTTCACAGATATGCAATACTTTTATCCAGCAAAAAGAAACTTCACGTCCTGATCATCAATAAGTCGTCACAAACACATCAAGGCCATCCTCCATAAGATATGTATTTCAGCCAGCAATACACAAGGGCACATACCATGCAACAGTCAAACAGTGGTTTTTGGGGTTTAAGCGGTTAAAATAAGGAGGAAAAAAAAAATGAGCTGCTGTTCCTGGCTCTAATTGCCCTAGAGGACTTAGGTGCTTAGGACCCCTAAAAGTGACATGTATGGCCCTCATGCTATAGGGTTTGTCACATATGGTGGAGGATGCGGGCAAAGCACTGCTATGGTCTGTGGGCAGAAAGCAGGAACCAAAAAAAAAAAAACGAAAAAAAAACGAGCTGCTGTTCCTGGCTCTAATTGCCCTAGAGGACTTAGGTGCTTAGGACCCCTAAAAGTGACATGTATGGCCCTCATGCTATAGGGTTTGTCACATATGGTGGAGGATGCGGGCAAAGCACTGCTATGGTCTGTGGGCAGAAAGCAGGAACCAAAAAAAAAAAACAAAAAAAAATGAGCTGCTGTTCCTGGCTCTAATTGCCCTAGAGGACTTAGGTGCTTAGGACCCCTAAAAGTGACATGTATGGCCCTCATGCTATAGGGTTTGTCACATATGGTGGAGGATGCGGGCAAAGCACTGCTATGGTCTGTGGGCAGAAAGCAGGAACCAAAAAAAAAAAAAAGAAAAACAAAAAAAAAAAAAGATAAAAAAAAAAATTCACTTTATTTTAACCGCTTAAACCCCAAAAACCACTGTTTGACTGTTGCATGGTATGTCTCTAACTGAACTATGCTGGTGCAGACTGACCAGCCTAATCACCCACTACCTCAACCTCCCAGCCAGACCCAGCTACGCCAGGCTCTGGAAAACCTCCCCCAGACAACACACAAAACGTCCAGGCAGGTATTGCCTCACTTGGCTCAGGGATTCTCTTCTTCGGGGCCTCTCCTTGCCCTAGGAGCACAGGGAAACTTCCTCTTCCCCCAACAGTCTCTCTGAGTATCAAGCTCCAGGGGCTTTTAATGTCCAGCACCTGTGCCTGATGCCGGCCCCATAGGAATCCCGGACCGGATCCTGCAGATTTCTTGCCTCCTGGAAAACTCGGCATGGAATTTCCACAGCATGGGGAAACGGAGCATTGGCCCACCCTGCTCTCCAATTGCTCCACCCCAGGGACCCATATTTACGATCTGGATAGCACCTGTACCCAAATGCCACACTAAGCATCTCCCTGGGGTTTACACTGTCACAAATGCTATGTCCTTGTTTAATGCTTTATCCATGTGTAAGGCAGTGTCAGTTTTTAATGCTATCTCCATGTTTAATGTTATCTCTATGTGCAATGCTATGTCCATGTTTAATGCTATTGTCAGGAACCACTTTTTCGCTGCCTGAACCATGGCTTTTTTTATACCTGTGGTGTTTAAATCTGCTACCACTAGTGGCCGCCCTCTGGAGCACTCAGAACTCAGGTGTGCCTTGTTACCTGGGTTGAGCCCTAGCCAATACATCCAGCTGGCCCTTGTTACCTGTGATTACCCTGCCTTTATGAACCTGCCCTGCCCTTCAGTCAGGGCCTTTATATTGAAGTCTATGGATCTTCCTGCTGTGGCTCGGCACCTGTACTGTTCCTGGTTCCCTGCTTTGTGTCCTGATCAAGCGGACTCGCTGCTTTGTGTCCTGATCAAGCGGACTCGCTGCTTTGTGTCCTGATCAAGCGGACTCGCTGCTTTGTGTCCTGATCAAGCGGACTCGCTGCTTTGCGTCCTGATCAAGCGGACTCGCTGCTTTGCGTCCTGATCAAGCGGACTCGCTGCTTTGCGTCCTGATCAAGCGGACTCGCTGCTTTGCGTCCTGATCAAGCGGACTCGCTGCTTTGCGTCCTGATCAAGCGGACTCGCTGCTTTGCGTCCTGATCAAGCGGACTCGCTGCTTTGCGTCCTGATCAAGCGGACTCGCTGCTTTGCGTCCTGATCAAGCGGACTCGCTGCTTTGCGTCCTGATCAAGCGGACTCGCTGCTTTGCGTCCTGATCAAGCGGACTCGCTGCTTTGCGTCCTGATCAAGCGGACTCGCTGCTTTGCGTCCTGATCAAGCGGACTCGCTGCTTTGCGTCCTGATCAAGCGGACTCGCTGCTTTGCGTCCTGATCAAGCGGACTCGCTGCTTTGCGTCCTGATCAAGCGGACTCGCTGCTTTGCGTCCTGATCAAGCGGACTCGCTGCTTTGCGTCCTGATCAAGCGGACTCGCTGCTTTGCGTCCTGATCAAGCGGACTCGCTGCTTTGCGTCCTGATCAAGCGGACTCGCTGCTTTGCGTCCTGATCAAGCGGACTCGCTGCTTTGCGTCCTGATCAAGCGGACTCGCTGCTTTGCGTCCTGATCAAGCGGACCCGCTGCTTTGCGTCCTGATCAAGCGGACCCGCTGCTTTGCGTCCTGATCAAGCGGACTCGCTGCTTTGCGTCCTGATCAAGCGGACTCGCTGCTTTGCGTCCTGATCAAGCGGACTCGCTGCTTTGCGTCCTGATCAAGCGGACTCGCTGCTTTGCGTCCTGATCAAGCGGACTCGCTGCTTTGCGTCCTGATCAAGCGGACTCGCTGCTTTGCGTCCTGATCAAGCGGACTCGCTGCTTTGCGTCCTGATCAAGCGGACTCGCTGCTTTGCGTCCTGATCAAGCGGACTCGCTGCTTTGCGTCCTTCCAAGCGGACTCGCTGCTTTGCGTCCTTCCAAGCGGACTCGCTGCTTTGCGTCCTTCCAAGCGGACTCGGTGCTTTGCGTCCTTCCAAGCGGACTTGCTGCTTTGCGTCCTTCCAAGCGGACTCGCTGCTTTGCGTCCTTCCAAACGGACTCGGTGCTTTGCGTCCTTCCAAGCGGACTCGCTGCTTTGCGTCCTTCCAAGCGGACTCGCTGCTTTGCGTCCTTCCAAGCGGACTCGCTGCTTTGCGTCCTTCCAAGCGGACTCGCTGCTTTGCGTCCTTCCAAGCGGACTCGCTGCTTTGCGTCCTTCCAAGCGGACTCGCTGCTTTGCGTCCTTCCAAGCAGACTCCCTGCTTTGCGTCCTTCCAAGCGGACTCCCTGCTATGCGTCCTTCCAAGCGGACTCCCTGCTTTGCGTCCTTCCAAGCGGACTCCCTGCTTTGCGTCCTTCCAAGCGGACTCCCTGCTATGCGTCCTTCCAAGCGGACTCCCTGCTATGCGTCCTTCCAAGCGGACTCCCTGCGATGCGTCCTTCCAAGCGGACTCCCCGCTTTGCGTCCTTCCAAGCGGACCCCCTGCTATGCGTCCTTCCAAACGGACTCCCTGCTTTGCGTCCTTCCAAGCGGACTCCCTGCTTTGCGTCCTTCCAAGCGGACTCCCTGCTTTGTGTCCTCATGAAGACCATTCACCTACACCTGAGAAATCCAACAAGCCTGTTACCAGTATGAAAAAGGAATCTTCTAGGAAACGTGAACCCCTTACCACAACCGAATTGCAACAAAGGCGTGATGATGAGGCTTGCTTTTACTGTGGCAAAAAGGGACACTGGATCACCCAATGTCCTCTGAAACCTCCCAAACCCTCTGTACTGATTGAACAGTCTACGTCACAAGCACAGAGCTCTCCTAAAAGGGGAAGTAGCTTTATTCCCCAGGACAGTGAACCCATGGAGTATATACCACCCCTGGTGATTCCTAATGCTTCTCAAACTCCAGTGGATGTCCAGCTGAAGCCTGATGACTGTTCTGTGATGGAATGCAGCTTCTGTGATTCTACAGTCTGTGGCAGTGTGGGTTGCTCCCATATGGATGAACTTCCTATTGCTTTCTGTTCAGCCATGATTGCAACTCCTATCACTCTTACCTCAGCAAAGTGTGATACACCAGAGACTACCATAGCCCCTAATATCTCCTCTGGACTGATAGCAAAGATACATGACCCTATTCCATCTCTGAGGAGGAAGGGACCTTCCATCAGTGCTTCCCATACCAAGTCTGCTTCTCCTGTTTTGAACCAGTGCAGTTCTGGTACTACCCCCCTGCCCCCAGTAGTGCCCTGGGTACAGGGCAGCTATGTGACCCCTGGAACATGGAAAGAGAAAGCACTGAATCATACCTTCTCATCAACTTCTTCAGCATCCAGTCCCAATTTGACCTATGATTGCACCACAGATAACCTTTCCTTTGATTGTGTTATTACCTCTAATGGCAATATAATCAGAAATGAAGACCTGGAGATCTGTGAACAAGCTTTACCGAAAAAGAAAAAGAAGAAATCACGTTAAGTACACCCTTCTGCTCAGTTTATTAAAGGTGTACAGATTTTGTTCAGACTGTTCGCATTCAGTGACCGCTCCTTGGGGAGGGGGTACTGTCAGGAACCACTTTTTCGCTGCCTGAACCATGGCTTTTTTTTTATACCTGTGGTGTTTAAATCTGCTACCACTAGTGGCTGCCCTCCGCCCTCTGGAGCACTCAGAACTCAGGTGTGCCTTGTTACCTGGGTTGAGCCCTAGCCAATACATCCAGCTGGGCCTTGTTACCTGTGATTACCCTGCCTTTATGAACCTGCCCTGCCCTTCAGTCAAATGGGTGTTTTGATGGATATATCCAGCCCTGTGTGTCCAAAATAAATCAGTCTTCGTTTGGTTTTACCCTACACCGAGTCTCGGCTAGTGCCTGGGGAACCGGGGGAAGTGTGTTGTCCCAGGCTAAGGGAGCACAAGACAGCGGAGGTAGTCGGTCGGACTAGCCAGCTCCGTGACATTGGTGGCAAGCAGTGGGATTGCTTCTTAGTCTGAGGGACACTCACTTTCTACCGGGATTAACCAACAGGACGGCAGAGTTCGGTCGCCTTGACGAGGACATGGATGTGGTATCAGAATTCCAGGGGCTGCTGTGGGTCATCCTCTCTTGCTACACCACTACTCTGCCTACAGAACAATACCAGAATCTGCCTCCTCCCTATTGACTATGGGCCCTGGGTTTGTAAAGACTTTTGTGGCTACCCCCAGCAGTACCATCTCATCACTAGCTGAGGGGATTATCTCCAGCATACAGCCAGGATCTGCAACCAGGGAGTGACTGCCATTGTTTCAGTTTAATGTTGTATAAATCAGCCCCCCCCATTGTATTGTTAATCTAGTTAGTGCCCCTGTTGTCTCTGGGAGGCAGATTAAGGGGGGCAGTTTGTGTCTCAATATCTTATTTTATGTAAATGTGTGTTTTGCTGGATATATCCAGCCCTGTGTGTCCAAAATAAATCAGTCTTCGTTTGGTTTTACCCTACACTGAGTCTCGGCTAGTGACTGGGGAACCGGGGAAAGTGTGTTGTCCCAGGCTGAGGGAGCACAAGACAGCGGAGGTAGTCGGTCGGACTAGCCAGCTCCGTGACAAATGCTATGTCCATGTTTAATGCTATGTCATTGTGTAATGCAATGTCCATGTTTAATGTTAACTCTATGTGTAATGCTATGTCCATGTGTATCATTATCTCCATGTGTAATGCTCTGTCCATGTTTAATGCTATGTCCATGTTTAATGCTATGTCTGTGAGTAGGTCTACATCCATGTTTAATGCTATCTCCATGTGTAATGCAATGTCTACTTTTAATGCGATGTCTATTTTTAATGCGATGTCCGTTTATATTGAACTTATGTTACGCAGTCTATTAAAGGGAAAGAGCTTGCGGTGGAGGCATAATCATCCACAGAAGCTTTGTGCTTCCGTGTTGTCAATTACGTTTTGCCTTTTCTTTTCTACAGGTATAAATACACAGTTAACCTCTTAGTGTCCAGAGGGAAGGACAATCTTTCAAGCCATGGTTCCCCAGAGGTTTCCACCCTTAGGGTGGTTTTTCCTCTCCTGCGCGCTGAAAGGTGACTCTTCGTGAGTCTCGAGGTAGCTGTCACCATGATCATTGCTTTCAGGCCTAATTAATTGGACTATTAATTTTGTAATTAATAATAAACAAATTAAATGACCATCAGTTTCTGTTGTGTTTTTTATACTATTGACTAAAAGTAGCTGTAACCATATGTAATAACAAAAATGAATGGAGTTTATCCAGACCAATGGTTCGGGCCCAACCAGTGTGTATGCTAAAGAGCTGAAGGGCTGGCTTCCTCAGGGCCCTTTGCCAGGTATTTCATGCTTTATTAAAAAACACCAATGCACAGGTGTACAAAAAGGACAATGTATACATTTAAAAGGTTACAAATTTGCATCCGTGCGTCTCATGTTTAGACGTCACTTACATCTTCACACACATCATAGTTAAACATTTAGAATGAGTAATGTTATACAAAATACTAAAACCCCATATTTTTCATATATATCTAAACCCTCACTTAATCAGTTAAATTGACAGAACATACCCCCAACAACAATTCAGGTGTCCAGATTGTATATGCATTTCGAGCATTTTAATTGGGCTTATAAGGTGTATATTGCTGTTTTGGAACTGTTTTTTTTTACATTTAGTATGTTGGGTTTGTAACTGGAAATTTTAAACGAAGCCATGAACACCACCCAATCTAGGATATGTCACTAGTGGTTTCAGGACACAGTCCAAGCAGACATTTGGCCACCAATCACTGCCGAAATTAGCTATAGAAATACTTCGTTGAATTTTTTTTCACCAACCCTTCTGTGTTTTTTAGAATTTTTTTGGCACAGGTTATGAGTTATGGCAGAGAAATCCAGTATGTGTTTTTTAGATTATGGAAATACCCTACATGCATAGGTTTTTTTACATTATTTTTTTTTAAACTTGCCTGGAACAAACTTTTTGATAGCTGCGTAGAGTTTTTATGTAGGTCATGTGCCATCAAAATACCCTACATTTTCATCTTGTTTTATTAAGTTGCAGCAATCCTACGGTTTTTTGTTTTTTTTATCTCAATTCAAATCTCCATTTATTCAAGGTATGCGTAAAAGACAAGTTATAGTGTGTACATTAGAGGAATGAGAGACACCTCCCGCGTTTGCACAGTAAAACAACGGTCCGCTAAAACAAATCGGTAAGCATACCAGGGTCCGAAAGACTCTAGAATGAACAGTGAACAAGACCAGATACGGAGAGGAGATCAACATACTGTGATCGTGTCAGAAAATATAGTATTACAAAAATACAGCAGTATTAATAAAAAATAAACATAACTAAAACAGAATCAAAACACTCCAGGATGTCATTGCAATCCTACTGTTAAAGCAAAAGCAGAACGATATATATATATATATTATTGAAAACATTTCCAATTCCCTATTTTTGTATGATACAGAGACCTGGTAGAGAGGGACAGGGAGGGCAGTGGTACCTAAGGAGTCTGTCCTAATACCTTTTTTATAGCAGACTTTTTGTGCGTTTGGTGGGGGGATTGTACAAAGAAAATGCCATTTTTGTCTTTGGATCAGAGGATGTTTCTCAAAATCTTTAGCTGGAACTGTAGAAAAGTGTAATTCTTTCCAGTTCCAAATTTATCTTAAAGTACCTATGTATTAAACACGGAAACTTGGGTCAGGTAGATCACAACTTTTGTATACCATGTTGTGGTTTTGCCTAACACTAGGTAGGGCTGTTGACTTTGATCAGAAAGGTATACCCCACCACGTTTTATTGTTATTGATAATGCACTGTGGTTTTGGGAACTGTGCATCACCCTTACCTCTGACATGTACCAGCACCAAACTTTCATTGTGTATGGAGGAGAGAACATACTCTACATGTCTTCACAGAGCACTTTTGTTTTGGGTACACCAATTGGTGGATGGAAGCTTTTTAGGCTGGGGTGTCATATATATAAAAAAAATTAAAAATTAACTCCAGGCTGGTATCGGAATTATCTACCTGGATACCAAAGGTACATACATTTCTAGTTTCCTATTTTTCCTTCTTGCTACATAACCCTGCACCCACTGATCTTTATACTTTTTTAATCTGGTCCATGCTATAAGCACATAAGCTTTCTAGACCTCAGAGGTCTTTTCGTCACCATTTCTTCTGTAGGAGAGACCTCTGATGTCCAAACATACACCTTTCAATAGAAATCATACAACGTATGATACAATTCCCCCCCCCCATACAACGTATGCAGTTAAGTGTCCATTTTGCTTGTGGAGCTCAGTGAGAATGAACCAAGACTTTGCTACACTTTTAATTTTATTTTAAATATTTTAAATACACGATGGATACTTAACATAGACACAACTGTACAATGGAACTGACAACATGTTGATATTGTTTTAAAGATACAACACCTGGCTTCTTCGAAATATACATAAATAAAAATTAATTAATTCAATCTGAATCCCGTTGTGAGCGATGTATTCCTGGTTTTCATCACATTGGTTACAGATCTTCAATTTTATCTGGCAAGTGGGTCCAATACAAAAGCCCGACAAATGGAGATATTATTATATTGTGGAGCCTTGAACAAGTTTTCTAGTGTGAACTCTTAATTCAACTCTTTCTTATTCATTTATTGAATATCAATGCACTTATTTCACTTTTTTCAATTGTTTTTTCTCTCTCTAATTAATGATATAATTCATTATGTTTAAACAGTTTGGTGGTTTCATGGGAACGTGAAAGTGGCCATATCAAGTCAGGACTCTAGGAATGATTCTTAGAATCATGTTGATGCATTGTCATCTTTAAAGAGTTTCTTCTGAATCACTGTCATCGGGAAGGTTCATACAGGTTATCAGAGAAATATAGAGAAGAGCATCTCTGGATAGCTTCACCTTACTGATGGGAATCTCCGAGCGTGGTTTCTCCTTCTCTGTAACATAAGTTACATGCACCGGGCCTTTGAAGTCAGTTGTGGAGATGTTGCCATGTGTGTTCCGATTCACGTTGACACTTGAGACTTCTGTTTCTTCTGCGTACTCTTTGTAAGAGGAGTCACAGCCACCCCAACGCCTGTGCGAAGGACAAAGAACCATTTAGACAAGTGATATTCACAGAAAATGTTCCATCTGAAGGAGAGACCCGTGACTTTCTGAAAACCTTTGTAACTTTACATCGTTTTGTATCTTGGTCCAATAAAGTATCAACTTTGACGTAATACCCTACTATCACCCTTTCAACTGTTGAGCTGAGTAAAAACACATTAAGAACAATCTCGATGCTCGCTTGACAGCCTTATCACACCAACATCAGCACTCACTGAATAAGACTGCAAAGTAAAATCTAGATCTAGGCTTTCCTGTGTATTTGACATCACAGCAGGCACAGACCTCCCTAATACCCCTTTGGCCAACCTGTGTGACCTCTGGAGACGTTATTATGTGAAGTCATGTCCTGGTACTCCAAGATTACGCTCAGTAAAAGGATGAGGAGGTAGGTTATGTGTCCCTCCCAACAGGGCTGGCCTAAGGGGTGTGCGACCTGTGCGGCCGCACAGGGTGCCATGGCAACAGGGGCGCCTGCCCGGGACTTAAATTAAAACATCAGGGTTTTTTTTGTTTTGTTTTGTTTTAACTTTATTTAACATCCTCCATGTTAAATAAAGTTTTTTTTTACTTTATTTTACATGGAGGATGTTAAATAAAGTTAAAACAACAAAAAAAAAACAATGGTTTAATTTAAGTCCCAGGCAGGGGCGCAGAGCAGTCGCTCGTGAAGTTTTCAGCAACCGCTCGGCACCCCTCACTCTCCGTGGCGGTGCCGGCGTTTCATGCTGAGCACCGAAATATGGTGTCATATTCCGGAGCCTCAACAAGGTAAGTAAGGATAATGAGAAGTAGGGAGAGGGGCGGGGGCGAAGGCAGTAAGATGGAGCAGAGGGGGGGAAGGCAGTGAGAAGGGGCAGAGGTGGTAGATAGTGAGAAGGGGCAGAGGGGGGAAGGCAGTGAGAAGGGGCAGATGTGATAGATAGTGATAAAGGGGGAGAGGGGATAGATAGTGAGAAAGGGGAGTTTTGTGACAAGATTTTTTATCCTTTCTTTTTTTGGGATGGGGGGGCGCCAGAGGAGTAGTCCGCACAGGGCACCAGAACACCTAAGGCTTGCTTTGCCTCCCAAATATGTATAAGACCAGGGCAAAACTAAAGACATAGCTACATTTAAGCATAAATACCGCTTGAGGGCATACATATAATTACAAGTAAATTACAAGTATATAATCCCCCATCCTTAAAATCACCCTTATCTGTCTGGGTCTTCTGCAGAATCTTTATCAATGCCACATGACGTACCTTTTTTATGATTGCCAGCAATAAGATAACGGCAAATACCAGCATTATACTTCCTGCAATAGACACCATGATGATCTCATAGGTCCTGTTTGTATAGTCTGCTATAGAAAGGGCATAAAAATGTAGTCATTTTCCTCTTCCCGTACTGCCACTCAAGAGTAATAACATGACCTTTTACAAAGAAAGAGAATATCGAAGTCCCTGCACGCCTGAGTTAAAAATCACACAGCAGGCCAAGCATAGTCAGAAACCATTAAAGTCCATTATTTTACACATTTATAGAAAGTGTTATTGTATGTGAATTAGCGCTCCTTTTAACTTTTCTCAGAACAGCTGAGCTCACGAACATTATTGAAACATACCCCTGCTTGAGTACGGGTGACTTAATTCAGAAGTGTTGTATTTGAGTGCCAAGCTAGTTCCCAAGTATATGTATAACTTAATATTAAAATTAATCAATCCTTGGTTAAGCCTCTACTACTTCATCTGGAAGGCTGTGCCATGCATCAACCACCCTCTCAGTAAAACTTTTGTTGTGTCATGTTTTGTAACAGCTTTCTAGAATGTTGCCCAAATTGTGGTTCTCTCTCTCTCTTAAGCATTTCATATTTCAGCCCACAAAGAAAAAACTCCTTTTTCAGAGTTTGTGTCTGCAACCATCTCGCTTCCAGAGTTATCCAGAGCCATTCTGTAAAACAGCAACTAAAACATAATATAAAACATAGTAGAAAAGGTATATATATATATATATATATATATATATCCCATAGAACATCACTGTGGAATATGATGGTGCCATATAAGATAATTATAATAATAAATATTATTATTATTAAAAATGAAATTCAATAATTGTGTATTATCGATATATAATTACTTTCTTAAGATATTTATAAGACAAAATATTGCGCTACAATAGCATCAAAAAGCAAGGATAGTTTAGGGAGGATAGTTTAGCAAGGATGTAAGAAGGATAGTTTAGTCACCTTTACACTATTTTTTTGCCGTAACCAAACAAAATAAGTGACATTATTTTATTAAACAATATTTCCTTAAAATATATAAAAAATAGCATTTTTATTTGTATTGCTAATTGAATTAGAGGAAAATGTGTGTTTGTTAAAAAAAATTTAAATAAGATAAGACGAGCGTTCTAGAATATCAACCTCAAAGCAATACCCATACCATGGGAATGGGTGGTGGATTAGAGAATATCCTAAAATAAAAACGTTACTCTAATAAGAAAGCGATGACCCCTATACTTTTTTTTCCCATGTATACGACTAAAATGGCAGGTCCTGAACAACATATGTGTATTAGTAAATCTTGTATGTAATGAACGTAAATCACAGAGTGTATTTACCTGGGAAAGAGATGATTCTGCCTCTATAGCCCACAGGACTCTGATTTTGTTTCTGGCCTCTTTTATCTTGGGTGGTTTATGGTATAGAGTTAGCTCCTTGAATCATTCTTAACGCTCCTTTTTTTCCCCCCTCTTACATTTTTTCTAGTATAAATTCCATTGTAAAAATGCCAGCGGCTAATTAACAGAGATTAGATCTCCACCTAGAGGGGACTGAAGCTGGATTGGAGTCAACGTTCTCCTGCCCTGGACCAGAAGGTTTATGTTGGCAGAGAGCTAAGAAAAAAATATACAATATATATATATATATATATATATATATATATATACACACACACCCAGTATATATACTATACTGTTCAAAGGTTTTATTTATTAAGTTAACAATTTTGTAACTAAATGTAGTATTAGAAATATCATTACAACATTTGTGTCATTTATAATTTTTGCCACAAACTCTTAATTGCCATGGGACACAAACGCAGACATTGATAGGCTGTTGCCATAGATAGGTGGCCGCTTTTCTTTTTATTTCCCTGGTGTTTAAATCTGTTATTGTAGACATAAGTGATTACAATCATTTGGTATTGAAAACTTACAGCAATCAAAACGTATGTATACTGTGGGAATAAAATAAGCCTGTATCCGTGATCTGCACGCAAACTTTGCACATATACAATAATTCAATAATACAATCTCAATTCCTTGCAACCGCCCCCAGGACATGTTGTAATTTCGTTCTTTTATTATTGTTCAGGATTCCCAGCCTGGAGTATTTGGGGTTTAAAGCAGTGCACAGTGCACTTGGATCACTTGTCTAAGGGTGAGAGGCCCATTTTATCGATACATGTGGTTGGGATGTATCCACTGTGTTACACTATGGGAAATGGCTTATGTATTTTATGTTATGCGAACCGTGGTCTAAGATATACAGGAATTAATTATGGGGATATCGATTGAATAAGAATGTGTGAGAATGTATGAGAGGGCCAAAAATGTTTGGGTGACAAGCTTAGAAATTTCCAGGTGTGTCAATATCACATATACCGTATTTACCAGATTATAAAACAAGGTTTTTTTCCAGAGCAAATGCTTATACCTCCCTATATGCCACTGTGCACCCTGATATGCCACTCCGCTCCCCATAAATGTCCTGCACCACCCTGAAATTCATTATACTCCCTGATTCACCACTCTGCCTCCCCCAGATATGCCACTCTGAAATTCATTATACCCCCCATACACCACTCTACCTCCCCCTATACACCACTCTAACTCCCCCAGATATGCCATTCTGCCTCCCTGAAATTCATTACACCCCCATACACCACTCTGCTACCCTGAAATTCATTATACCCCCATACACCACTATAACTCACCCATACACCACTCTGCCTCCTCCCCCTCCCATACTCCACTCTGCCTCCTCCCCCTCCTATACTCCACTCTGCCTCCTCCCCCTTCCCGTACTCAACTCTGCCTCCTCCCCCTCCCATACACCACGCTGGCCCCTCCCCCTCCCATACACCACTCTGGCCCCTCCCCCATCCCATACACCACTCTGGCTCCTCCCCCTCCCATACAGCACTCTGGCTCCTCCCCTCCTATACACCACTCTGAGTCCTCCCCTCCCATACTCCACTCTGACGATTTTCATTATCGATTATTATCGATTTTATCGATTAGTTGTTTCAGCCCTACTGTTAACATAGCACAACACAAAGAGTGCAAATGGAAAACGCAGAACAGGAAAAAATGGAGCAGTGGTTCATATAGTAAGAAGCACAAAGCACTTCTGAAAATGAACATGAATGTCGCTGTCTTTGAAAGACCATTGGTTACATATCTGTCATCTCTTCTCCAAAACGAGAGTAGCAGATGGTCCACATGTGCAGAGGATGCATGCCCAGGAACATTTTCTCCCTCTTATTGCATGGTTTTATGCTGCCTCTTTTGCCAATGGTATCATGCAGCATGCCTTTTACAAAGCACCTTAAAACTGCCAACATAATACAAGTGTCACCAGTGTTCAAAATGACAAAGATCTATATGATATGTCAGATGGTTTTATTGCAGAAAAAACTGTTTGATTTTTCTCCCATTATATCCTATGGGCATTCAGTCAATTCTGTCATTCACCTGTCATTCCATAGAAAACCGCTATAATCCCACATAACCTGAGTTTTAGAACCTATAACTGTACTAGGGGAGGATACATGACAAAAATCTATCTATTTCTCTGAAAAACAGGTTTGTTTTTTCTCCCATTATATCCTATGGGCATTCCCTCAACACTGTCATTCAACTGTCATAATTCACAGCCATAATTCCACCTAATCTGACACTTAGATCATGTGTCTGTAACAGGGGAGTATGTGTTCCAAAGATCTACATCATATGTCTGATGGTTTTCTCTGCAAAACAAGTTACATTTTTCTCCCATTCTATCCTACGGGCATTCACTCAATACTGTCATTCACCTGTCATTCCATAGAAAACAGCTATAATCTTGAGTTTGGGATCCTGTGTGTGTACTAGGGGAGCATGTGTGCCAAAGATCTATAGGATATGTCAGATGGTTTGCTCTAAAAAAACAAGTTTAATTTGTCTCCCATTATATCCTATGGGCATTCACTCAAAACTGTCATTCACCTGTCATTCCATAGACAACAGCTATAATCCCACATAGTATGAGTTCTAGATCCCGTGTGTGTACTAGGGGAGTATATGTGCCAACGTTCTATATGATATTTCAGAGGGTTTTCTCTAAAAAACAAGTTTAATTTTTCTCCCATTCTATCCTATGGGCATTCACTCAAAACTGTCATTCACCTGTCATTCCATAGAAAACAGCTATAATTCCACTTAATATGAGGTTTAGATCCTGTAACTCTACTAGGGGAGTATACATGACAAAGATCTATAAGATATGTCAGAGGGTCTTCTCTAAAAACAAGTTTAATTTTTCTCCCATTATATCCTATGGGCATTCACTCAAAACTGTCATTCACCTGTCATTCCATAGAAAACAGCTATAACCCCACAAAGTATGAGTATTAGATCCTGTGTGTGTACTAGGGGAGTATATGTGCCAAAGTTCTATATGATATTTCAGAGGGTTTTGTCTGAAAAACAGGTTTGATTTTCTCCCATTCTATCCTATGGGCATTCACTCAAAACTGTCATTCACCTGTCATTCCATAGAAAACAGCTATAATCCCACATAATCTGAGTTTTAGATCCTGTGTCTGTGCTAGGGGAGAATGTGTGCCAAATATCTAGATATGTCTTAAACTTTTATTTAAAAATCAATTATTCTTTTCCCCTCTATTATAGTCTATGGGCATTCCTCCCCATTATAGTCTATGGGCATTCCTCCCCATTATAGTCTATGGGCATTCCTCCCCATTATAGTCTATGGGCATTCCTCCCCATTATAGTGTATGGGCATTACTCCCCATTATAGTCTATGGGCATTCCTCCCCATTAAAGTCTATGGGCATTCCTCCCCATTATAGTCTATGGGCATTCCATTTTGTCATTCGTTTTAGTATGTCCCTTGATACAATACATTCAAGGGGTCTGACGAGACAAGAATTGACAGACTAAGACAAAAAGATACATTAGGTAGAGAGAGCCCTGCTCGCAAGCTTACAATCTTGAGGGATATTTATAATATTCAATTATTAAATCAAGACCTATAGGTGCAACGTGGGTCCAGGTGCAATTCATGGGATGAGATTTACAGCAGCTCGGATGTTTTTGGATTTTAAAGGATTTAGAGAAACTCTTTTTTTTTAGTTAAAATTACGGCCAATTTTCATTTGCCCAATGTTGCATTCGCATGAAAACGCATTTGTATGGAAACGAATGCACAAGTCAAATATTATGCAATATTATAGTTATTGTAGTTTTAATGATTCTAATGTTCTTGGTGTCATCTTCGTTTCCCAGCTTCAGTGATGGCAGGTAAAATGAAGATTTATTCGGATCTACCTGGCCGGTCTGATAACTGTGAAGATGAAAAGGGTGAGAAGAAAGCGCCGGATGATTCACTTCCGGAAATCACTGGAATTGCAGAGGGCTCTCTGACTTTTGACAGTGAATATAAATACCGGGAAGTGCTGGACCACATTTACAATGAACTTGCGGATGATCAACCTGAAAAGGACAGATTAAGGTTTTGTGATTTCTTTGTAATATTCTGTATGATTTGCTGTAATCATTAATCAGCAATGCCTTTTCTTCAAACATATATATAGCAACCTGAAACTTCTGAGTGTATAAATAATGTATTTTCCCTACTTCTGATAATGTGCGCTTGACTTTGATCGCAATGCGGAGAAATCTAGTGTCATCATCATCTTCATCCTGTGCATTCTATACTCAGAGCTGTACATTTTTTAAAGTACCGTATTTGTTCGATTATAAGACAAGGTTTTTTCAGAGCAAATGCTCTGAAAAATACCCCCCGTCTTATATGCAAAGTCGTCTTCTAATCAGACCTCAAATAGAGGCCTGACTACAAGACTAAGATCCAGATCCCCGCAGCGCTGCAGGCGACCCGTATCATCCTATCTGGCAGCCTATCTGGTATATATATATATATATATATATATACTGTAAACATACTGTACATACTGTACATACAGATATATAAAGAAACATACATACTATGCCCCTCTCCCTATTAACTCAAGGAGTTATGTCTCCCCTGCAGCTCACACTTTTTGTGCCATGCATTGGTACTATAGCGGGGTCATGTGTAACGCACCTTGCATGACCCTGCTACACTAGTGATGCAGAGCACAAACAGTGTCTCTGCATAGAGTGGGTACCATGTACCCATGGCGCCAGCTTCAACATGCTTTTGCTTTCAGCCTTGTTGTCACTAAGTACAATCTATATATATATATATATATATATATATTTGCCTAGTATTTTTCTTTGATTGACATGATGAGAAACTCCTACATAATTAGCTGTATCATCTTCAATGTCAGGCTCCGTATTTAGTGGTGGGAGTTATGGTGAACAACAATCATTCCTGGCTTACTTTAAAGTGATGGGAGTTAAAATGTATCACCATTAGTAGCTTGCTCAGTATATAGTGATGGGAGTTATAGTGTACAACTGTCAATGCCTGCCTCTGTATATAGTGGTGAGAGTTGTGCTGTACCACCATCAGTGTTTGGCTCAGCATGTAGTGATGTAAGCTTACTGTACCATGGTCAGTGCTTGGCTCAATCTATAGTAATTGGAGTCAAGGTTTACTACTGTCTGGGTTAGTACATTGTTATTCTCTAGAAATAGCTGAGCCTCAATTATCAGTTCTTGTTTATTTATTGGGTTTATCAGTATAGATTCATTTAACCTCCAGTTATTTCTAATATTATAATCTAAGTTATTAGATATCTACAAAAACACCGGGGCATGATCCGATCTTGGAATCTCTCACTACATTTAAATGTTTTGCTTTTATCAAGAAACAATCTATGCGTCAATATGTTTGATACATATTTGAATAAAAGGTATAATCTCTCTCTGTTGAATGGAAAACTCTTGAACAGTCATACAGAGAGTTCTGTAACAGAAATTCTTAAATTCCAGGAGAGGAACTACCAGATCCTTTTAAATCTGATCTAGAAAAGCTACGGTCAGCATTAAAATCGCCTCCCATCAAGAGAATACCACTCTGAATGTGTCGATTTTAGTAATCAAAGATTCAAAAAAACGTAGCGAGAACCAGTTAGGAGCATATACATTAACAAAAGTGTTAATTTGGTTAATGAGCCAGCCCTGTAGTATGTAGATTTTAATTCGAGATCCAGCCCTGTATGATGCATAGCTTAATCCCTAGGCAAGCACAGCATTTCCCCGTCTTCCTTTAAGTAAGAGAATACATATAAAATTACTTCCAAAGTGCCTTGGAAAAAGTGGGGCCCTAAAGTGTTCCTTTAAATATAAGCCAGAGAGGTAAGTGTTAATTAGTTTAACCATTGCATTGTGTATTATTTCTGTGTTATTAGAATTTGTCATGGTGTGACCTCACTGAGTCGGACTCGGTGGAGACAGAACTCTTATCGTTGCTGCGTGAGTAGATAATCCCTGGATAAACTGAGGAAGTGCCATTTGCCCATCTGTGATGCCCTCTGCGAGTCTCCTCACACTCTTCTGCCATCTGCCAGTCTCCTGAGACTCCGCTACTGTTTCCCGGGACTCCGCTACTTTCTCCCCGGACGCGGCTGCCACCTGAGAGTCTCTCCAGACTCGGCTACTGTGTCTCCGGACTCGGCTACTGTCTCCCTGGACTCGGCTGCCACCTGAGAGTCTCCCCGGACTCGGCTGCCACCTGCCAGTCTCCCCAGACTCGGCTGCCACCTGCCAGTCTCCCCAGACTCAGCTGCCACCTGCCAGTTTCCCCAGACTCGGTTGCCAGTCCCCACAGACTCGGCTGCCAGTCTCCCCAGAATCCGCTGTCATCTGCCAGTCTGCTCTGCTGTCTGCCATAGTCTGCTGCCATCTGCCAATATCCCCAGACTCTACTGCTTTCTGTGAATATCCTCAGACGCCACTGCTACTTACCCGTCTCTGCTACTGTCTAACAGTGTCCCCACACTCCGCTACCTTCTGCCAGTCTCTTCAGACTCCGCTGCTTTCTGCCAGTCTCCCCAGACACCAGTGTCATTTACCCATCTCTGTAGCTGTCTGCCAATCTCTTCAGAGTACACTGCCGTTAGCCAGTCACACCAAACTCCACTCCCATTTGCCGGTCTCTGTTGCCGTCTCCCCGCACTCTGAAGCCATCTTCCTTTCTCCCCAGACTCTGCGGCCATTTGTCTATGTCCACTGCCTTCTGCCAGTCTCCCCACACTCTGCTGCCTTCTGTCTGTGTCCCCAGACTTCGCTACTGTCTACCAGTCTCTCCTGCCCTCTGTCAAAGTCTGGTGCTTTATGCCAGTCTCGCCATACTCTGCTGCCCTTTGCCCGTCTCTGCTGCCTTCTGCCACTCTCCCAAGACTCCACTGCCATTTGCCCGTCTTCACTGCTATCTGCCAGTCCCCCACCTAGTCTCTGCCATCTGACAGTCTGACCAGACTCAATTGCTATTTGCCATTCTCCGCTGCCACACTCTCCTGCCATTTGCCTGTCTCCATCGTCTTCTGACAGTTTTCCACACTCTGCTGTCTTCTCCCAGTCTCTTCAGAATTCGCTGCCATCTGCCAGTTTCCCCAGACTGCTCTGCCATTTGTCTCTTTCCGCTGCTGTTTCCCAGTCTCCCCAGCTTCTTTTCTGTTGATTGTAATGGACGAAAGTAAAGATTCATTACAAATAGACGCATCGCCCACCATGTGCCCTTTCAATGTGCCCGCTTTGTATGGCAGGATTCCCCATTATTCCTAGCTGAGCGTTACTGGGATTTGCTGCTTCAGTGTCACTTTGCGCTGGTCTCAGATTTGATTTGGTCTCCCATGTATTATTGTCACGTTCTACCCAGGCTGCGGAGCTGCATATCTCAATCTTGCTTCAGTTTCTATGTTTTACTTCAATCCGTTCCTGGATTTCCATATGCTCTGTTCTGATCTTCCATTCCTTGCTTCTAGTTCTGCTCTTTGCTTCAGCTGTTTCCTTTATAAGGTGAGCCCCACCCGTTATGTTTGTCTCAGTCTGCAGCCTGCAGTCTACAGGTATGTCTCATTGCTATGTGTTGGGATTTCACGTTTGGTTTGTTTAGTACCTCCGTAGGAAGGCTTTAGCGTTAGGACCCACCGTCATTGGAGTACTTTGGCGTAGTGGTGGGCTAAGCATACTATGGCCATAAGATGTGACGCAATCTCCAATAGTTATCATATAGTCCTAGGCTAGTTCCTGTATTTATGTGTGTCAGTCTGTGAGGTAACCTGTGGGGTGTCCTGTCCCCCCGGCAGCGGGGTGTCCTGTCTTTTTCATTTCTGATCTTGAGTATTCCTTCTCCTGTTCCATGTTGTGCCCTGTATCATGCATATCTTGTCTGTCTGGTTATGTTTATTCCTTGTCTTGTTCCATGTAGTGCCCTGTATCATGTATATCTTGTCTGTTATGTTTCGTGCCTGGTCTCCCTGTCCCTTACGCGTATGTTTCAGCTATTATTCTGCTTAGCTTCAACACTCCCAGCCAGCAGCAGTCCTCACATGAGTCTTGTCATTTGTCATGCCTGTTCCAGGGTGCCTGCAGGATTTATCTTTGTTCTGGACTACATCCGCTATTATATCAGGGCGCTGGTATGTGGCTGCACAACCCTAGATGCTCACCACCCAGGTGAGTGCGGTCGCCCTGCACCAGGCCCTGTCCTGTGACTCTGCTACTGCATCCTGAACTCCATCTTTGGACGCCCTGGATCATTACAGTCGGCTGTATGGACCCAGTTCCTGACAATTATATATCAGATATTTTATTCGATTGCAGCTCCCAAAATGACCCGAACAGGGACAGCAAACATAGCGTTAGCGTGCCGGGGAAACGCTGCCGATCGGTGACCCCCAAAAGAAAATGACAATTAATGTAAATCCGCAACTCCATATGTTAAGATCAACTAGAGGAGACGGAAGCTGTGTTTCTAAAAGAAAATACGGATATAACTGGGGGCTTTTCCTCTAACCCGGTATTGGGATGGTTTTTTTCCTTACCTTGTAATGATTTTCCTTTAAAAGTCAATATTAAGCGACTTTCTGTTAAAAATATTAACACTTCACAGTCCTTGGTCCTGTTGCAGAGCAGAAACCAGGTGGGGAGCTTCTTAATGCTGGTATAACTAAAGAGGATGGTGTTTCTGGCTTCAATAAACTATCATCGCAGTAAACCCCTGTCTGCGTGTGCTTATTTGTAATAATTACTGAATGTGTCGGCATCAGACGGTTCGTTCTAGTAATGACGCCTTTATTGTATGGACTGTAAATAACTGCAGATATTATTAGCACCGATATTTATAATCTGGGTATAGTGCCCTCTTGTGGTGGATTTGGGTACCGATTCCTAAAATGTTACTTTGTTTATGTTATGGGGTTAAATATCCCCTACGGTTATATTGGGGGATGGACTGTATGGGAACCCGGGGGGGGGAAAGCATTTCAGAAATGGGTCACAATGTGGTATGTTATATACATAATCACCCCTCCAATTGCTTTATCTCCTCCTTCCCTGCCAATCAACACACCCTCAACAGTGACTCTCCCTGTCCAAACTCGTAAGTGCAACTCTGCCAAAGATTTTTACTGTCCCTGGAAGATTCCTGAGAAAATCAACATGTGTTTCTATAATAAAACATGTCCGTAAAAACTGCTGTGAATGTGTTTATTTTATGTGATCCAGACCGGAAGACTAGCCGAGCATCACCAAACCACCCAATGTTTCACTGAAAAGCTGCGGTTTACACAAGAAACTCAAAATAAACACAAAGTATTTTTTTTTTATTTACATAGAATTATAAACACATCAGCTTTGAGATATTTCACACATCTAAACTCTCAGAAAAACACATAAGGTTACAGAAGGATTCCCACTAGAAATGGGGCATTTCGTGAGACGTTCATCACTTGGGCACATGAATTGCATCCACATTGGGGAGATTTACTTGGTTCCTTTGGCTCCGGTGGGCATCTTAGCAGAAGACCTCAGGGACGGTTGTCCGCTCTCAGCCGGTGAGCCACCTGGGGGTCAGAGCCAGAAGTAAATTATACATAATTCTTCATTAGCGAGTCGTTCAAATAAGTGTCTGTTGGGTTACAAAAAAACACAAATAATTGAGACGACAAGTCCACTCCTGCAGCTGCCGGCCGCAACAAACTAACCTCGTGGCGCAGTCCATAGGGAACGGCACCGCTAATGAGAGGTTTGTGTGTTCAATCCTGACCTCAGGCCTTTAGGCTGCTCAACAAACTGGAGAATCTAATAATGAATAAATGAATCGATCGCTCTTCTTAATGCAATAAAAACAGCCACCCATCATTATATCCCCCCTGTCCACGTTATTAACGCGGTGAGAGACCGCTTAGACATTCCAAGGCTGGAGGGTTACCATAACAACTGCAGCCAGAAATGGAATGGCGCCTTAATCCGTTTAGCATACCTGTCCCTGTGGAATCTTCTTGGATCATTCAGAAGCAACAGCAGCGAGATGAGGTCCAGCATTCCGTCGTAGCATGAAGGGCAGCTTGACTGTAAATAAAGTGTTACATATGAGTATAAAACATACAAAATACCCAATTTCTAACTAGAAAGCAACATATTAATTTGCCAATTCATTTGATCTAATCCTACACAGAACCATTAAACAGATTACTTTTTATATCTGAAACGGTCGCTATTAAAGGCCATGAAGTTGTGTGAATGGCAGGGATCATCGCGTGCCATCAGTCTCGGGATTGGATTAAAATCAGATTAAAAGACAAATTTTTTTTTTTTTAATGCCGCAAACTCAAACTCAAAAGTGGCGCACCGTGTACAGCGCAGGACCAGCAACGACGAGGGCCGGAGTTCGAATCTGACCAGAGGCAGATGACGGCCGACTAAATCAAGGTAAGAATCAAGTAATAAAACTTCTCTCTGGTAACTCCTTCCCCCAGGGAATGAGTACACCAACTGAAAAACCTGCCTAATAAAAAATAATTATTCATATTTATGCAAGCTGACAATCAAGATTTGCATAATCACTATGTACCGCCCAAATCAGACACCTGCGTAAAAAGGGCAAAGACATGGTAATTAGTGGGTGGACCCACGCATGACATCATACCATTTGACAAATACCATTGGTCAGATCAGCATAATACATCATATCACCGCCCCTTTGTAGGCAGTCCAGCACAATGACACCCCCCATTTAGGGGCATTCCTTAGTTTGAATGACAGGAGCTTTAAAATATGTCAATCACCCACTTTGACAGGCAGCGCGACCAATAAGAGAGCAGGAAAGCCAGTACAGTTTTCTCTGTTCCACCCACATCTACATGAACATGTTATTTTACTCCGTATCTGCCGACTTTTGAGCATTTTTCTATTTATTCCCCCCCGTTTTAACAGCTAGAATCAGACCGTGCAGGAAACGCGCGGACTGCGCTCAAAAAAACGAAACAATGACCCAAAATAGAGCAAATGTTTACCTGATAACTTGAGCCCGGTGGGCGGAGCAGCGAAAATTTGATCGGCTGAGGAAAGGCCGGGTTACCTGCAGAAAGAACTTGGCTGTGGTAGAGAGCGGGTGTGTGGCTGCAGAGCTCTGACTCCGCTCCTGCAGTGTCTCAGGGCACGAAGTCGGTACCTACTCCGCCTGGGACTCGCTGCATGCTCCTCAGCCGGCCAGCACGAGCTTGTGGGTAAGCGCGCCAGTTGCTGGTTGTAACCTGCACTCGGGGGGCTCCCCAGGTTTGAGGGGGCGGCAGAAGACATGGATGGCTTTGAGGGAGAGGCTTCTATGGCCTCCATGGTATCCAGGGCCAGCAGACCTTACCAGCCCACCACACAGCCTGTAATGCAGAGCACCGGCCCAAGAGGCTTCAGCTGCGACCTGGAATACATCCGAAAATGGTAAGGGGTCGGGTCCCATCTGCTTGTAATGGTAGGGGTCCATGGTAATGGTAGGGGTCGGCACCCGTCTGCTTGGGTTATCGGTAACACTAATCCTAAAGAGGGTATAACAGGTGCAGATGGGTCAGTCCTGGAAATAAACTTGGAACCAACTTATTTTAAGGCTAAAAAGTGTTTTAAAAAGAAAATTCTGTTTACTGGGGAGTTTCAACTTACAGAACCGGCTTACAACATTGCCTGGGACCCGAATTACGGTGCAAGTGTCTGGTGGACCCACCCTTGGGTAATTGATTAATTGGATGTGGGGACCCACCCTGCCGGGCAGTGGACTAATTGACCTGCGTGCTCAATCCGTTACTTTACTCGGTATTTAAGCACAGACGCCGTATTGGGTTTTTAAACTGATTTCACAGAACTTACCCGAGTTCGAGGCGGTTTTGGTTCCGATTCGCCCTTCAGAAGGCCGGTGCCGGGAGCTTTATGTATCAAACGCGGCTAAGGAGTAAGCAGCCAAACCTTTCACTGCCGGGGCATTGCTGTAATAAGTCTGTTTTACCGGTTACAGAGTTGCGCTGTGACCTCGATGCTCGGGACCCGAGGGTTTGGTAAGGATGCTGAGTTGTGGTGCCGGCCGGGAACCTGTATAATGAAATGCAATTGTGTTGCTGAAATTTAGTGTCTGCTTTGGTGTCTATGCATCTGGGTGAAGGTGTGCTGTATATATACTATGTGCGGGTATGTATTATATATGTGTACATATTCTATACATACAGATAAAATCGTTATCTCACCTGGCTGAGCGTCTCTGCCTCCCGGGATCTCCCGCGCCGTTGGAGGGCCCTGTAAGGGAAATGCGGTAACCCGTAAGCACGGATGCCGCCGGCGAGTGTTGAATATCGTATATAACGGGGCGGACAGTCGGTTCCGCTCGGGTTATCTGCCGGCCGGGATCTCTCCCCGGGAGGCCGGCGTGTGATCCGTGGCCACGCGCTCTACTGACCGCCTAAAGGCCGGGTTTGGCTTCTGTAGCCCCTTAAATACGGCCCTGGAAGCCCAACCGCTCAGCTGCCGCTCGGGAGAGAATAATCAGGAAATTAACCCAAAAAGTGCCGAATTACCCCTTCACACAGCAGCCCCCGGAGCTGGATAACAAAGGATTAAATCGCACTGTTAGAATTAGAAACGATCAGTTCTGTTTTTTTCCTCCAGTTTTTTTTATAGAGATTTTTTTTTTCTATCAAACAGCGGCCGTTGTGTGTAAAGAAGGATTTCGGTGCAAACGGTAAAAGTGGATCAATCGGCAGGAACGTTCCATTGGTTGCTATGGGGATTGCTCCACTTCTGCCGCTGCACGGGAATTATTCTTTATACACATTGCCCGCTGTGGATAGAGAAATCAAACCCTGCTTAAACTGGGAGAAAACCAGTATCCTGAAGTATAGAAAATACTAAAACCAGATGCGGGGGCTTTCCCTTTAACAATGAGCAGTGTTTGTCATACAGGTGCAAGGGCCTCATCTTTTTGCCCCTGCCACTTAGTGAATATTGCCCCCGGCATAATATAGCAGAATAGGGAGGGGGGGGTGTATTTAATTAAGCTGCCCGTGGGAATTAAATGCCCCTGTAGGAGGGCATTAGAAGCGACAGAGAGTTTTGCATTTGGGAAGGTCCGGCCGGCTCGGGGTTAACCCCCGGAATGTGCATTCAGAGGCTCCTTCTCTTCTAAACGATGGGTCGCCCCGTCTCGTGCTTCAATCCCAGGATTTTTTTCCCCCGTTATTATAAACAGCTATAAAATATGCATTATCAGGGGTTCGGTTCTGAAAAGCTGGGAGAAGATGAAGCTCTTGGGCTGACGTTTCTTCCCTGTCTGAGAGCCATCCGGCCGTCTACTCGATATTCCTTCTGCAAACACTCAGTCGTTGGGCTTGTCTTATTTTCAGGAGCCGTATACACATCCCCTCACTGTATAACCTCTACCACTTCTGCTGGGAGGCTGTTCCACTTGTAAATAAGTGGTAGAGGTTATACAGTGAGGGGATGTGTATATACGGCTCCTGAATATAAGACAAGCCCAACGACTGAGTGTTTGCAGAAGGAATATTGAGCAGATGGCCGGACGGCTCTCAGAGACAGGGAAGAAAATTTCATATACACTCCCCTGTCATATGTATAAAATAAAACTAGAGGCTCAGAAATAATGCAATAAGTTTTTTTTCTTTTCGTTACAGAGAAGGTGGTAGAAAAATGGAACTGCCTCCCAGCAGGAGTGGTAGTGGCAAATACAGTGAGAGAATGTAATACGCTTCTGCTGGCAGGCTGTTCCACTTATCTACCACCTGATTTCTCATTAGAGGTTATACCTGCGAGGGGATGTAAACATGCAGGGGACGGGGATACGGGGCCCCGAATCTGACTGATTAATGTCACATGTTACAGCAGGAATAATGGGCGACTAGCCGGGGGCCGAATGGCTCCGATGTGCCATTAAATTCTGTTTGTACGACGAGTCGCTCCGTGAGTCCTGCTGGATTCCAGCTTCTTATTGAAACCGAGAATTTCCCGGCAGATCAGCCCCGTTCCCATGTCTACTCACCCGTTATTGCTGCTGTAACCACTCCAACATTAACCAATCAGATTCGGGGCCCCGTATCCCCGTCCCCTGCATGTTTACATCCCCTCACTGTATAACCTCTACAACTTCTGCTGGGAGGCTGTTCCACTTATCACCCTCTCAATAAAGTAAAACTTCTTGCATAACTTCGGAGTCTCTTCTTTTAGAAGGCTATTATTTATACATATGACAGGGCAGTGTGTATGCATTATGCTGGGGGTGGAAGATTTTCAACTTGCTGATATTACTCTGGATTATGAACGGCCGTCTCAAGCGAGCTTCTCCTGCAAAGAGAACCCCGCAGGCCCTGCATAATGCGTAGTTTAATCTGTGTGACTGAGTAAGAAATCTTCCCGTTCTCTGTGGATTGTTCGGCGACACCGGAGGTTCCGGGAAAGGAGAGCCTTTCACTTCCCTGACTCCGCTATGCATCGTACGGGCCGGCGCTGGCAGGAAGAGCTCACCGGGGCCGCCCTTCATAATGCTTGGAGTGATGGGATTGGGGGCTCAACTCTCCTGTAAACCTCTGCGGACAGATTGCTTGAGTGTTGCTCCTGATTTTACTATACATTGTGCAGGGCCCGCTCAGTTCCCTTTACAGGGGAAGCTCCCAGGGGCGAGCGCTTCATAATACATCGTAATGTAAAGAAATGTCCAAAACCTTCCTTGTGGGGTGTATTCACTAAACCTGTTTGTTAATCCCTGATGTCACTCTGTATTCTGAAGGGCAGGCATCAGGGGATTGAAGTGTAAGCTTCTGTGCTCGCAAATACACCCCCTATGTACAGAATGAGATGAGGACGTTATCCCGCAGGAAGCTCCTAAACCTGTATAAATCATATCTGTGCATTAAGCCTGGGCTATTAGCGCGAGAGGCTGAGAGGCTCCGATGTGTTTCTGCGTCACGATATTTCTTTGTATTCTGTGCCGGTGAAAGGGAAATATGGAATAACCATAAACCGTACGGGGCCCTCCCTGTGCCGGGGGGCTGTGATCCGCCGGGCGTCTGGCCCTCCCTGTGCCGGGGGCTGTGACCCGCCGGGCGTTTGGGTGATGCAGGATTGCAGGTCCCGGCGATGTCACAAATCTGCTTATCCAGTGAAGTCTGTCCCTCTATGGACTTTCACTTGTCTGTGTGTCCAGCGGGGTTATTAAGACCGAGCTGTTCTATTGTTTAGCGCAGGCTGTGTAAGGAGTCGGATAGAACGGCTCAGGATCCGAGTCGTGGCGCTGTTTGGGAATCTCGTTTCATGCGATTTAATGAAATGTGAGAATTTACTCCGTTCTGCAGAAAACGGAAAGAATGGTTTCTCGTCTCTGCGTTTTTTCTGGGGATTTCCTCGTTAATACAGAATATTTTCGGGAGAAGCAGCGTATTTTTAGAATCGCTCGGCACGTTAGTGTCTCGGCGGATGGACACACAGAAGGCTGCGTCTTCACCGCGTTTAGAAGGTAAATGCCGTTTAAAACCCTTTCATGCAAGCCGTTTCCCCTCGGCGTCCGTACAGGGCGATACGCAGTAAGTATTCGAGACTTTACGGACATTTGGAGGAAAGTCGGCAGGTACACACACTCCTTGGTGTCGCCTTATTCTAGTCCTGGCCCTTCCCGTCGGTGCGCCGGCGGCCACACGGGAAGCTTGAGCGCGGTTTAGGCAGAGGCTTCCTTTGGTTTAATGATCTTCAGAAAGCTGTGGCTGACAAACATTGCTTTTGTTCTGTCTGCAGAAGAACCTTATCTGCTGCCCCAGTTTATTAAACCCCCGGGGGGGCCGCCGTCTTATTTAACCCCTCGAAGAACGGCAGAACCTGAACTCCTAAACCCAACTTCCTCGGCTTGGATCGTCGGGTCCGTTGGAAAGAAATGTTTCCAAAAACTCGACTAGAATAGAATATTCGACTCGAGCCGGAAGATAACTGCAGCCTGCGTCCATCCCGTAATCTGCTCAGCAAACAACCGCTTACAGGGCGGACGCCGGCTGCAGTTATCTTCCGGCTTGAGTCGAATATTCTATTCTATTCTATTCGAGTTTTTGGAAACATTTCTTTCCAACGGACCCGACGATCCAAGCCTAGGAAGTTGGGTTTAGGTGTACAGGTATCTTCCACACGTTATATCTGATGCATATCGTTTATATCCAGGTTTGTCTAATTCCAGGCCCCGAGGGCCATTACTAGACCAGGATACTGAACGCACACATGATGTCATATGTTAAGAGCTGCCAGTCCTGGATATCCAGAAAGCCTGGCCTGTTTGTGGCCCCCGGGGCCTGGAGTTTGAGCCCCCCCATCTCTAGTAAATGCCAGTCTGATCTCCCCTGTCTCCTGTCTGTAGATCCCAGCTCTTCTCTTCTTCATCTCTTCTCCCCTGCGAGGGACTCTATTTCTTGGAGCTCGTGATGTTCGGCCTCCGCCTGCGTGCCAAGGTGCCGCGCGTCAACTGGGACCCAGCGGTGAGTTTCATAAATCTCTCTGCACTCTGCTTTTACTGTAACGTGCTGTTTGGTGCGTTTCGGGTAAATGTAATCACTGATGTCTCCTATTCTGTGCAGCTCTGTAAACCAACATTTATCACGAGCCGTAATGTATGAACTCCGGCAGAAAATGCACCAAGAAGGGAGTCGTTGCCTGATTAACCATAACCATAAAGACCTCATTAACCATAACTGCCCCTATATTAACCCTAAAGACCCCATCAACCACAACTGCCCCTAAATTAACCCTAAATACCCTACTAACCATAACTGCCCCTAAATTAGCGCTAAAGACCCCATCAACCACAACTGCCTCCAGATTAACCCTAAACACCCCATTAACCATAAATGTTCCTAAATGAACCCTAAAGACTCAATCAACCACAACTGCCCCTACATTAACCCTAAATACCCCATAAACCATAACTGCCCCTAAATTAACCCGTAATACCCCATCAGTCATAACTGCCCCTAAACTAGCCCTAAAGACCCCATCAACCATAACTGCCCCTTAATTAACCCTAACGATGTAATTAACCATAAATGCCCCTAAATTAACCCTAAACACCCCATTAACCATAACTGCTGCTAAATTAACCCAAAAGACCCGATCAACCAATCCGGCCCCTAAATTAACCCGTAATACCCCATCAGTCATAACTGCCCCTAAATTAACCCGAAAGACCCCATTAACCATAACTGCTGCTAAATTAACCCATAATACCCCATCAGCCAATACTGCCCCTAAATTAACCCATAATACCCCATCAGCCAATCCTGCCCCTAAATACCCTATCAACCATAACTGCCCCTAAATTTGCCCTAAAGATCCCATCAACCATAACTGCCCCTAAATTTGCCCTAAAGATCCCATCAACCATAACTGCCCCTAAATTCACCCTAAACACCCCATTAACCATAACTGCCTTTAAATTAACCCAAGTGAGGTCTCAACAGTGCTCTGTACAACGGCATGAGCACCTCTCTCTGTCTACTGCTGATACCTCTGGCTATACAACCAAGCTTCACGAAAAAAAAGCGTTCTTTAAAAAAAAAAAAAAGAAAAATAGACAGGTTGGGGCTTTAAATTTAAATTTTTGCAATTTATCTAAATTAAGAGTTGTGTCAAAGAACCAATATACTTCATTTTTACAGTCACCTTGGATAAACATTATGTTTCTTGTTTTCTGCAAAATTATTATATAGTGAGAACTGTTTTTCACAATTTTTAAATTTATCCACTTAAATTATCTAGGTGTTAAAATATATTTCTTTTCTGTAATGTTATAATTTATTACAATAAGCCCATGTTCGCTTGGTATACAAATTGCTTTAATTCCACTTCTTCTGTATTGATATTAACTTAATGTTCATTCTATGTTTGCATTCCATATCAACAACTTTGTCAATGATGAAGCGTTCATCAAACATCTTTCTATACGTTACCCATGAAGCAAAGTTATTAATATCAGTTTTAACATATAAGTACCATATGCATGGCTTTCAGTACACTTCACAAAACAAAAGACTGGTATTTATTTGCTCAAACCTCAGTAATTTAGTCAGTTTCAATCATTTTGATTAATATGACTGTAAAACAGAGATCCAAAAATGCTGGCCCGTTTGGGATCTTTGGTGCCGGTAGATCCGGGGCCCTGTTCTATCAGCATATTGCTCATGAAAACACTATAATTTACTATCAAAAACAGTAAGGGAACTTCGATATTTCAAAAACACATTTGAAATGTAAAAAAACAAAACAAAGATGGCCTCCCTAATCCCGCATGCCAAGTCGCACGGCCGTGGGCATGAGGTCATCGTATTCTGACAGCCTATATATATGGGGCAAATGGCAGTTATTAGCTATCAGTTCTTGATTCCCAGTGGTGTATACTATTGGTACGAGAACAGCGTTTTATTTGGAGACATGCCATTCCTAGCGGCTTGGAAACGTAGGCGACAGGATGAAGACCCGAAGAACCCTGAACCACCGGGAAAAGAGGAGGGAGAGAGGACCGAAGATCTACCCCGGGACGACCAGCAAAAACGGAAGAAACTCAGCTCCCAAGGAAGCGAGACGGACCGCGGAAGAAAGAAGAGGAAGAAGAGCCCTGCAGGAGAGCCCAGCGGATCAGATGATGGACCCAGGAAGCCCCTCAGCCTCACAGACTTCACCTTCTATTCTGAGTTGGGAAGAGGTGGATTTGGCAAAGTAAGTAACGTGTTTATTTTATCTAGGGGTACAGAAAGAGTTTTTAGGGGAAATATGTAACAAGAAACCACATAAAACATGCCTTTGTCTTACTTACTGGGATCATTCTAGGTAGGGAAAACAGTGACACTTTAATCCAATAAATCAGTTTGAACACAGCCCATATTATAGACGGTACGGCCTCCAAAAGCTGTTTATTTTCACTCATTCCAAACACACAAGCTTTACACTTAAGGCTGGGAGACGATATCCTCGGGTTTGGATTGGAGAGCAGCAAAGGTAGAGCTTGATACATTGTATCCGGTGTCTATCATACAGGAGAAGCACACTGAGCAGTTACTGGACACTCCACGCGGTGGCGGCGGCAGTTAGGCAGGTTGGAGATACTGATTGGCTCATGCAGCTGTCACTCACGTCATACATCATTCATTCATTAATATGAAACGATCTTAACTTTATCTTTGTAACTAAATGGAACGGTAATGAGTGAAATGTTCAGTATATACCAGAGACTGCCAGGCCTACTGAGTGTCCATATTGCCAGATTAAGGAAAAGTGGATGTGCAAGCGCATTGGTGTCATTTATACATCAGGATGTGCCGGGTATTAAGATAAAATGATGTTTATTTCCGCTATAATAAAAGACGCAGAAAATGTGCATGTGTTGTTTTTTTTAAAAGCTAAAGGGGTATCCTGAAGTTATAATGTGAAGGGTGAGGGGATTCCATGTAAAGTCAGGAAATTTTACTTTACCAAGAGGGTGGTAGATAAATGGCCTCTCAGCAGAAGTGGTAATACATGGTATAGGCAGATGGTTCCTGAATCTAAGGCAAGACCAAGGACTGATTAAGCTGTGAGTCTGTACACTAGATGGGCCGGATGGGTCAGCTGGTAGATTCTATGTTTCTATGAATCAGGTAATTTTATCATAGTAACAGATTTAAATGAAAATGCTTAAAGGACTAAAATCAATGCTCTGGGGTCGGCTTTCTACACAAAACTGCAAATGGAATAATTAGGTAAACTACGTCTGAGATAAAATGAGATGTCGATGTTAAAAAGGCATCTGGCGCCTATATTATTCTGTTCATTAAAAGCTGGTCTCAGGTTGTCTTTGCAGATTAAGACATTGAACCTTTTGGGCTGGGTTAAGTATTCTACGACTAGTTTTAAAATTAGATTTACGCATCTATATTGTAGTGGATGGAGTGAGTGGTAGATAGGTGGAATAGCCTCCCAGAACAAGTGGTAGAGGACAAAACAGTGACATAATTTAAACATACATGGAATAGGCATATGGCTCCTGAATATAAAGTAAGACCAAGGACTGATTACGGTTTGAGTCTTTACATTAGGACGTTGGATGGGCTGAATGGATCTGATCTGCCATCAAACTGCACCTTTCTATGTTGATAATGAGCTTCACATTTCACACATCAATTATAACTGTGTCACCCCTTCCTGGTTATCTCAGGTCATGCTCGCGTCATGGAGGAGCAGTAAACATCCGGTGGCTGTTAAGATCATCAAACGCAGCTCATCGTGGAAAGAAGGCATCATGCGGGAAAGACGAGTCTTGGAGCTGGCAGCAGAAAGCCCATTCCTCTGCCACGGCTTTGGTGCTTTTCACACCCAGGTACGGAATTCTCTGTTGCTCTGCAGCCTATTCCCGTCCTTTCACCTTCTACCATGCGCCATTTCTACAGAAGATCTGCATGTGTCACTGTACTATTAGTCTCTGCATGACTGTAACTGTTTTTGCTCTATGTTCAAAATAAGCACCGCGTCTTTCTCGTCATGGAGAACGTGAGCGGAGGCAGCCTGTCAAACCACCTGAGGAGGAACGGCCGGATGGGAACCAGTGCTGCAGTGTGAGCAACAGAGTAGACATAAAGCCAATGATCATTTCCATGCTGTCTAAATGGCTCCTCTAGCTTTAATCCCAATGCAGTGAAATCAGAGGCTCTCCATCGCTGTAAATAACCCTTTGCTAATATTTAGAAACTACTCGCTAAACTGTTTGTGTCCTTCTGGCAGGTTCTACGCTGCAGAGATCACCTGCGGTCTTCAGTTTCTACACAGCCATGGAATAGTTCATCGGTTAAAAAAAAAATATTTCTGCTCTCAACTGTCCATTCTCTTGCTCTTTTGTTGAGTCTTATGTCTTCCATCACCCCAAGTTCCCTTCATCTCACCATTTATTCCATTTCAAAATCTTTCAGAATTCTTAAGAGGAAAATGAACATCTTCTTTCTCTGAATCATTTAGGGACCTGAAGCCAGCGAACGTGTTGATGACCAGCGAGGGACACCTGAAGATCTGCGATTTCGGCCTCGTTGTGGAGAAGATCATCGGCGCAGCCAAAACCAAAGGCGTAGTTGGGACCAGAAAATATATGGCCCCCGAGGTGAGAATTTATTAATTAGATTAATGCTATAGTTGATCTAAACCTTAATTACCGTATTTGCTCGATTATAAGACGAGGTTTTTTTCAGAGCAAATGCTCTGAAAAATACCCCTCGTCTTATAATCGGGGTCGTCTTCTAATCAGACCTCAAATAGAGGTCTGATTAGGAGACTAAGATCCAGATCCCCCGCACCGCTGCAGGGGACCTGGATCCTCCTGTCGTCGCCACCCCCCCCCCCCCCACACACTTACCGGTGCTTCCGGAGGTGAAGTTGGCAGCGGGGGTTTGTATGCGTCCGTCGCAAATACCTTCCCCGACTGTCAGAGATCAGAGTTCCAGAGTTCCTGATCTCTGACAGCCGGGGAAGGTATTTGCGACGGACGCATACAAACCCCCGCTGCCAACTCTACCTCCTTCCGGCTGCCGCGGAATGAGACGTCAACCTGCTGCCCCGGCAATACAGCAGGAAATTGGAAGCACCGGTAAGTAAGTAAGTGTGTGTGTGTGTGTGTGTGTGTGTGTGTGTAGGGCATTTCTGGAATGCCTTACACCCCTATATGCCACTCTGGCACTTAGGGGGTTAAAAGGCATATTATGGGGCAGAGTGGCATATAGGGAGGTATAAGGCATTTCAGGAGGCAGCGTGGCGTTAAGGGGGCATTTAATAGTGCACTCTGCCTCCTGAAATGCCTTATACCTCCCTATATGCCACTCTGCCCCATAATATGCCTTTTAACCCCCTAAATGCCAGAGTGGCATATAGGGGTATAAGGCATTTCTGGAGGCAGAGTGCTCTATATAATGCCTTTTAACTCCCTTAATGCCACTCTGCCTCCTGGAATGCCTTATACCTCCCTATATGCCACTCTGCCCCATAATATGCATTTTAACCCCCTAAATGCCAGAATGGGATATAGGGGTATAAGGCATTTCTGGAGGCAGAGTGGCACATAGGGGGTCAAAAGGCATACCATGGAGCACAGTGGCATAAGTATCCTATCATGGGCCACAGTGACATATTGGTGTGGCAAGCCTGGGGGCAGATGTGCGTAACTGGGGGACAGGTTGGAAAATACAAGAAATAAAAACAAAAAAAAAATATTTTTCTCAATCATAGCTTTTATTAAAAAAAATAGTTTACATGAATTAACATTTACTGGTAAAACTTTTTTCCTTTAGGGTCGTCTTATATTCAGGCTTTTTCTTTTTTTCCTAAGTTAATATTCAGATTTTGGGGGGTCGTCTTATAATCAGGGTCGTCTTATAATCGAGCAAATACGGTACTTTACAATGCATTACCTATCTACATTTTACACATATTGAACTTGTTTTGCAGGTTTTTCAGAAGAAGAAATATGGCGCCTCCGCAGACTGGTGGTCGTTTGGAGTCACTCTGTACCAGATGCTGGTGGGAAGGGTCCCAGTTCCATCATCACAGCCCAAGAGGGAGTACCGGGACTGCACAGTTCACAATGACTTCCCGTACCCAAGCTGGCTGCTAGCAGATCAGAAAGACATCCTCATGAAGGTGAGTGGATCACAAATGTCCTGATAAGGTGTGTGGCTATACAGGAACTTTTATAGACAATAAGGGACTGTAGTGCAGCAGATTCTGGAATGGGCAAAATATGGTTACTAAACTCAACAAAAACTTGGCTAAATACGTCGGGAAATTGGAATACAAAAACCATTTTTTATTTTTCTTTTGCCTTCTCAGCTTCTGCTTAAAGATCCAGAATGCCGGCTTGGGACGAATGGTGATATAAGAGTGCATCCTTTCTTCGGCATCTTGAACTGGGACCATTTGGAACAACGCAAACTCTGGCCCCCATACCTGCCTCTGGTGGTACGTGTAGCCATTACAAAATGCTTTAGATCCACTAAGTTCTAATATCACAACTTATTGCTCTTCAAACTTAAAAAGTACTTAATAATGGTATAAGACTAATCCCGTCCACAAACAGAACCCCCACACACATGTAAATTTACTGTATATGATTTCTTCTTCCGAGCCTTTGATACATTTCCTTCCACCAATTAATCATTGCTAAGGAGCCCATCTAATGACAACTGACGAGCGCTTTGTTATTACGTACCTGCCACCATAGTATACATTATGATGTGTTTTTGAAATCAAGGAACTTTTCGCTTTTTTCTTGCAGGACCCAACTGGAGATCTTCACCTCAGTTCCCAGGATATATCCTTTTCATTTGTAGAGGGGGCTAATTGTAACAAAAACAAAAAAAGTTGGGATTTGCCAGACCTGTCTTTTGTTAGCCCCAAATGGAGGGAATAAACATCCCTCCTTGTATCCAACATCTCAGATGGGAACAAATTCTCTTTTATTCAGGATTCAGCTTGAAGATCTTGCCTGAAAAGTCTCCTGTTGGACGACGACCAATAGTCCAGGATGTCACCTCCCTGCTTCATCTACCACCGCAGCAGAGCTGTCCACCACCACAGCAGAGCGCCTACCTCAACATCACAGCAACTCCACCTGCTGTCCACATCAGAGAAAACCACCTTCTACAGCTGTCCAACATCAATGCGCGGCAATGCCACCTGCTCTGTCCAACATCACTGCGCGGCAATGCCACCTGCTCTGTCCAACATCACTGCGCGGCAATTCCACCTGCTCTGTCCAACATCCCTGCGCGGCAATTCCACCTGCTCTGTCCAACATCCCTGCGCGGCAATTCCACCTGCTCTGTCCAACATCACTGCGTGGCAATTCCGCCTGCTGTCCAACATCATTGCCAAGCCTCTACTACAGCTGTCCAACACCACAGCACAGCCATTCCACACGCTGTCCAATATCACAGAAAAGCATTTAATGCAACACAACACCACAGAGAACTTCATTGCTGACAAACATCATTGTGCTGCACCTTGTCCTGCTGTTCAACAACTTAGCAGCGAGACTCCATCTGGCCTCTAACACATACCTCCCAACTTTTACCCCCAGTGAATCGGGATGCTGGGGGGGTGGTGGGTGGGCGCATGCATAGTAGAGCTTACCTTTAAGCTCCGTCCCCCGGGGTCCCGATTCACAGAGGATAGAATGTTACTGCACATGCATTCTCCAGTGTTCCAAACACCAGAGAATATAATTAGAAGAAATGTGGTTCTGAATCCTGCTGTCCCATAGAGATCTTCCTCTGTCTTCTTTTTTGGGGAGAGAGCTAGAGTTCGGCAGGGAGATCGAGTGGCCGCACCCAAAGCAGGACAGCTGGGAGCCATGCAGTCTGCTGCCACCTGTCATACTGTGTCACAGACAGGCTTCCATGCTACGTAACATCAAAGTAGAGCATCCCTTGCTGTCCAACATCACACAAAAGTACCTACAACACAGCAGATCATCTCCCAGTCTACCAAATTACAAATAGTATTCCTACCCTACACAATGAAGTAGAGGGAAAAGGTCTATCCGCTTCTTAAAATGTGTTTCTTCTTTGTTCTAGATCCAGCGTGGACCAATTGGACTGAAACGAGTGGAACATGATGATAATGAGATGTACCACGGACAGAACTAAAGGGCACTGATTCATTTAAGAAGGTCTTTTGAGTTACTCTGTAAGTTATTAAACCTTCAAGAGGTTCGCTTTGTCTGGCAGCTGAAACTGTCCCTCTTCCTTCTATGTAGGTCTATGTGACATTTTGTCAGAGTCGCCTGGTGCTTGAGGAATGAGCCCTTCAAACCGGAAAATTTTTTAATGAATTCTGTCTTTTATCTGTAAGTCTCTTGTCCCTCACTAAAGGTTATGGGTAGTTTAAAATAGTCTACATGTACTAACTTATTACTCATTTCTTGTTTCTCTTCTTTTCATATTTAGAATTCTGCATGGATTTACTCATTCTCCTATTCCATTATTGGTTCTTCAGAAACTTCTTCTGGGACCTACTAGTACAGTTGGTACAAGTAAGTAAATCTTCAGACTGTATTTGCTGTAAATACTTACTATTGAGATTAGAGATAGGAAATATCTAAATGTATACCTTATTTTAATTAATGTTTGGGCTAGGGTTACTTGTCTATCTGGTATTTGGCATCTATTTCTTCTTTCTCTTAGATCAAGCACTGACCAAGTTAACCACATATACTCCTGGACTTAGTGCTACATGCAGGATGATCCGATGTACCATGGAACAAAACGAGCCAGTTGAATCATTTCAGAAGGTTTTCACTTTCATTGTAAGTTATGAAACCTTTAAGAAGGTTATTACAAATTCTGCGGTTGCTCAGTCTGGCTGCTGAAACCATTCCTCTTCCTTTTGCACAGATCTTCAAACCTGCTTGGAAGATCTTGCGTCTGTGTCATATTCTCCTGGTGCCTGAGGAATGAACCCTTCACACTGGAAGTCTTTTGTCTGTGAGTCTCTTCTTTTTATTTGTCATAAACACGAAATTACCCAATAACTAGTTTTATTTAAAACCAACAAGCTAATTTTCCTTTACTAATTCCTCCCTCCTATTCTCCCATTGGTTCTTGTCTAGCGATGACTGTATCTTCAGGCCGTATATATGCTGTAAATTCAACTTATTTTGATTTGTGCATAGGATGAGATTTCATTATAATGATCTTTTTTGTTACCTATGCCAGGTGTGATGCTCAGATGTGAATTTGTGTCAACTATCCTTCAAAGCCTGTTCCAAGTAGATCTGTAACAGGTCGGTATCTCCTGTCCCTAACATTTCTTACATGTAACAATTGTGTCTTGTTCCCCATTTCATCTTCTATGCATTCTGTGATCACTTGCCCTACATTGTTTGATCTTGTATTTGTCACTTTGTCCACACTGTTCCTTAAACATCTCCTCTATTCATTCTTCCCATAAGAACGTGTAATTTTCTTACCATGATTTTCCTGGCTTTCATAATCACAGGTTTCTTATTCTTGTTTTCTCCAGCTACCAGAATGGCTTGAGATGTCTGGAAGATCTTTCATCCTTCAAGCTTCCTCTCCTGAAGATCTCTAGAACTTCAACTTCACTGCCAAAGCAAATTTATCTCCACTCATCAGACGCTGATCCTCTTCTTCTTGTCATTGACGATTAAACCTACAGCATGACACAAATGTTACCATGTTGCAGTTCTTTAAACTATACAGCCCTATATAAGTAAACTCATTTAAACCCCTTAAGTTACCTGTACAGCATCCAATGTGTCATTTGCATACTTTATATATTATCTTGGTTTCACCCAGTTTAATAAAATCCTTTAACTTTATTTATATTTCAGTGATTACTAATGGATTCATTTAAACATTTCATTAATTGACTTTTATTTCTCCACATACTGTACACAATACATTCAAGCCTCTGTAAACAGTTACAGCAATGTTCTCTGTCAACTCACAAAGTGTTCCAAAATAACACACACAATGTAACGTTACTATTGTGTGTTATTTGCTTGTACAACATCTGCTTTCAAACTACCGTATTTGCTCGATTATAGGACGAGGTTTTTTTCAGAGCAAATGCTCTGAAAAATACCCCTCGTGTTATAATCGAGGTCGTCTTCTAATTAGACCTCAAAAAAATGTCTGCTGGGGCCAGGCTGCTTACCGGTGCTTTGGTCCCGAGCAGCGTCTCTTCTATTAGCAGCAGGAAGCTAGCAGAGTGTCACATAATTCTGCCTCCCCCTCCTTCCTCTGGGGGCGGGGCCAGAGAAGTTGCTCGCACAGCCGGGCCCCTGCAGAAGTCTTCAAGTGAGAGAGCTGCAGTTCAGGTAAGGGGGTGGGGGAGGGTTTTTGTGATTAATGTGTGAAGTATGTGTGATTAATGGAATGAATGAGTATTTAAATGTTTGTGAATGAGTGTGTGTGTGATAGCATGGATGTGTAAGGGGGAGGGTGGTAGCATGGCATAGGGAGGCTGTACTCAAACTCCTATCATCCCCAGGTTCCAGCATGTACTGGCTGCCTTGGCTTGATAGGAGTTTGATTGGTGTTAGCAGTTATATATATATATATATATATATATATATATACCTCCAGAAATGCCTTTTAATCCCCTATATGCCACTCTGGCATATAGGGGGTTAAAAGGCATATCATGGGGCAGAGTGGCATATAGGAGGGCATAAGACATTTCTGGAGGCAGAGTGGCATATAGAGGGTTAAAAGGCACATCATGGGGCAGAGTGGCAAATAAAGGGGGATTAAGGCACTTCTGAGGGCAGAGTGGCAACCTTGGGGGCAGATGTGCATAACTGGGGAGGGGCAGGTTGGCAAATAAAAAGAAATAAAAAATATATATATTTTTCTCAATCATAGCTTTTATTAAATATGAAAAAATTGTTTACATGAATTAATATTTACTAGTAAAACTTTTTTTCCTATAGGGTAGTCTTATATTCAGGCTTTTTGTTTTTTTCCTAAATTAATATTTAGATTTTGGGGGGTCGTCTTATAATCGGGCAAATACAGTAGTTATTTTTTAACTTTGACTTATTTGTTTTCCTTCAAATATAAGATATTGAGTGTGGGGCATGTGTTTCTACTCAAAGAAATCAAACCATGTATAACACAACTTAATACGACTTATATAAACGATAAATAGTACAAAAGTGAATGTACACAGCGCCTGATTAGCTGCATTTCCCTCTGTCTCAACCAGAAAAAAATTCAAAATCAAATTTACACCGACTGGCATAAAATATAAAAATTTGGCACCTTCATTCTCATAACGTAGGATCTATATCCATATAGGAAAAAACAGAAACAAATATATAGTGCAATATGTTTAAATCATATCAACATATAGCACTTTATCTGATTAAAACTTATTGCACTATATATTTGTTTCGGTTTTTTTCCATCATGGTTCCATCAATAGTATAGATTTTTTTTTTTGGGCAAATGGGAGACGAGCCTTTGTTTTGTTTTTGGTCAGGAGTGCATTAAAACATTAAAACGTGTCTCTGGACTGTGAGCCTCGGCCAGAATACGCCACGGGCTGTATATACAATAAGGATGTTTAGCCTTGAAGAAAAGTGGGTTATTTATGGCAGTGGCACTAAAGTCTTAATAACTAAAAATCCAATTCCTCATTTACCTAAATGTCCCTCTAAGACATTGGTTCCCCACGGGCGGTATGAAAAGGAGCCAGGGTGCTTCTCAAGTACATTGGCCGCTTGGCTTCTACGGCTTGTCATTAACTTAAAATGTGGGAAAGAAAATTAAACTAATAAAGTTAATAAAAAAGTTTAATTTCATCTAATTCCTCCAAATGAAAAGATAGCTCTGCAGGCAGGAATAGTTGCCGCAGTTCCACTGATAGCCAGCAGGTGGTGCTCCTAAACCTATAAGTATTCAGCATAGAGACACACTTTTTAATATTGTGCCTGAAGAAGAGACCGAGAGTCTCTATAACATGCTTTTTATTTCTACGGCTACAACTCCACACCTTATACTTCATAATGAGCATAAGCTGTTTGTTTATATGCCTTTGGCACGAGAGTTAATGTAAGGAAGTTCTACTTCACTGAGAGGAACAGCCTTCCAGCAGAAGTGGTAGAGGCTGATACACCGAGGGAAGTTAAATATGCATGGGGTAGGCATATAACTCCTGAATGTAAGACCAACGACTGATTAAGGTTTGATTCTTTACAGCAGGAGAAACGGGCAGACTAGACGGGGGCCAAATGGGGCCAATCTGCCGGCAAATTCTAATTTTCTCAGTTAATAGAGCACCCATGTATTTGAATATACAATCCACCTGTCTGTGTAGGGATAGGGTAAGCATATACGGATTTATGCCAAGACGTATGCCAAGTATTTTTACATGCATTATACGATATGTAAGATTATATCATAGTATCTAGAAGAAATTTGTAAAATACCCAATAGCACTAATAGCACTTCTATTAAGTATTTCTGTATCAATACGTAGAACCCAAGCCCTGTGGATTCCCTGTGTCCAGAAATATGTTTCATTTCTGCAGTTAAGTGTCTTTTCCAGCAGGTGGCGCCTCTTTGCTAACAGAACTATTTTCCGAATAATAAGATTTTTTCCAATGTTTTCCCTAAAGTTCAATAATGACAAACAATTTCAATAGGGAAAGATGGTTGTTTTATAAAGAGATATAATATGTGACCCAGGCAGCATCTCGACTCTCCCCCCACAACCTACTCCTTGTCCTAATCCAGCACCTCGTCTCAGAAGGATGTATTCTGCCCGGTAGAGGAGATAGTGGGGGCTTTGCTGACTTGGCACAGACCACCAAAACGTAACTGGACTGGTTACCCAGGAGAGATCTCTGAGCTCACCAACTGGATCTAATGTTTTTATGTTCACACAGTGAGCACCTGATCTGTTGCTCCAACTGAGTACGGAGCTATACCGGCCAACAGCCTACCGGGCATTTGCCTGGCGTGCCAGAGGGCCACTCCAGGCCTGACAGTTGGTAGGTATGAGTAGGCTCCATGCTAACTGTGGCTTAAAAAGATACACATCACTGATGAGCCAAGCATCTATTTTACCTGCGTGTTACTTACAGGAGATAATCCATTCCATCTCTATGGTTTCATTTTGACGGTTTTTACATTAGGAGGGTTCCTATATCATAACCCCATTGAAAGACAGCTTCGGCCGAGGCTTCCTAGTGTTTCTTAATAGCTCGGGTGGTAGCAGGTGAAGAACTAATTGAATTTGACAGTAAAATGAAACAAAGCATCTGCCAAAAGCGGGCTTGCTGGAAAGAAAATGAAGTCTCCAGTAGAGTGTTCCGTTACAGAAAGTCTCCGGAGAGTGTATTTAGTGACATATTTTGCCCACAATGATTATGTTTTCTTCTCGGCTTCAATTAAGACCTTATTATTGATGGAGCTACAAGCAGCTGAAGCCACGGTTTGTGCATTTGATGCAAAATACCGCAACGTTGTAGCAGCCAGACAGTCTAGGCGCACGCAGGGCTGAGGTTGAGCTTTAACGACGTTCAAGAAGAGAAATTTCTTTCTACTAAATCGAGAGAGAGACCAAAATGAGTGACGGAGAAGTCTGACGCGGCCTCATCCTTCTACGTGGTTCCACCAGACAATTCTTAGCACGTTGCCCAAAGATATAAAGTATCAATGACTTGGTTACATGTGACTTAGAACAATCCACAAATAGTGTTCGGAACCTCTAGAACTTAATGACCGTCCTTCACTAGAAGCCACCGGGATAGAGTTATGAAGAGCGTTCTATATGTGGAGCAGTTACCATGGAAATAGATAGAATGTTCCTCTGATTGCAACACATTTTCAGGGTTGGATCAGAAGAGTGTGTCATAGAGATGGACCAACTTACCCCTCTAGTGTTCATAAAAGTAACATTACACACGATCCATACTACTATTTGAATGCTGAAACCCCGCCAAGAAATAATTCATGTAAAAATTGTCCTTATTAATATATTTTAAGCTGGGAAAGCTTAACTGTCATGTGATACAAAAGGCTTACCACGATTGGACAATAAACCTAGCAGACTCGCACCTGAAGGAGGAGAACGTCCCGGGATTCATCCCATCGCAAAAAACAGGCAATGTTTCAACCTTCGTCAAAGCTTTAGAACCTTGATGATCTTGTGCTATGGGCCGACATTGTAGACAACATGCGCAGGCATACAATGTATCAGTTCATCAACTGCGCTTTATCAACGCTCTATTTACAGGGTCCTGGGAGGACCAAAAGACTCAAGGAGCAGGTTAGAGAGATGGGCAATTGATTTTTTTGCTAATTTCCATCTTGTAATCTCCAAGTAACGGATTAATACGAGACTGATAGAAGAAATTAGAATGCGCGTCCTAGCACCATGGCCGCGCTATTTGTCACAGAGCAGATGGCCCGTGCCAGATCTATCTTTATTCCAAATAAATTAAATTGCATTTCCTCCGAGTAATTTTTCACCGGCGTGGGCTGCTTTTCTTAGTTTGCTTGAAAGACGGGCCTCCGCATCTACTAGTGACAGGCTATCCGCGGGTGGAAATTGGCAAACATTCATTCCCTAGAAGTATAGCGGTTTCCCGTTAGACAATCTGCAGTCTCTATATACGCTCTAATGGAGTCTGTATTGTATTGTTTTTGCCCCCAAAAAGTATTTTCGAGCAGGGGTTTGATTAGAAAGAATGTAACATTATGGTTAAAAAACAGGAACTATTTCTCGTGATTAAGCAAGTTATGGTGAAAGCCGAGGAGAGTCAGAGGGCGAGGGGCTGATGAAGGCGAGCCCTAAGGGCAGCAGAATTTGCTAAAGAGTGCGGCTGTATGAAGAGCGACATGATGAAGAGTGCGATGAAGGCCACTTGACTCGGGTCATCCAATGACCCCTCACCCCGATGAGTAACCTCAATGGACTCCATCGACAGCAACGCCCAGCACCTTCACAACGTTACGGAGGCCGAGAACCTCCCTGCAGCCTCCAAAGTCTTATCTACGTCCCCTCACCATCCTTGTGACCTTCTTACCCCAGAGGAGAAGACGGCTAAGATCCCACAGCAGGCGAGACCCCCTGCAGCTACATTTCTAACCACCAAGACTAATAAGCAATTAACTTAGAATTAGCCTTAAAAATGTTTTTCCCCCGGTTATTTTATCATTAAGGGCAGGTGTCTAAACATGTCACCTTTCCTGAATTACAGATCGCTAATAAAACAAGCTACAAAGGCAAAAACATACGTAAAAACGGCGGATCGGGAAGAGGTCTGATGCATACTGGGAAGATTAGGGGTACCATGGAAGCAGGATCTGCACGATTATTCCTCCTCATTAGGTTATCTCTCCCATATTGTTAAGCTGCTGATTGCTGTGGATTGGGTCAGACGGCCATTGTGAGAAATTGTGGGAGGAAATTGATTAAAAGATGTTCTTTTTGCCACAACCAAACAAATCTAATCAAATCTAATTTTTTTATAGTAAATTCTAGAGGTAATGAGTGTGTATATATATATATATATATATATATATATATATATACACATGCACATATACACACACATAATATGTAATTATATCTCGTGAAATGTAATATAGTATATTATAGTATATTTATATATATATATATATATTTTACAATGTGAATACACTTATTTTTATATATATATATATATATATATATATATATATATATATATATATAACATTTGAATATATATATAATGTGTATATATATATATACATATAAATATATGTTATTAAGTCAGTCTTTTTCGTTTTTTTATATAATAATAATAGGGAAATCGGCAATTGCCCCCCCCCAGCCATTAGAATCCAATTTTCTTTTTTTCGGTCTCAAACAAAATTAATAATTTTGAAAGGCTGGAGGACGCTGCCAGAGCGGCCATAATGAAAGAGAGGTCGGGTGTTTTCAAAGAAGAATATATATTTGTAAGGGCCAGGGCTGAATTGTTAAATGCCATTTAATAGGCAAGTGACAGCAGGAAACGGACTAATCTTTATAGAGCGCTGATTAGTAAGTAAGGCTTCCCGGGTGATAATTAGTATTGCTCTGGCCAAGTTCCAGCATCTGACGGCGGCATCCACGGCGGCATCCACGGCGTAACGGTTAATTGCCAGACACTTTTAACTGTCATTAAATGTCACCATTTTATTTCCACGGCCAGAGCATGTGGTGAAATTTTTTTGGGGGAACAAAATGACCCCAAGGGTGAGTTTAACTCTTTAGCAATGCGTTGCATTCAAGCAGGGCCCTCAGAGGGTTAATCAAGATAATATCTTTCTCTTGTTCTACATAGAATGACTCAAAATTGTCTCGATTTCTCTGGAAATGACCTGGCTTCAATTCTTATCATGCTTGCCAACATGTCAAAAGGTCACTTTACTGACAGAGGGACTGGCCAAACAAAACATGGGACAATTGGCAGGTACATAAAAGAAAATAACAGGACTAGACGATCTATGTTTCTATGCATTTTTGGGGACAAAACTGTTCAATTAAGAACCTAAACATGTTTGATTTAATGTAACGGAGATGCAGCTCATCACACCTTGACAGCCATCACTACTAAAGAATAGAACCCTACAAGTCAAAACAGCCCAATCCGTCTCAATGTAAAACAATAAAAAAACCTTATAAGCGCCGTAGACCTTTTTTTTTTTATCCGTAAACATCTGCCCCAGGGGTCTGTTCCTCAGAAAAGCAAGGAATTACGTTGCGGTGTTTTCATCCGCACTCCGAACGAAGCGGTTGCTTTTGCGAGGTACGAGCGACCATTGTTGGGTTAGCCGACGACTCTGTGCCTCCAGTTGGCGTTAAATCAACCCCCCGCCGTGCCTAATCCTGTGCAAAGAACGTCGCTGAAGTCTGGAACACCGAGGTATAATTCCGACTTCTTTTTTTTTCTTATCAATTCTAAGAAATTGCTCGGAGCAATCAGACTTCTCTCAGCCAAAAAGTACATTAGTCAGTGACAAAGACCGGCGCGCCACTTAATCAGAAGGCGCTGTGATTGATAGCGCGTCGATGCGGCCTTTAATCAGGGATGCGCTATTCAGATTTCCAGCCATTAAACCGGCCAATCTATATGATCGCGCCGGCTCGACGGTTCATTTGTCACGTTCGTCAAACACGGGGCTTTTAAACCGCTTGCCGACAGCGGTACCGGCCAGCATCTTATTTCGCGTCACATTGTCAGATTTTTTTCTATTTTTTCTACTAAATAGGATGGAACTTTAAAAAAAATAGATCGATTGTGAAATAATGTAGATTAGTAAAAAGTAATTTTAAGACAGAGAATCGCGCACATTGTCACTTAACTGTGAAAAACACCAATTGTTCCTTTAAAGGAAATAGCTTGCATTCTATCCCCTATTAACTCATAAATAAGGATTTTGACCCAAAATGAATTTTTACTCCCAAGTATTGGGGAAACAAATTAGAGTGCAGATAGAGGGGCGGAGAGCTGCGCAAGCAGCAGTGATGATGGGAGAGAGAGAGTGAGCGTGTGTGTATGGTGTTTGAGTGTACGTGTGTAAGTGTATGGTGTTAGCATGAATGTGTGAATGTCAGCATATGGTGTCGGGGTGAGCTTAAGGTTTGTGGTGCGAGAGAGAGGGGAGAGATTTGTTAGTTTGTATGTGTAAGTGTACGCTGTTAGAATGAGTGGGTGCTAGAGTGAGTTTGCATGTTAGTATGTGTGTGCGTGTTTTGGTTACAGAGTGTGGGAGGCTGCTGTCACTAGGGGTCAATAAACCTAGGCTCACCCCTGGCGCGGTCCAAGCTTGCTTCTATATCTGTCAATATAGTAATCTGGGTCTAAACTGCTAGCTTTAACAACTATTTGGCAAACCGGTGGCCAAAGATATGAGGTGTGAGCGTCTTTGGACTACAGGGGTCACTTTAATACCCTCAACACAACCTTCTCCAGAAGCTCTCTGGGGTGAAGGTACTGATCAATGCGCTGAGGCCACGTTACAAGAAGGTCGCATGTCCATCCGGCTTCTAAATAAATTCTCTTTGCTTCAGTCGATCGCACAACCTGAACAATGAGGGATTTCATAATTACTTCACGCTACTCAATTAAAAATACATTAAGGTGCGAGATCTCTTCCACAAATCCCCCAAGGAGGGCAATTTGTGATTAAAGCATGCACCTACATATGGAAAGGTCACTTTGCCGACTGTGCCGTACATCAGTAATATAATGACGGAGAGGGGGGTGTGCACACGCTGGGTTCAGGGAAGATGAAGGCGTAATATATTATGATTTTTAATAAGAATAATGGCATTTTCATCATAATGAAAATATTCAGCAGAATTCTGGAAGTCTGGCACTTGAGGTTATTAGCGTTGGGAAAATTCACTTTGTATCTATTACTAAAACATGAGATAAAGGAGATTTATTACCTGAACCTGTTCTAGATACCCTACTTTCACACCCCCTAACATTACAGGCGTGCAAAGTGGGACATCTGTGTTGGGGGGCTTCGCAAGAGGTGGAGAGGGGCAAGAAGAAGTGGGTAGTTCCAGAGAAGCAGCTACCTTATCCTCACCTCACTCGGTTTCAGAACGGCATGAGGAGACCAGCAGCAATGGAGGTCTGTTCTACAACCTCAATTAATTGTAAAGGCTCCCTGATCTGGTCTGTGGCGATCACAACATCTCCCTGACAGGTCCATGACAAAAGCAGGACAGTGCCCAGAAATCAGGACTTTCCTGTGAAGTCTGGGACTGTTGGGAGGTATGTACATTGTAAATTATTTAAATATATTTTCAGTATGTTTAATGCTAAAACACCTACATTTCCATAAAACATTCCATCTCTGGAACTCCCAATGTTTACTTAGAGCTCCATTTGGGGTTTGCGCATGCAGAACTGCAAGCGGCCTCTATAGTTAGGACATCTGCCATGACACGGCACAATCGGAGTAGTTGGGACTGTTGGCAGCTATACTTCCTGGCTGCTGGTCTTACTACTGAGCCTTGCCCTAAAACTGGACATTAGACCCCGGAGAGACATCTCCACCATGTGACACCTTTCCGTGACAGGTCCCATTCCGAGACTCCTCCACAGACGCGGGCAGTGATCGCTGTACGCAGAGTGCAGATGATTTATTGGACGGTCTCACAATGTATAATGAAAAATTAAAGTAGTTCATCATATTACAGATGACTCTGATATTAATTCCAACTCATCCCGATAAACAAATAGATCATTAATCTACCATTCATGGTGAAGCCATTAACAAAGTCACACAAGCCCAAAATATATCGTCCTGCGTCATTTGCATTTAATAATTACTTATATCCTTAGAATTTTATATTTTTGTCCACTAAAACAACCAGTCTAAAAAAGTCAATAAAGAAATGAAGTACCAATAATGAAGGCATAATTCTGGATATTACCCTGTATGATGTAGCACAAGAAAAAAAGAAATTTGTGACATGTATATGTTCTGTTATACACTGGTCAGTGATGGTCTCATCTTCAATGGACCCCTAATTCCTTTGCGTCTTGTTGTGCCCTTCAGCCTCTCCGTTCCCCTCCTCTTTTTAACATTCCCGACTCCCTACCATAAACCCTTAAAATCCTCAACATGAAATACAAATGATCAGCCTCCCAGAATTTTGGTCCCCTAGGGCCTCCATGGTTCTCATACAACAGACAAATTTTAGGGCTCTCCTAAGTTGTCAGATGGACAACCACCAACTGCAAAGGTTCTAAACATCTCAAAACTACTCAACTTTGACCAAATATTAGGGAAATATACGGAACTATACAAGACCTACAGGACCTATTTCGCTTCTCCATGGTGGCCTCTGAGCTCTTTGTAAAAGCTTTGTTGGAGAAGATGAGATGTTTCCTTCTAAAACTCATACTCTTGGAGCAGGTGGTGTTATTCCAAGGAAGGAGGAAAGGATAATATCTAGAAACATTGTTTCGGGATTTGCTGAAAATTCTGTTACTTTAGAAATATCCCAGCAGAGCAGCTTCTCTATTCCGCTCTCCCCGCGCGTCAGATATTGGAAGTGAGAGATTTATTGGATTAGATGTGAAGTATCAAGCCAGTAAAAATGATTGTCTGTGTCTATTACAGTAACATAAAGTGCAGTGAAGTATATTACAAGTAGGTAATGAAGTACCTTGCAGAAACGTGGCTCATTCCGATACAAAACCACAAGAGTAATTCTCGTCTCCGAGCCAAACATCTTTATTTCTCAGTTTAAGCCAGTAACAGTTCCTGATTTTTATCTTATTTCATTTATTTATTTTTTAATTGAAAATGTTTGATTGGCTGAAATAGTTTTTAATGGAGTCATCACGGCGTTAACTGCCACGCTTCATAATTTTAAATAGTCTTCAGTTAGCTAAAACATCAATTTCAATTTTAAGTAAGTCACTTAAAGCCCGGCTTAATCTTGCTGAAATGGATTTTTGTTTAAAAAAAAACCTCCAAAAGGTAAAAAGTAAGATTTCATAAATGGATATTTCGGTTCTGTTTCATTTCTAGCTTCCAAAGTCGCGCAGAATACACAGAAAACAAAATGATTCCTTTTTGGTGCAAAGTTTCAATGTTGATCTTATCACCGTGGCAACCATTGACTTGGTTCTTCTGCTTAGACCATTCCTATGGTTGCTATGGTGATAGAACTGATAGAACATTCCATTGGTTCCAACGTTCCAAACGTAGCAGTTGCTCTCAGTACGTTGATCAAATTAAACTGACCCGTTATGGTCTGTATCTGGAACATGGTGTGGTTTGTGCGTTCGATTGCGAACATAATCTCTAGGTAGAGGTCGGCTTCATTTGCCTTACGTCCTCCACTACGTTTTCCTAATCCAACAAGTAATAAAAGCATCGTGAAGGTGCAGAGGCACCCCACGATTATCAGAAGAGTATCTAACATCTTCTCACTCGCCTGCTCTGCTGAGCAATGAGAAGTGACTGAGTTTCACCTGCTTTATATAACCTCCTATGATGACATCACAGAGGCTGATGATGCAATAGTGGGCGTGGCTGCATCAAGTGGGCGGGGTCTAAATCATTTCAGTTCCAACCACAAATGAGACAAGTCCCTTAAAGCCTGGCTTAATCTTACAGAAATGGATTTTTGTTTAATAAAAAAAAAAACAAAAGGTAAAAAGTAATATTTCATAAATGGATATTTCGGTTCCGTTTCATTTCTGGCTTGAAAAGTCGCGCAGAATACACGGAAAACAAAATGATTCCTTTTTGGTGCAAAGTTTCAATGTTGATCTTATCACCATGGCAACCATTGACCTGGTTCTTCTGCTTAGACCATTCCTATGGTTGCTATGGTGATAGACCTGATAGAACATTCCATTGGTTCCAACGTTCCAAATGTAGCTGTTGCTCTCAGTACGTTGATATTGCCCTTGATCAAATTAAACTGACCCGTTATCTTAGAACATTAACTGATAATTGCTAAATATCATACGTTATTTGTGGGAAATAATAATATTTTTAAATAAACAGCATGAACTATACTAAATGTTAACAGAATTTTATTGACACGTTAAATTGGAAGTTCAGTTTACAGATAACATGAAAATCCTCTGGTGGAGGTCAGTGTAGGATGATGGTCTTGGACTCCATGGTGTAGCCAGCGAGACAAACAGGCAGATGATGCAATAATAGGCGTGGCTGAATCAAGTGGGCGGGGCCTAAATCATTTCAGTTCCAACCACAAATGAGACAAGTCGTTGGCAAAGCAGGCTCAGGAGGGCCAACCACATATCCATACATGCGTGGTAGAGCAGCTTGTCAGCGTAACTACCAACATGTCAAGATCATGTCACAGGTGCAATCTCACCTCTCAAAGTCCCTCAAATAAATATAAAATATATTTTCTCCATTTGAGTTTTTCCTCATATTACTATGGCATTTAATTCCACCATCTAAGCGTGCCGACCCTGGCATATGTTGTGTACAGTCACCTACATAGACCTCATGTTCAATCTACATGTATGTACAAACACATGTATGGGACACATTTATAAAGGCCTTTTAAGAAAATTTTGTTTCTGTTCTTTTCTTTTTTTAACTTGATTTGTTAGATATTGGGACATACTGGGGAAAATGTTTTATGTAAATACAAAAAGGAGCACATGGGAGAAGACGATACCTGAGTCTAAGTAGCAATAGGTAATATCTATAATGCTGGAAGTGAAAAGTTATCCTAGGATGAGTGATGTTATTAAGGTGAGGGTATTAAACATGCATGGGATAGACATACGGCTCCTGAATCTAAGACAAGACCAACGACTGATTAAGGTTTGAGTCTTTACAGCAGGAGAAACGGGCGAGTAGACGGGGGCCGAATGGGGCCGATCTGTCGGCAGGTTCCATGATTCTATAATATTAGATTTAAAAGAGCAAAATGCGCTATGCGTTGCTTTGAGACCCTTTGTATCATATTTGTTCAACATTGTGGCTTCACAGAGTCACCTGTTAACCGCTACAATGTAGCAAAATAATGAAAGCATAATTCTGTATATTATGCTGTATGATGTAGCAAAAGGAAAAAAGAATGCATGCAATTTGTGACGTGTATATGTTCTGTTACACACACACACACACACACTTTTTACGTAAAAAGTCTATAAGGGGAGGCCAAGGAACGGTTGGAGCCTCTCGAAAAAAACAAGACTCCCCCTGAAAATGTTTGATTGGCTGAAATAGTTTTTAATGGAGTCATCACGGCGTTAACTGCCACGCTTCATAATTTTAAATAGTCTTCAGTTAGCTAAAACATCAATTTCAATTTTAAGTAAGTCACTTAAAGCCCGGCTTAATCTTGCTGAAATGGATTTTTGTTAAAAAAAAAACCTCCAAAAGGTAAAAAGTAAGATTTCATAAATAAATGGATATTTCGGTTCTGTTTCATTTCTAGCTTCCAAAGTCGCGCAGAATACACAGAAAACAAAATGATTCCTTTTTGGTGCAAAGTTTCAATGTTGATCTTATCACCGTGGCAACCATTGACTTGGTTCTTCTGCTTAGACCATTCCTATGGTTGCTATGGTGATAGAACTGATAGAACATTCCATTGGTTCCAACGTTCCAAACGTAGCAGTTGCTCTCAGTACGTTGATCAAATTAAACTGACCCGTTATGGTCTGTATCTGGAACATGGTGTGGTTTGTGCGTTCGATTGCGAACATAATCTCTAGGTAGGGATCGGCTTCATTTGCCTTATGTCCTCCACTACGTTTTCCTAATCCAACAAGTAATAAAAGCATCGTGAAGGTGCAGAGGCACCCCACGATTATCAGAAGAGTATCTAACATCTTCTCACTCGCCTGCTCTGCTGAGCAATGAGAAGTGACTGAGTTTCACCTGCTTTATATAACCTCCTATGATGACATCACAGAGGCTGATGATGCAATAGTGGGCGTGGCTGCATCAAGTGGGCGGGGTCTAAATCATTTCAGTTCCAACCACAAATGAGACAAGTCCCTTAAAGCCTGGCTTAATCTTACAGAAATGGATTTTTGTTTAATAAAAAAAAAACCAAAAGGTAAAAAGTAATATTTCATAAATGGATATTTCGGTTCCGTTTGATTTCTGGCTTGAAAAGTCGCGCAGAATACACGGAAAAGAAAATGATTCCTTTTTGGTGCAAAGTTTCAATGTTGATCTTATCACCATGGCAACCATTGACCTGGTTCTTCTGCTTAGACCATTCCTATGGTTGCTATGGTGATAGACCTGATAGAACATTCCATTGGTTCCAACGTTCCAAATGTAGCTGTTGCTCTCAGTACGTTGATATTGCCCTTGATCAAATTAAACTGACCCGTTATCTTAGAACATTAACTGATAATTGCTAAATATCATACGTTATTTGTGGGAAATAATAATATTTTTAAATAAACAGCATGAACTATACTAAATGTTAACAGAATTTTATTGACACGTTAAATTGGAAGTTCAGTTTACAGATAACATGAAAATCCTCTGGTGGAGGTCAGTGTAGGATGATGGTCTTGGACTCCATGGTGTAGCCAGCGAGACAAACAGGCAGATGATGCAATAATAGGCGTGGCTGAATCAAGTGGGCGGGGCCTAAATCATTTCAGTTCCAACCACAAATGAGACAAGTCGTTGGCAAAGCAGGCTCAGGAGGGCCAACCACATATCCATACATGCGTGGTAGAGCAGCTTGTCAGCGTAACTACCAACATGTCAAGATCATGTCACAGGTGCAATCTCACCTCTCAAAGTCCCTCAAATAAATATAAAATATATTTTCTCCATTTGAGTTTTTCCTCATATTACTATGGCATTTAATTCCACCATCTAAGCGTGCCGACCCTGGCATATGTTGTGTACAGTCACCTACATAGACCTCATGTTCAATCTACATGTATGTACAAACACATGTATGGGATACATTTATAAAGGCCTTTTAAGAAAATTTTGTTTCTGTTCCTTTCTTTTTTTAACTTGATTTGTTAGATATTGGGACATACTGGGGAAAATGTTTTATGTAAATACAAAAAGGAGCACATGGGAGAAGACGATACCTGAGTCTAAGTAGCAATAGGTAACATCTATAATGCTGGAAGTGAAAAGTTATCCTAGGATGAGTGATGTTATTAAGGTGAGGGTATTAAACATGCATGGGATAGACATACGGCTCCTGAATCTAAGACAAGACCAACGACTGATTAAGGTTTGAGTCTTTACAGCAGGAGAAACGGGCGAGTAGACGGGGGCCGAATGGGGCCGATCTGTCGGCAGGTTCCATGATTCTATAATATTAGATTTAAAAGAGCAAAATGCGCTATGCGTTGCTTTGAGACCCTTTGTATCATATTTGTTCAACATTGTGGCTTCACAGAGTCACCTGTTAACCGCTACAATGTAGCAAAATAATGAAAGCATAATTCTGTATATTATGCTGTATGATGTAGCAAAAGGAAAAAAGAATGCATGCAATTTGTGACGTGTATATGTTCTGTTACACACACACACACACACTTTTTACGTAAAAAGTCTATAAGGGGAGGCCAAGGAACGGTTGGAGCCTCTCGAAAAAAACAAGACTCCCCCTGAAAATGTTTGATTGGCTGAAATAGTTTTTAATGGAGTCATCACGGCGTTAACTGCCACGCTTCATAATTTTAAATAGTCTTCAGTTAGCTAAAACATCAATTTCAATTTTAAGTAAGTCACTTAAAGCCCGGCTTAATCTTGCTGAAATGGATTTTTGTTAAAAAAAAAACCTCCAAAAGGTAAAAAGTAAGATTTCATAAATAAATGGATATTTCGGTTCTGTTTCATTTCTAGCTTCCAAAGTCGCGCAGAATACACAGAAAACAAAATGATTCCTTTTTGGTGCAAAGTTTCAATGTTGATCTTATCACCGTGGCAACCATTGACTTGGTTCTTCTGCTTAGACCATTCCTATGGTTGCTATGGTGATAGAACTGATAGAACATTCCATTGGTTCCAACGTTCCAAACGTAGCAGTTGCTCTCAGTACGTTGATCAAATTAAACTGACCCGTTATGGTCTGTATCTGGAACATGGTGTGGTTTGTGCGTTCGATTGCGAACATAATCTCTAGGTAGAGGTCGGCTTCATTTGCCTTACGTCCTCCACTACGTTTTCCTAATCCAACAAGTAATAAAAGCATCATGAAGGTGCAGAGGCACCCCACGATTATCAGAAGAGTATCTAACATCTTCTCACCCGCCTGCTCTGCTGAGCAATGAGAAGTGACTGAGTTTCACCTGCTTTATATAACCTCCTATGATGACATCACAGAGGCTGATGATGCAATAGTGGGCGTGGCTGCATCAAGTGGGCGGGGTCTAAATCATTTCAGTTCCAACCACAAATGAGACAAGTCCCTTAAAGCCTGGCTTAATCTTACAGAAATGGATTTTTGTTTAATAAAAAAAAAAACAAAAGGTAAAAAGTAATATTTCATAAATGGATATTTCGGTTCCGTTTGATTTCTGGCTTGAAAAGTCGCGCAGAATACACGGAAAACAAAATGATTCCTTTTTGGTGCAAAGTTTCAATGTTGATCTTATCACCATGGCAACCATTGACCTGGTTCTTCTGCTTAGACCATTCCTATGGTTGCTATGGTGATAGACCTGATAGAACATTCCATTGGTTCCAACGTTCCAAATGTAGCTGTTGCTCTCAGTACGTTGATATTGCCCTTGATCAAATTAAACTGACCCGTTATCTTAGAACATTAACTGATAATTGCTAAATATCATACGTTATTTGTGGGAAATAATAATATTTTTAAATAAACAGCATGAACTATACTAAATGTTAACAGAATTTTATTGACACGTTAAATTGGAAGTTCAGTTTACAGATAACATGAAAATCCTCTGGTGGAGGTCAGTGTAGGATGATGGTCTTGGACTCCATGGTGTAGCCAGCGAGACAAACAGGCAGATGATGCAATAATAGGCGTGGCTGAATCAAGTGGGCGGGGCCTAAATCATTTCAGTTCCAACCACAAATGAGACAAGTCGTTGGCAAAGCAGGCTCAGGAGGGCCAACCACATATCCATACATGCGTGGTAGAGCAGCTTGTCAGCGTAACTACCAACATGTCAAGATCATGTCACAGGTGCAATCTCACCTCTCAAAGTCCCTCAAATAAATATAAAATATATTTTCTCCATGTGAGTTTTTCCTCATATTACTATGGCATTTAATTCCACCATCTAAGCGTGCCGACCCTGGCATATGTTGTGTACAGTCACCTACATAGACCTCATGTTCAATCTACATGTATGTACAAACACATGTATGGGATACATTTATAAAGGCCTTTTAAGAAAATTTTGTTTCTGTTCCTTTCTTTTTTTAACTTGATTTGTTAGATATTGGGACATACTGGGGAAAATGTTTTATGTAAATACAAAAAGGAGCACATGGGAGAAGACGATACCTGAGTCTAAGTAGCAATAGGTAATATCTATAATGCTGGAAGTGAAAAGTTATCCTAGGATGAGTGATGTTATTAAGGTGAGCGTATTAAACATGCATGGGATAGACATACGGCTCCTGAATCTAAGACAAGACCAACGACTGATTAAGGTTTGAGTCTTTACAGCAGGAGAAACGGGCGAGTAGACGGGGGCCGAATGGGGCCGATCTGTCGGCAGGTTCCATGATTCTATAATATTAGATTTAAAAGAGCAAAATGCGCTATGCGTTGCTTTGAGACCCTTTGTATCATATTTGTTCAACATTGTGGCTTCACAGAGTCACCTGTTAACCGCTACAATGTAGCAAAATAATGAAAGCATAATTCTGTATATTATGCTGTATGATGTAGCAAAAGGAAAAAAGAATGCATGCAATTTGTGACGTGTATATGTTCTGTTACACACACACACACACACACTTTTTACGTAAAAAGTCTATAAGGGGAGGCCAAGGAACGGTTGGAGCCTCTCGAAAAAAACAAGACTCCCCCTGAAAATGTTTGATTGGCTGAAATAGTTTTTAATGGAGTCATCACGGCGTTAACTGCCACGCTTCATAATTTTAAATAGTCTTCAGTTAGCTAAAACATCAATTTCAGTTTTAAGTAAGTCACTTAAAGCCCGGCTTAATCTTGCTGAAATGGATTTTTGTTAAAAAAAAAACCTCCAAAAGGTAAAAAGTAAGATTTCATAAATAAATGGATATTTCGGTTCTGTTTCATTTCTAGCTTCCAAAGTCGCGCAGAATACACAGAAAACAAAATGATTCCTTTTTGGTGCAAAGTTTCAATGTTGATCTTATCACCGTGGCAACCATTGACTTGGTTCTTCTGCTTAGACCATTCCTATGGTTGCTATGGTGATAGAACTGATAGAACATTCCATTGGTTCCAACGTTCCAAACGTAGCAGTTGCTCTCAGTACGTTGATCAAATTAAACTGACCCGTTATGGTCTGTATCTGGAACATGGTGTGGTTTGTGCGTTCGATTGCGAACATAATCTCTAGGTAGAGGTCGGCTTCATTTGCCTTACGTCCTCCACTACGTTTTCCTAATCCAACAAGTAATAAAAGCATCGTGAAGGTGCAGAGGCACCCCACGATTATCAGAAGAGTATCTAACATCTTCTCACTCGCCTGCTCTGCTGAGCAATGAGAAGTGACTGAGTTTCACCTGCTTTATATAACCTCCTATGATGACATCACAGAGGCTGATGATGCAATAGTGGGCGTGGCTGCATCAAGTGGGCGGGGTCTAAATCATTTCAGTTCCAACCACAAATGAGACAAGTCCCTTAAAGCCTGGCTTAATCTTACAGAAATGGATTTTTGTTTAATAAAAAAAACCCCAAAAGGTAAAAAGTAATATTTCATAAATGGATATTTCGGTTCCGTTTGATTTCTGGCTTGAAAAGTCGCGCAGAATACACGGAAAACAAAATGATTCCTTTTTGGTGCAAAGTTTCAATGTTGATCTTATCACCATGGCAACCATTGACCTGGTTCTTCTGCTTAGACCATTCCTATGGTTGCTATGGTGATAGACCTGATAGAACATTCCATTGGTTCCAACGTTCCAAATGTAGCTGTTGCTCTCAGTACGTTGATATTGCCCTTGATCAAATTAAACTGACCCGTTATCTTAGAACATTAACTGATAATTGCTAAATATCATACGTTATTTGTGGGAAATAGTAATATTTTTAAATAAACAGCATGAACTATACTAAATGTTAACAGAATTTTATTGACACGTTAAATTGGAAGTTCAGTTTACAGATAACATGAAAATCCTCTGGTGGAGGTCAGTGTAGGATGATGGTCTTGGACTCCATGGTGTAGCCAGCGAGACAAACAGGCAGATGATGCAATAATAGGCGTGGCTGAATCAAGTGGGCGGGGCCTAAATCATTTCTGTTCCAACCACAAATGAGACAAGTCGTTGGCAAAGCAGGCTCAGGAGGGCCAACCACATATCCATACGTGCGTGGTAGAGCAGCTTGTCAGCGTAACTACCAACATGTCAAGATCATGTCACAGGTGCAATCTCACCTCTCAAAGTCCCTCAAATAAATATAAAATATATTTTCTCCATGTGAGTTTTTCCTCATATTACTATGGCATTTAATTCCACCATCTAAGCGTGCCGACCCTGGCATATGTTGTGTACAGTCACCTACATAGACCTCATGTTCAATCTACATGTATGTACAAACACATGTATGGGATACATTTATAAAGGCCTTTTAAGAAAATTTTGTTTCTGTTCCTTTCTTTTTTTAACTTGATTTGTTAGATATTGGGACATACTGGGGAAAATGTTTTATGTAAATACAAAAAGGAGCACATGGGAGAAGACGATACCTGAGTCTAAGTAGCAATAGGTAATATCTATAATGCTGGAAGTGAAAAGTTATCCTAGGATGAGTGATGTTATTAAGGTGAGGGTATTAAACATGCATGGGATAGACATACGGCTCCTGAATCTAAGACAAGACCAACGACTGATTAAGGTTTGAGTCTTTACAGCAGGAGAAACGGGCGAGTAGACGGGGGCCGAATGGGGCCGATCTGTCGGCAGGTTCCATGATTCTATAATATTAGATTTAAAAGAGCAAAATGCGCTATGCGTTGCTTTGAGACCCTTTGTATCATATTTGTTCAACATTGTGGCTTCACAGAGTCACCTGTTAACCGCTACAATGTAGCAAAATAATGAAAGCATAATTCTGTATATTATGCTGTATGATGTAGCAAAAGGAAAAAAGAATGCATGCAATTTGTGACGTGTATATGTTCTGTTACACACACACACACACACACACACACACTTTTTACGTAAAAAGTCTATAAGGGGAGGCCAAGGAACGGTTGGAGCCTCTCGAAAAAAACAAGACTCCCCCTGAAAATGTTTGATTGGCTGAAATAGTTTTTAATGGAGTCATCACGGCGTTAACTGCCACGCTTCATAATTTTAAATAGTCTTCAGTTAGCTAAAACATCAATTTCAATTTTAAGTAAGTCACTTAAAGCCCGGCTTAATCTTGCTGAAATGGATTTTTGTTAAAAAAAAAACCTCCAAAAGGTAAAAAGTAAGATTTCATAAATAAATGGATATTTCGGTTCTGTTTCATTTCTAGCTTCCAAAGTCGCGCAGAATACACAGAAAACAAAATGATTCCTTTTTGGTGCAAAGTTTCAATGTTGATCTTATCACCGTGGCAACCATTGACTTGGTTCTTCTGCTTAGACCATTCCTATGGTTGCTATGGTGATAGAACTGATAGAACATTCCATTGGTTCCAACGTTCCAAACGTAGCAGTTGCTCTCAGTACGTTGATCAAATTAAACTGACCCGTTATGGTCTGTATCTGGAACATGGTGTGGTTTGTGCGTTCGATTGCGAACATAATCTCTAGGTAGAGGTCGGCTTCATTTGCCTTACGTCCTCCACTACGTTTTCCTAATCCAACAAGTAATAAAAGCATCATGAAGGTGCAGAGGCACCCCACGATTATCAGAAGAGTATCTAACATCTTCTCACTCGCCTGCTCTGCTGAGCAATGAGAAGTAACTGAGTTTCACCTGCTTTATATAACCTCCTATGATGACATCACAGAGGCTGATGATGCAATAGTGGGCGTGGCTGCATCAAGTGGGCGGGGTCTAAATCATTTCAGTTCCAACCACAAATGAGACAAGTCCCTTAAAGCCTGGCTTAATCTTACAGAAATGGATTTTTGTTTAATAAAAAAAACCCCAAAAGGTAAAAAGTAATATTTCATAAATGGATATTTCGGTTCCGTTTGATTTCTGGCTTGAAAAGTCGCGCAGAATACACGGAAAACAAAATGATTCCTTTTTGGTGCAAAGTTTCAATGTTGATCTTATCACCATGGCAACCATTGACCTGGTTCTTCTGCTTAGACCATTCCTATGGTTGCTATGGTGATAGACCTGATAGAACATTCCATTGGTTCCAACGTTCCAAATGTAGCTGTTGCTCTCAGTACGTTGATATTGCCCTTGATCAAATTAAACTGACCCGTTATCTTAGAACATTAACTGATAATTGCTAAATATCATACGTTATTTGTGGGAAATAATAATATTTTTAAATAAACAGCATGAACTATACTAAATGTTAACAGAATTTTATTGACACGTTAAATTGGAAGTTCAGTTTACAGATAACATGAAAATCCTCTGGTGGAGGTCAGTGTAGGATGATGGTCTTGGACTCCATGGTGTAGCCAGCGAGACAAACAGGCAGATGATGCAATAATAGGCGTGGCTGAATCAAGTGGGCGGGGCCTAAATCATTTCAGTTCCAACCACAAATGAGACAAGTCGTTGGCAAAGCAGGCTCAGGAGGGCCAACCACATATCCATACATGCGTGGTAGAGCAGGTTGTCAGCGTAACTACCAACATGTCAAGATCATGTCACAGGTGCAATCTCACCTCTCAAAGTCCCTCAAATAAATATAAAATATATTTTCTCCATTTGAGTTTTTCCTCATATTACTATGGCATTTAATTCCACCATCTAAGCGTGCCGACCCTGGCATATGTTGTGTACAGTCACCTACATAGACCTCATGTTCAATCTACATGTATGTACAAACACATGTATGGGATACATTTATAAAGGCCTTTTAAGAAAATTTTGTTTCTGTTCCTTTCTTTTTTTAACTTGATTTGTTAGATATTGGGACATACTGGGGAAAATGTTTTATGTAAATACAAAAAGGAGCACATGGGAGAAGACGATACCTGAGTCTAAGTAGCAATAGGTAATATCTATAATGCTGGAAGTGAAAAGTTATCCTAGGATGAGTGATGTTATTAAGGTGAGGGTATTAAACATGCATGGGATAGACATACGGCTCCTGAATCTAAGACAAGACCAACGACTGATTAAGGTTTGAGTCTTTACAGCAGGAGAAACGGGCGAGTAGACGGGGGCCGAATGGGGCCGATCTGTCGGCAGGTTCCATGATTCTATAATATTAGATTTAAAAGAGCAAAATGCGCTATGCGTTGCTTTGAGACCCTTTGTATCATATTTGTTCAACATTGTGGCTTCACAGAGTCACCTGTTAACCGCTACAATGTAGCAAAATAATGAAAGCATAATTCTGTATATTATGCTGTATGATGTAGCAAAAGGAAAAAAGAATGCATGCAATTTGTGACGTGTATATGTTCTGTTACACACACACACACACACACACACACACTTTTTACGTAAAAAGTCTATAAGGGGAGGCCAAGGAACGGTTGGAGCCTCTCGAAAAAAACAAGACTCCCCCTGAAAATGTTTGATTGGCTGAAATAGTTTTTAATGGAGTCATCACGGCGTTAACTGCCACGCTTCATAATTTTAAATAGTCTTCAGTTAGCTAAAACATCAATTTCAATTTTAAGTAAGTCACTTAAAGCCCGGCTTAATCTTGCTGAAATGGATTTTTGTTAAAAAAAAAACCTCCAAAAGGTAAAAAGTAAGATTTCATAAATAAATGGATATTTCGGTTCTGTTTCATTTCTAGCTTCCAAAGTCGCGCAGAATACACAGAAAACAAAATGATTCCTTTTTGGTGCAAAGTTTCAATGTTGATCTTATCACCGTGGCAACCATTGACTTGGTTCTTCTGCTTAGACCATTCCTATGGTTGCTATGGTGATAGAACTGATAGAACATTCCATTGGTTCCAACGTTCCAAACGTAGCAGTTGCTCTCAGTACGTTGATCAAATTAAACTGACCCGTTATGGTCTGTATCTGGAACATGGTGTGGTTTGTGCGTTCGATTGCGAACATAATCTCTAGGTAGAGGTCGGCTTCATTTGCCTTACGTCCTCCACTACGTTTTCCTAATCCAACAAGTAATAAAAGCATCATGAAGGTGCAGAGGCACCCCACGATTATCAGAAGAGTATGTAACATCTTCTCACTCGCCTGCTCTGCTGAGCAATGAGAAGTAACTGAGTTTCACCTGCTTTATATAACCTCCTATGATGACATCACAGAGGCTGATGATGCAATAGTGGGCGTGGCTGCATCAAGTGGGCGGGGTCTAAATCATTTCAGTTCCAACCACAAATGAGACAAGTCCCTTAAAGCCTGGCTTAATCTTACAGAAATGGATTTTTGTTTAATAAAAAAAACCCCAAAAGGTAAAAAGTAATATTTCATAAATGGATATTTCGGTTCCGTTTGATTTCTGGCTTGAAAAGTCGCGCAGAATACACGGAAAACAAAATGATTCCTTTTTGGTGCAAAGTTTCAATGTTGATCTTATCACCATGGCAACCATTGACCTGGTTCTTCTGCTTAGACCATTCCTATGGTTGCTATGGTGATAGACCTGATAGAACATTCCATTGGTTCCAACGTTCCAAATGTAGCTGTTGCTCTCAGTACGTTGATATTGCCCTTGATCAAATTAAACTGACCCGTTATTTTAGAACATTAACTGATAATTGCTAAATATCATACGTTATTTGTGGGAAATAATAATATTTTTAAATAAACAGCATGAACTATACTAAATGTTAACAGAATTTTATTGACACGTTAAATTGGAAGTTCAGTTTACAGATAACATGAAAATCCTCTGGTGGAGGTCAGTGTAGGATGATGGTCTTGGACTCAATGGTGTAGCCAGCGAGACAAACAGGCAGATGATGCAATAATAGGCGTGGCTGAATCAAGTGGGCGGGGTCTAAATCATTTCAGTTCCAACCACAAATGAGACAAGTCGTTGGCAAAGCAGGCTCAGGAGGGCCAACCACATATCCATACATGCGTGGTAGAGCAGCTTGTCAGCGTAACTACCAACATGTCAAGATCATGTCACAGGTGCAATCTCACCTCTCAAAGTCCCTCAAATAAATATAAAATATATTTTCTCCATGTGAGTTTTTCCTCTTATTACTATGGCATTTAATTCCACCATCTAAGCGTGCCGACCCTGGCATATGTTGTGTACAGTCACCTACATAGACCTCATGTTCAATCTACATGTATGTACAAACACATGTATGGGATACATTTATAAAGGCCTTTTAAGAAAATTTTGTTTCTGTTCCTTTCTTTTTTTAACTTGATTTGTTAGATATTGGGACATACTGGGGAAAATGTTTTATGTAAATACAAAAAGGAGCACATGGGAGAAGACGATACCTGAGTCTAAGTAGCATAGGTAATATCTATAATGCTGGAAGTGAAAAGTTATCCTAGGATGAGTGATGTTATTAAGGTGAGGGTATTCAACATGCATGGGATAGACATACGGCTCCTGAATCTAAGACAAGACCAACGACTGATTAAGGTTTGAGTCTTTACAGCAGGAGAAACGGGCGAGTAGACGGGGGCCGAATGGGGCCGATCTGTCGGCAGGTTCCATGATTCTATAATATTAGATTTAAAAGAGCAAAATGCGCTATGCGTTGCTTTGAGACCCTTTGTATCATATTTGTTCAACATTGTGGCTTCACAGAGTCACCTGTTAACCGCTACAATGTAGCAAAATAATGAAAGCATAATTCTGTATATTATGCTGTATGATGTAGCAAAAGGAAAAAAGAATGCATGCAATTTGTGACGTGTATATGTTCTGTTACACACACACACTTTTTACGTAAAAAGTCTATAAGGGGAGGCCAAGGAACGGTTGGAGCCTCTCGAAAAAAACAAGACTCCCCCTGAAAATGTTTGATTGGCTGAAATAGTTTTTAATGGAGTCATCACGGCGTTAACTGCCACGCTTCATAATTTTAAATAGTCTTCAGTTAGCTAAAACATCAATTTCAATTTTAAGTAAGTCACTTAAAGCCCGGCTTAATCTTGCTGAAATGGATTTTTGTTAAAAAAAAAACCTCCAAAAGGTAAAAAGTAAGATTTCATAAATAAATGGATATTTCGGTTCTGTTTCATTTCTAGCTTCCAAAGTCGCGCAGAATACACAGAAAACAAAATGATTCCTTTTTGGTGCAAAGTTTCAATGTTGATCTTATCACCGTGGCAACCATTGACTTGGTTCTTCTGCTTAGACCATTCCTATGGTTGCTATGGTGATAGAACTGATAGAACATTCCATTGGTTCCAACGTTCCAAACGTAGCAGTTGCTCTCAGTACGTTGATCAAATTAAACTGACCCGTTATGGTCTGTATCTGGAACATGGTGTGGTTTGTGCGTTCGATTGCGAACATAATCTCTAGGTAGAGGTCGGCTTCATTTGCCTTACGTCCTCCACTACGTTTTCCTAATCCAACAAGTAATAAAAGCATCGTGAAGGTGCAGAGGCACCCCACGATTATCAGAAGAGTATCTAACATCTTCTCACTCGCCTGCTCTGCTGAGCAATGAGAATTAACTGAGTTTCACCTGCTTTATATAACCTCCTATGATGACATCACAGAGGCTGATGATGCAATAGTGGGCGTGGCTGCATCAAGTGGGCGGGGTCTAAATCATTTCAGTTCCAACCACAAATGAGACAAGTCCCTTAAAGCCTGGCTTAATCTTACAGAAATGGATTTTTGTTTAATAAAAAAAAAAACCAAAAGGTAAAAAGTAATATTTCATAAATGGATATTTCGGTTCCGTTTGATTTCTGGCTTGAAAAGTCGCGCAGAATACACGGAAAACAAAATGATTCCTTTTTGGTGCAAAGTTTCAATGTTGATCTTATCACCATGGCAACCATTGACCTGGTTCTTCTGCTTAGACCATTCCTATGGTTGCTATGGTGATAGACCTGATAGAACATTCCATTGGTTCCAACGTTCCAAATGTAGCTGTTGCTCTCAGTACGTTGATATTGCCCTTGATCAAATTAAACTGACCCGTTATCTTAGAACATTAACTGATAATTGCTAAATATCATACGTTATTTGTGGGAAATAATAATATTTTTAAATAAACAGCATGAACTATACTAAATGTTAACAGAATTTTATTGACACGTTAAATTGGAAGTTCAGTTTACAGATAACATGAAAATCCTCTGGTGGAGGTCAGTGTAGGATGATGGTCTTGGACTCCATGGTGTAGCCAGCGAGACAAACAGGCAGATGATGCAATAATAGGCGTGGCTGAATCAAGTGGGCGGGGCCTAAATCATTTCAGTTCCAACCACAAATGAGACAAGTCGTTGGCAAAGCAGGCTCAGGAGGGCCAACCACATATCCATACATGCGTGGTAGAGCAGCTTGTCAGCGTAACTACCAACATGTCAAGATCATGTCACAGGTGCAATCTCACCTCTCAAAGTCCCTCAAATAAATATAAAATATATTTTCTCCATGTGAGTTTTTCCTCATATTACTATGGCATTTAATTCCACCATCTAAGCGTGCCGACCCTGGCATATGTTGTGTACAGTCACCTACATAGACCTCATGTTCAATCTACATGTATGTACAAACACATGTATGGGATACATTTATAAAGGCCTTTTAAGAAAATTTTGTTTCTGTTCCTTTCTTTTTTTAACTTGATTTGTTAGATATTGGGACATACTGGGGAAAATGTTTTATGTAAATACAAAAAGGAGCACATGGGAGAAGACGATACCTGAGTCTAAGTAGCAATAGGTAATATCTATAATGCTGGAAGTGAAAAGTTATCCTAGGATGAGTGATGTTATTAAGGTGAGGGTATTAAACATGCATGGGATAGACATACGGCTCCTGAATCTAAGACAAGACCAACGACTGATTAAGGTTTGAGTCTTTACAGCAGGAGAAACGGGCGAGTAGACGGGGGCCGAATGGGGCCGATCTGTCGGCAGGTTCCATGATTCTATAATATTAGATTTAAAAGAGCAAAATGCGCTATGCGTTGCTTTGAGACCCTTTGTATCATATTTGTTCAACATTGTGGCTTCACAGAGTCACCTGTTAACCGCTACAATGTAGCAAAATAATGAAAGCATAATTCTGTATATTATGCTGTATGATGTAGCAAAAGGAAAAAAGAATGCATGCAATTTGTGACGTGTATATGTTCTGTTACACACACACACACACACACTTTTTACGTAAAAAGTCTATAAGGGGAGGCCAAGGAACGGTTGGAGCCTCTCGAAAAAAACAAGACTCCCCCTGAAAATGTTTGATTGGCTGAAATAGTTTTTAATGGAGTCATCACGGCGTTAACTGCCACGCTTCATAATTTTAAATAGTCTTCAGTTAGCTAAAACATCAATTTCAGTTTTAAGTAAGTCACTTAAAGCCCGGCTTAATCTTGCTGAAATGGATTTTTGTTAAAAAAAAAACCTCCAAAAGGTAAAAAGTAAGATTTCATAAATAAATGGATATTTCGGTTCTGTTTCATTTCTAGCTTCCAAAGTCGCGCAGAATACACAGAAAACAAAATGATTCCTTTTTGGTGCAAAGTTTCAATGTTGATCTTATCACCGTGGCAACCATTGACTTGGTTCTTCTGCTTAGACCATTCCTATGGTTGCTATGGTGATAGAACTGATAGAACATTCCATTGGTTCCAACGTTCCAAACGTAGCAGTTGCTCTCAGTACGTTGATCAAATTAAACTGACCCGTTATGGTCTGTATCTGGAACATGGTGTGGTTTGTGCGTTCGATTGCGAACATAATCTCTAGGTAGAGGTCGGCTTCATTTGCCTTACGTCCTCCACTACGTTTTCCTAATCCAACAAGTAATAAAAGCATCGTGAAGGTGCAGAGGCACCCCACGATTATCAGAAGAGTATCTAACATCTTCTCACTCGCCTGCTCTGCTGAGCAATGAGAAGTGACTGAGTTTCACCTGCTTTATATAACCTCCTATGATGACATCACAGAGGCTGATGATGCAATAGTGGGCGTGGCTGCATCAAGTGGGCGGGGTCTAAATCATTTCAGTTCCAACCACAAATGAGACAAGTCCCTTAAAGCCTGGCTTAATCTTACAGAAATGGATTTTTGTTTAATAAAAAAAACCCCAAAAGGTAAAAAGTAATATTTCATAAATGGATATTTCGGTTCCGTTTGATTTCTGGCTTGAAAAGTCGCGCAGAATACACGGAAAACAAAATGATTCCTTTTTGGTGCAAAGTTTCAATGTTGATCTTATCACCATGGCAACCATTGACCTGGTTCTTCTGCTTAGACCATTCCTATGGTTGCTATGGTGATAGACCTGATAGAACATTCCATTGGTTCCAACGTTCCAAATGTAGCTGTTGCTCTCAGTACGTTGATATTGCCCTTGATCAAATTAAACTGACCCGTTATCTTAGAACATTAACTGATAATTGCTAAATATCATACGTTATTTGTGGGAAATAGTAATATTTTTAAATAAACAGCATGAACTATACTAAATGTTAACAGAATTTTATTGACACGTTAAATTGGAAGTTCAGTTTACAGATAACATGAAAATCCTCTGGTGGAGGTCAGTGTAGGATGATGGTCTTGGACTCCATGGTGTAGCCAGCGAGACAAACAGGCAGATGATGCAATAATAGGCGTGGCTGAATCAAGTGGGCGGGGCCTAAATCATTTCTGTTCCAACCACAAATGAGACAAGTCGTTGGCAAAGCAGGCTCAGGAGGGCCAACCACATATCCATACGTGCGTGGTAGAGCAGCTTGTCAGCGTAACTACCAACATGTCAAGATCATGTCACAGGTGCAATCTCACCTCTCAAAGTCCCTCAAATAAATATAAAATATATTTTCTCCATGTGAGTTTTTCCTCATATTACTATGGCATTTAATTCCACCATCTAAGCGTGCCGACCCTGGCATATGTTGTGTACAGTCACCTACATAGACCTCATGTTCAATCTACATGTATGTACAAACACATGTATGGGATACATTTATAAAGGCCTTTTAAGAAAATTTTGTTTCTGTTCCTTTCTTTTTTTAACTTGATTTGTTAGATATTGGGACATACTGGGGAAAATGTTTTATGTAAATACAAAAAGGAGCACATGGGAGAAGACGATACCTGAGTCTAAGTAGCAATAGGTAATATCTATAATGCTGGAAGTGAAAAGTTATCCTAGGATGAGTGATGTTATTAAGGTGAGGGTATTAAACATGCATGGGATAGACATACGGCTCCTGAATCTAAGACAAGACCAACGACTGATTAAGGTTTGAGTCTTTACAGCAGGAGAAACGGGCGAGTAGACGGGGGCCGAATGGGGCCGATCTGTCGGCAGGTTCCATGATTCTATAATATTAGATTTAAAAGAGCAAAATGCGCTATGCGTTGCTTTGAGACCCTTTGTATCATATTTGTTCAACATTGTGGCTTCACAGAGTCACCTGTTAACCGCTACAATGTAGCAAAATAATGAAAGCATAATTCTGTATATTATGCTGTATGATGTAGCAAAAGGAAAAAAGAATGCATGCAATTTGTGACGTGTATATGTTCTGTTACACACACACACACACACACACACACACTTTTTACGTAAAAAGTCTATAAGGGGAGGCCAAGGAACGGTTGGAGCCTCTCGAAAAAAACAAGACTCCCCCTGAAAATGTTTGATTGGCTGAAATAGTTTTTAATGGAGTCATCACGGCGTTAACTGCCACGCTTCATAATTTTAAATAGTCTTCAGTTAGCTAAAACATCAATTTCAATTTTAAGTAAGTCACTTAAAGCCCGGCTTAATCTTGCTGAAATGGATTTTTGTTAAAAAAAAAACCTCCAAAAGGTAAAAAGTAAGATTTCATAAATAAATGGATATTTCGGTTCTGTTTCATTTCTAGCTTCCAAAGTCGCGCAGAATACACAGAAAACAAAATGATTCCTTTTTGGTGCAAAGTTTCAATGTTGATCTTATCACCGTGGCAACCATTGACTTGGTTCTTCTGCTTAGACCATTCCTATGGTTGCTATGGTGATAGAACTGATAGAACATTCCATTGGTTCCAACGTTCCAAACGTAGCAGTTGCTCTCAGTACGTTGATCAAATTAAACTGACCCGTTATGGTCTGTATCTGGAACATGGTGTGGTTTGTGCGTTCGATTGCGAACATAATCTCTAGGTAGAGGTCGGCTTCATTTGCCTTACGTCCTCCACTACGTTTTCCTAATCCAACAAGTAATAAAAGCATCATGAAGGTGCAGAGGCACCCCACGATTATCAGAAGAGTATCTAACATCTTCTCACTCGCCTGCTCTGCTGAGCAATGAGAAGTAACTGAGTTTCACCTGCTTTATATAACCTCCTATGATGACATCACAGAGGCTGATGATGCAATAGTGGGCGTGGCTGCATCAAGTGGGCGGGGTCTAAATCATTTCAGTTCCAACCACAAATGAGACAAGTCCCTTAAAGCCTGGCTTAATCTTACAGAAATGGATTTTTGTTTAATAAAAAAAACCCCAAAAGGTAAAAAGTAATATTTCATAAATGGATATTTCGGTTCCGTTTGATTTCTGGCTTGAAAAGTCGCGCAGAATACACGGAAAACAAAATGATTCCTTTTTGGTGCAAAGTTTCAATGTTGATCTTATCACCATGGCAACCATTGACCTGGTTCTTCTGCTTAGACCATTCCTATGGTTGCTATGGTGATAGACCTGATAGAACATTCCATTGGTTCCAACGTTCCAAATGTAGCTGTTGCTCTCAGTACGTTGATATTGCCCTTGATCAAATTAAACTGACCCGTTATCTTAGAACATTAACTGATAATTGCTAAATATCATACGTTATTTGTGGGAAATAATAATATTTTTAAATAAACAGCATGAACTATACTAAATGTTAACAGAATTTTATTGACACGTTAAATTGGAAGTTCAGTTTACAGATAACATGAAAATCCTCTGGTGGAGGTCAGTGTAGGATGATGGTCTTGGACTCCATGGTGTAGCCAGCGAGACAAACAGGCAGATGATGCAATAATAGGCGTGGCTGAATCAAGTGGGCGGGGCCTAAATCATTTCAGTTCCAACCACAAATGAGACAAGTCGTTGGCAAAGCAGGCTCAGGAGGGCCAACCACATATCCATACATGCGTGGTAGAGCAGGTTGTCAGCGTAACTACCAACATGTCAAGATCATGTCACAGGTGCAATCTCACCTCTCAAAGTCCCTCAAATAAATATAAAATATATTTTCTCCATTTGAGTTTTTCCTCATATTACTATGGCATTTAATTCCACCATCTAAGCGTGCCGACCCTGGCATATGTTGTGTACAGTCACCTACATAGACCTCATGTTCAATCTACATGTATGTACAAACACATGTATGGGATACATTTATAAAGGCCTTTTAAGAAAATTTTGTTTCTGTTCCTTTCTTTTTTTAACTTGATTTGTTAGATATTGGGACATACTGGGGAAAATGTTTTATGTAAATACAAAAAGGAGCACATGGGAGAAGACGATACCTGAGTCTAAGTAGCAATAGGTAATATCTATAATGCTGGAAGTGAAAAGTTATCCTAGGATGAGTGATGTTATTAAGGTGAGGGTATTAAACATGCATGGGATAGACATACGGCTCCTGAATCTAAGACAAGACCAACGACTGATTAAGGTTTGAGTCTTTACAGCAGGAGAAACGGGCGAGTAGACGGGGGCCGAATGGGGCCGATCTGTCGGCAGGTTCCATGATTCTATAATATTAGATTTAAAAGAGCAAAATGCGCTATGCGTTGCTTTGAGACCCTTTGTATCATATTTGTTCAACATTGTGGCTTCACAGAGTCACCTGTTAACCGCTACAATGTAGCAAAATAATGAAAGCATAATTCTGTATATTATGCTGTATGATGTAGCAAAAGGAAAAAAGAATGCATGCAATTTGTGACGTGTATATGTTCTGTTACACACACACACACACACACACACACACTTTTTACGTAAAAAGTCTATAAGGGGAGGCCAAGGAACGGTTGGAGCCTCTCGAAAAAAACAAGACTCCCCCTGAAAATGTTTGATTGGCTGAAATAGTTTTTAATGGAGTCATCACGGCGTTAACTGCCACGCTTCATAATTTTAAATAGTCTTCAGTTAGCTAAAACATCAATTTCAATTTTAAGTAAGTCACTTAAAGCCCGGCTTAATCTTGCTGAAATGGATTTTTGTTAAAAAAAAAACCTCCAAAAGGTAAAAAGTAAGATTTCATAAATAAATGGATATTTCGGTTCTGTTTCATTTCTAGCTTCCAAAGTCGCGCAGAATACACAGAAAACAAAATGATTCCTTTTTGGTGCAAAGTTTCAATGTTGATCTTATCACCGTGGCAACCATTGACTTGGTTCTTCTGCTTAGACCATTCCTATGGTTGCTATGGTGATAGAACTGATAGAACATTCCATTGGTTCCAACGTTCCAAACGTAGCAGTTGCTCTCAGTACGTTGATCAAATTAAACTGACCCGTTATGGTCTGTATCTGGAACATGGTGTGGTTTGTGCGTTCGATTGCGAACATAATCTCTAGGTAGAGGTCGGCTTCATTTGCCTTACGTCCTCCACTACGTTTTCCTAATCCAACAAGTAATAAAAGCATCATGAAGGTGCAGAGGCACCCCACGATTATCAGAAGAGTATGTAACATCTTCTCACTCGCCTGCTCTGCTGAGCAATGAGAAGTAACTGAGTTTCACCTGCTTTATATAACCTCCTATGATGACATCACAGAGGCTGATGATGCAATAGTGGGCGTGGCTGCATCAAGTGGGCGGGGTCTAAATCATTTCAGTTCCAACCACAAATGAGACAAGTCCCTTAAAGCCTGGCTTAATCTTACAGAAATGGATTTTTGTTTAATAAAAAAAACCCCAAAAGGTAAAAAGTAATATTTCATAAATGGATATTTCGGTTCCGTTTGATTTCTGGCTTGAAAAGTCGCGCAGAATACACGGAAAACAAAATGATTCCTTTTTGGTGCAAAGTTTCAATGTTGATCTTATCACCATGGCAACCATTGACCTGGTTCTTCTGCTTAGACCATTCCTATGGTTGCTATGGTGATAGACCTGATAGAACATTCCATTGGTTCCAACGTTCCAAATGTAGCTGTTGCTCTCAGTACGTTGATATTGCCCTTGATCAAATTAAACTGACCCGTTATTTTAGAACATTAACTGATAATTGCTAAATATCATACGTTATTTGTGGGAAATAATAATATTTTTAAATAAACAGCATGAACTATACTAAATGTTAACAGAATTTTATTGACACGTTAAATTGGAAGTTCAGTTTACAGATAACATGAAAATCCTCTGGTGGAGGTCAGTGTAGGATGATGGTCTTGGACTCAATGGTGTAGCCAGCGAGACAAACAGGCAGATGATGCAATAATAGGCGTGGCTGAATCAAGTGGGCGGGGTCTAAATCATTTCAGTTCCAACCACAAATGAGACAAGTCGTTGGCAAAGCAGGCTCAGGAGGGCCAACCACATATCCATACATGCGTGGTAGAGCAGCTTGTCAGCGTAACTACCAACATGTCAAGATCATGTCACAGGTGCAATCTCACCTCTCAAAGTCCCTCAAATAAATATAAAATATATTTTCTCCATGTGAGTTTTTCCTCTTATTACTATGGCATTTAATTCCACCATCTAAGCGTGCCGACCCTGGCATATGTTGTGTACAGTCACCTACATAGACCTCATGTTCAATCTACATGTATGTACAAACACATGTATGGGATACATTTATAAAGGCCTTTTAAGAAAATTTTGTTTCTGTTCCTTTCTTTTTTTAACTTGATTTGTTAGATATTGGGACATACTGGGGAAAATGTTTTATGTAAATACAAAAAGGAGCACATGGGAGAAGACGATACCTGAGTCTAAGTAGCATAGGTAATATCTATAATGCTGGAAGTGAAAAGTTATCCTAGGATGAGTGATGTTATTAAGGTGAGGGTATTCAACATGCATGGGATAGACATACGGCTCCTGAATCTAAGACAAGACCAACGACTGATTAAGGTTTGAGTCTTTACAGCAGGAGAAACGGGCGAGTAGACGGGGGCCGAATGGGGCCGATCTGTCGGCAGGTTCCATGATTCTATAATATTAGATTTAAAAGAGCAAAATGCGCTATGCGTTGCTTTGAGACCCTTTGTATCATATTTGTTCAACATTGTGGCTTCACAGAGTCACCTGTTAACCGCTACAATGTAGCAAAATAATGAAAGCATAATTCTGTATATTATGCTGTATGATGTAGCAAAAGGAAAAAAGAATGCATGCAATTTGTGACGTGTATATGTTCTGTTACACACACACACTTTTTACGTAAAAAGTCTATAAGGGGAGGCCAAGGAACGGTTGGAGCCTCTCGAAAAAAACAAGACTCCCCCTGAAAATGTTTGATTGGCTGAAATAGTTTTTAATGGAGTCATCACGGCGTTAACTGCCACGCTTCATAATTTTAAATAGTCTTCAGTTAGCTAAAACATCAATTTCAATTTTAAGTAAGTCACTTAAAGCCCGGCTTAATCTTGCTGAAATGGATTTTTGTTAAAAAAAAAACCTCCAAAAGGTAAAAAGTAAGATTTCATAAATAAATGGATATTTCGGTTCTGTTTCATTTCTAGCTTCCAAAGTCGCGCAGAATACACAGAAAACAAAATGATTCCTTTTTGGTGCAAAGTTTCAATGTTGATCTTATCACCGTGGCAACCATTGACTTGGTTCTTCTGCTTAGACCATTCCTATGGTTGCTATGGTGATAGAACTGATAGAACATTCCATTGGTTCCAACGTTCCAAACGTAGCAGTTGCTCTCAGTACGTTGATCAAATTAAACTGACCCGTTATGGTCTGTATCTGGAACATGGTGTGGTTTGTGCGTTCGATTGCGAACATAATCTCTAGGTAGAGGTCGGCTTCATTTGCCTTACGTCCTCCACTACGTTTTCCTAATCCAACAAGTAATAAAAGCATCGTGAAGGTGCAGAGGCACCCCACGATTATCAGAAGAGTATCTAACATCTTCTCACTCGCCTGCTCTGCTGAGCAATGAGAATTAACTGAGTTTCACCTGCTTTATATAACCTCCTATGATGACATCACAGAGGCTGATGATGCAATAGTGGGCGTGGCTGCATCAAGTGGGCGGGGTCTAAATCATTTCAGTTCCAACCACAAATGAGACAAGTCCCTTAAAGCCTGGCTTAATCTTACAGAAATGGATTTTTGTTTAATAAAAAAAAAAACCAAAAGGTAAAAAGTAATATTTCATAAATGGATATTTCGGTTCCGTTTGATTTCTGGCTTGAAAAGTCGCGCAGAATACACGGAAAACAAAATGATTCCTTTTTGGTGCAAAGTTTCAATGTTGATCTTATCACCATGGCAACCATTGACCTGGTTCTTCTGCTTAGACCATTCCTATGGTTGCTATGGTGATAGACCTGATAGAACATTCCATTGGTTCCAACGTTCCAAATGTAGCTGTTGCTCTCAGTACGTTGATATTGCCCTTGATCAAATTAAACTGACCCGTTATCTTAGAACATTAACTGATAATTGCTAAATATCATACGTTATTTGTGGGAAATAATAATATTTTTAAATAAACAGCATGAACTATACTAAATGTTAACAGAATTTTATTGACACGTTAAATTGGAAGTTCAGTTTACAGATAACATGAAAATCCTCTGGTGGAGGTCAGTGTAGGATGATGGTCTTGGACTCCATGGTGTAGCCAGCGAGACAAACAGGCAGATGATGCAATAATAGGCGTGGCTGAATCAAGTGGGCGGGGCCTAAATCATTTCAGTTCCAACCACAAATGAGACAAGTCGTTGGCAAAGCAGGCTCAGGAGGGCCAACCACATATCCATACATGCGTGGTAGAGCAGCTTGTCAGCGTAACTACCAACATGTCAAGATCATGTCACAGGTGCAATCTCACCTCTCAAAGTCCCTCAAATAAATATAAAATATATTTTCTCCATGTGAGTTTTTCCTCATATTACTATGGCATTTAATTCCACCATCTAAGCGTGCCGACCCTGGCATATGTTGTGTACAGTCACCTACATAGACCTCATGTTCAATCTACATGTATGTACAAACACATGTATGGGATACATTTATAAAGGCCTTTTAAGAAAATTTTGTTTCTGTTCCTTTCTTTTTTTAACTTGATTTGTTAGATATTGGGACATACTGGGGAAAATGTTTTATGTAAATACAAAAAGGAGCACATGGGAGAAGACGATACCTGAGTCTAAGTAGCAATAGGTAATATCTATAATGCTGGAAGTGAAAAGTTATCCTAGGATGAGTGATGTTATTAAGGTGAGGGTATTAAACATGCATGGGATAGACATACGGCTCCTGAATCTAAGACAAGACCAACGACTGATTAAGGTTTGAGTCTTTACAGCAGGAGAAACGGGCGAGTAGACGGGGGCCGAATGGGGCCGATCTGTCGGCAGGTTCCATGATTCTATAATATTAGATTTAAAAGAGCAAAATGCGCTATGCGTTGCTTTGAGACCCTTTGTATCATATTTGTTCAACATTGTGGCTTCACAGAGTCACCTGTTAACCGCTACAATGTAGCAAAATAATGAAAGCATAATTCTGTATATTATGCTGTATGATGTAGCAAAAGGAAAAAAGAATGCATGCAATTTGTGACGTGTATATGTTCTGTTACACACACACACACTTTTTACGTAAAAAGTCTATAAGGGGAGGCCAAGGAACGGTTGGAGCCTCTCGAAAAAAACAAGACTCCCCCTGAAAATGTTTGATTGGCTGAAATAGTTTTTAATGGAGTCATCACGGCGTTAACTGCCACGCTTCATAATTTTAAATAGTCTTCAGTTAGCTAAAACATCAATTTCAATTTTAAGTAAGTCACTTAAAGCCCGGCTTAATCTTGCTGAAATGGATTTTTGTTAAAAAAAAACCTCCAAAAGGTAAAAAGTAAGATTTCATAAATAAATGGATATTTCGGTTCTGTTTCATTTCTAGCTTCCAAAGTCGCGCAGAATACACAGAAAACAAAATGATTCCTTTTTGGTGCAAAGTTTCAATGTTGATCTTATCACCGTGGCAACCATTGACTTGGTTCTTCTGCTTAGACCATTCCTATGGTTGCTATGGTGATAGAACTGATAGAACATTCCATTGGTTCCAACGTTCCAAACGTAGCAGTTGCTCTCAGTACGTTGATCAAATTAAACTGACCCGTTATGGTCTGTATCTGGAACATGGTGTGGTTTGTGCGTTCGATTGCGAACATAATCTCTAGGTAGAGGTCGGCTTCATTTGCCTTATGTCCTCCACTACGTTTTCCTAATCCAACAAGTAATAAAAGCATCGTGAAGGTGCAGAGGCACCCCACGATTATCAGAAGAGTATCTAACATCTTCTCACTCACCTGCTCTGCTGAGCAATGAGAAGTGACTGAGTTTCACCTGCTTTATATAACCTCCTATGATGACATCACAGAGGCTGATGATGCAATAGTGGGCGTGGCTGCATCAAGTGGGCGGGGTCTAAATCATTTCAGTTCCAACCACAAATGAGACAAGTCCCTTAAAGCCTGGCTTAATCTTACAGAAATGGATTTTTGTTTAATAAAAAAACCCCAAAAGGTAAAAAGTAATATTTCATAAATGGATATTTCGGTTCCGTTTGATTTCTGGCTTGAAAAGTCGCGCAGAATACACGGAAAACAAAATGATTCCTTTTTGGTGCAAAGTTTCAATGTTGATCTTATCACCATGGCAACCATTGACCTGGTTCTTCTGCTTAGACCATTCCTATGGTTGCTATGGTGATAGACCTGATAGAACATTCCATTGGTTCCAACGTTCCAAATGTAGCTGTTGCTCTCAGTACGTTGATATTGCCCTTGATCAAATTAAACTGACCCGTTATCTTAGAACATTAACTGATAATTGCTAAATATCATACGTTATTTGTGGGAAATAATAATATTTTTAAATAAACAGCATGAACTATACTAAATGTTAACAGAATTTTATTGACACGTTAAATTGGAAGTTCAGTTTACAGATAACATGAAAATCCTCTGGTGGAGGTCAGTGTAGGATGATGGTCTTGGACTCCATGGTGTAGCCAGCGAGACAAACAGGCAGATGATGCAATAATAGGCGTGGCTGAATCAAGTGGGCGGGGCCTAAATCATTTCAGTTCCAACCACAAATGAGACAAGTCGTTGGCAAAGCAGGCTCAGGAGGGCCAACCACATATCCATACATGCGTGGTAGAGCAGCTTGTCAGCGTAACTACCAACATGTCAAGATCATGTCACAGGTGCAATCTCACCTCTCAAAGTCCCTCAAATAAATATAAAATATATTTTCTCCATGTGAGTTTTTCCTCATATTACTATGGCATTTAATTCCACCATCTAAGCGTGCCGACCCTGGCATATGTTGTGTACAGTCACCTACATAGACCTCATGTTCAATCTACATGTATGTACAAACACATGTATGGGATACATTTATAAAGGCCTTTTAAGAAAATTTTGTTTCTGTTCCTTTCTTTTTTTAACTTGATTTGTTAGATATTGGGACATACTGGGGAAAATGTTTTATGTAAATACAAAAAGGAGCACATGGGAGAAGACGATACCTGAGTCTAAGTAGCAATAGGTAATATCTATAATGCTGGAAGTGAAAAGTTATCCTAGGATGAGTGATGTTATTAAGGTGAGGGTATTAAACATGCATGGGATAGACATACGGCTCCTGAATCTAAGACAAGACCAACGACTGATTAAGGTTTGAGTCTTTACAGCAGGAGAAACGGGCGAGTAGACGGGGGCCGAATGGGGCCGATCTGTCGGCAGGTTCCATGATTCTATAATATTAGATTTAAAAGAGCAAAATGCGCTATGCGTTGCTTTGAGACCCTTTGTATCATATTTGTTCAACATTGTGGCTTCACAGAGTCACCTGTTAACCGCTACAATGTAGCAAAATAATGAAAGCATAATTCTGTATATTATGCTGTATGATGTAGCAAAAGGAAAAAAGAATGCATGCAATTTGTGACGTGTATATGTTCTGTTACACACACACACACACACACACTTTTTACGTAAAAAGTCTATAAGGGGAGGCCAAGGAACGGTTGGAGCCTCTCGAAAAAAACAAGACTCCCCCTGAAAATGTTTGATTGGCTGAAATAGTTTTTAATGGAGTCATCACGGCGTTAACTGCCACGCTTCATAATTTTAAATAGTCTTCAGTTAGCTAAAACATCAATTTCAATTTTAAGTAAGTCACTTAAAGCCCGGCTTAATCTTGCTGAAATGGATTTTTGTTAAAAAAAAAACCTCCAAAAGGTAAAAAGTAAGATTTCATAAATAAATGGATATTTCGGTTCTGTTTCATTTCTAGCTTCCAAAGTCGCGCAGAATACACAGAAAACAAAATGATTCCTTTTTGGTGCAAAGTTTCAATGTTGATCTTATCACCGTGGCAACCATTGACTTGGTTCTTCTGCTTAGACCATTCCTATGGTTGCTATGGTGATAGAACTGATAGAACATTCCATTGGTTCCAACGTTCCAAACGTAGCAGTTGCTCTCAGTACGTTGATCAAATTAAACTGACCCGTTATGGTCTGTATCTGGAACATGGTGTGGTTTGTGCGTTCGATTGCGAACATAATCTCTAGGTAGAGGTCGGCTTCATTTGCCTTACGTCCTCCACTACGTTTTCCTAATCCAACAAGTAATAAAAGCATCGTGAAGGTGCAGAGGCACCCCACGATTATCAGAAGAGTATCTAACATCTTCTCACTCGCCTGCTCTGCTGAGCAATGAGAAGTGACTGAGTTTCACCTGCTTTATATAACCTCCTATGATGACATCACAGAGGCTGATGATGCAATAGTGGGCGTGGCTGCATCAAGTGGGCGGGGTCTAAATCATTTCAGTTCCAACCACAAATGAGACAAGTCCCTTAAAGCCTGGCTTAATCTTACAGAAATGGATTTTTGTTTAATAAAAAAAAACCCAAAAGGTAAAAAGTAATATTTCATAAATGGATATTTCGGTTCCGTTTGATTTCTGGCTTGAAAAGTCGCGCAGAATACACGGAAAACAAAATGATTCCTTTTTGGTGCAAAGTTTCAATGTTGATCTTATCACCATGGCAACCATTGACCTGGTTCTTCTGCTTAGACCATTCCTATGGTTGCTATGGTGATAGACCTGATAGAACATTCCATTGGTTCCAACGTTCCAAATGTAGCTGTTGCTCTCAGTACGTTGATATTGCCCTTGATCAAATTAAACTGACCCGTTATCTTAGAACATTAACTGATAATTGCTAAATATCATACGTTATTTGTGGGAAATAATAATATTTTTAAATAAACAGCATGAACTATACTAAATGTTAACAGAATTTTATTGACACGTTAAATTGGAAGTTCAGTTTACAGATAACATGAAAATCCTCTGGTGGAGGTCAGTGTAGGATGATGGTCTTGGACTCCATGGTGTAGCCAGCGAGACAAACAGGCAGATGATGCAATAATAGGCGTGGCTGAATCAAGTGGGCGGGGCCTAAATCATTTCAGTTCCAACCACAAATGAGACAAGTCGTTGGCAAAGCAGGCTCAGGAGGGCCAACCACATATCCATACATGCGTGGTAGAGCAGCTTGTCAGCGTAACTACCAACATGTCAAGATCATGTCACAGGTGCAATCTCACCTCTCAAAGTCCCTCAAATAAATATAAAATATATTTTCTCCATGTGAGTTTTTCCTCATATTACTATGGCATTTAATTCCACCATCTAAGCGTGCCGACCCTGGCATATGTTGTGTACAGTCACCTACATAGACCTCATGTTCAATCTACATGTATGTACAAACACATGTATGGGATACATTTATAAAGGCCTTTTAAGAAAATTTTGTTTCTGTTCCTTTCTTTTTTTAACTTGATTTGTTAGATATTGGGACATACTGGGGAAAATGTTTTATGTAAATACAAAAAGGAGCACATGGGAGAAGACGATACCTGAGTCTAAGTAGCAATAGGTAATATCTATAATGCTGGAAGTGAAAAGTTATCCTAGGATGAGTGATGTTATTAAGGTGAGGGTATTAAACATGCATGGGATAGACATACGGCTCCTGAATCTAAGACAAGACCAACGACTGATTAAGGTTTGAGTCTTTACAGCAGGAGAAACGGGCGAGTAGACGGGGGCCGAATGGGGCCGATCTGTCGGCAGGTTCCATGATTCTATAATATTAGATTTAAAAGAGCAAAATGCGCTATGCGTTGCTTTGAGACCCTTTGTATCATATTTGTTCAACATTGTGGCTTCACAGAGTCACCTGTTAACCGCTACAATGTAGCAAAATAATGAAAGCATAATTCTGTATATTATGCTGTATGATGTAGCAAAAGGAAAAAAGAATGCATGCAATTTGTGACGTGTATATGTTCTGTTACACACACACACACACACACACTTTTTACGTAAAAAGTCTATAAGGGGAGGCCAAGGAACGGTTGGAGCCTCTCGAAAAAAACAAGACTCCCCCTGAAAATGTTTGATTGGCTGAAATAGTTTTTAATGGAGTCATCACGGCGTTAACTGCCACGCTTCATAATTTTAAATAGTCTTCAGTTAGCTAAAACATCAATTTCAATTTTAAGTAAGTCACTTAAAGCCCGGCTTAATCTTGCTGAAATGGATTTTTGTTAAAAAAAAAACCTCCAAAAGGTAAAAAGTAAGATTTCATAAATAAATGGATATTTCGGTTCTGTTTCATTTCTAGCTTCCAAAGTCGCGCAGAATACACAGAAAACAAAATGATTCCTTTTTGGTGCAAAGTTTCAATGTTGATCTTATCACCGTGGCAACCATTGACTTGGTTCTTCTGCTTAGACCATTCCTATGGTTGCTATGGTGATAGAACTGATAGAACATTCCATTGGTTCCAACGTTCCAAACGTAGCAGTTGCTCTCAGTACGTTGATCAAATTAAACTGACCCGTTATGGTCTGTATCTGGAACATGGTGTGGTTTGTGCGTTCGATTGCGAACATAATCTCTAGGTAGAGGTCGGCTTCATTTGCCTTACGTCCTCCACTACGTTTTCCTAATCCAACAAGTAATAAAAGCATCGTGAAGGTGCAGAGGCACCCCACGATTATCAGAAGAGTATCTAACATCTTCTCACTCGCCTGCTCTGCTGAGCAATGAGAAGTAACTGAGTTTCACCTGCTTTATATAACCTCCTATGATGACATCACAGAGGCTGATGATGCAATAGTGGGCGTGGCTGCATCAGGTGGGCGGGGTCTAAATCATTTCAGTTCCAACCACAAATGAGACAAGTCCCTTAAAGCCTGGCTTAATCTTACAGAAATGGATTTTTGTTTAATAAAAAAAAACCCAAAAGGTAAAAAGTAATATTTCATAAATGGATATTTCGGTTCCGTTTGATTTCTGGCTTGAAAAGTCGCGCAGAATACACGGAAAACAAAATGATTCCTTTTTGGTGCAAAGTTTCAATGTTGATCTTATCACCATGGCAACCATTGACCTGGTTCTTCTGCTTAGACCATTCCTATGGTTGCTATGGTGATAGACCTGATAGAACATTCCATTGGTTCCAACGTTCCAAATGTAGCTGTTGCTCTCAGTACGTTGATATTGCCCTTGATCAAATTAAACTGACCCGTTATCTTAGAACATTAACTGATAATTGCTAAATATCATACGTTATTTGTGGGAAATAATAATATTTTTAAATAAACAGCATGAACTATACTAAATGTTAACAGAATTTTATTGACACGTTAAATTGGAAGTTCAGTTTACAGATAACATGAAAATCCTCTGGTGGAGGTCAGTGTAGGATGATGGTCTTGGACTCCATGGTGTAGCCAGCGAGACAAACAGGCAGATGATGCAATAATAGGCGTGGCTGAATCAAGTGGGCGGGGCCTAAATCATTTCAGTTCCAACCACAAATGAGACAAGTCGTTGGCAAAGCAGGCTCAGGAGGGCCAACCACATATCCATACATGCGTGGTAGAGCAGCTTGTCAGCGTAACTACCAACATGTCAAGATCATGTCACAGGTGCAATCTCACCTCTCAAAGTCCCTCAAATAAATATAAAATATATTTTCTCCATGTGAGTTTTTCCTCATATTACTATGGCATTTAATTCCACCATCTAAGCGTGCCGACCCTGGCATATGTTGTGTACAGTCACCTACATAGACCTCATGTTCAATCTACATGTATGTACAAACACATGTATGGGATACATTTATAAAGGCCTTTTAAGAAAATTTTGTTTCTGTTCCTTTCTTTTTTTAACTTGATTTGTTAGATATTGGGACATACTGGGGAAAATGTTTTATGTAAATACAAAAAGGAGCACATGGGAGAAGACGATACCTGAGTCTAAGTAGCAATAGGTAATATCTATAATGCTGGAAGTGAAAAGTTATCCTAGGATGAGTGATGTTATTAAGGTGAGGGTATTAAACATGCATGGGATAGACATACGGCTCCTGAATCTAAGACAAGACCAACGACTGATTAAGGTTTGAGTCTTTACAGCAGGAGAAACGGGCGAGTAGACGGGGGCCGAATGGGGCCGATCTGTCGGCAGGTTCCATGATTCTATAATATTAGATTTAAAAGAGCAAAATGCGCTATGCGTTGCTTTGAGACCCTTTGTATCATATTTGTTCAACATTGTGGCTTCACAGAGTCACCTGTTAACCGCTACAATGTAGCAAAATAATGAAAGCATAATTCTGTATATTATGCTGTATGATGTAGCAAAAGGAAAAAAGAATGCATGCAATTTGTGACGTGTATATGTTCTGTTACACACACACACACACTTTTTACGTAAAAAGTCTATAAGGGGAGGCCAAGGAACGGTTGGAGCCTCTCGAAAAAAACAAGACTCCCCCTGAAAATGTTTGATTGGCTGAAATAGTTTTTAATGGAGTCATCACGGCGTTAACTGCCACGCTTCATAATTTTAAATAGTCTTCAGTTAGCTAAAACATCAATTTCAATTTTAAGTAAGTCACTTAAAGCCCGGCTTAATCTTGCTGAAATGGATTTTTGTTAAAAAAAAAACCTCCAAAAGGTAAAAAGTAAGATTTCATAAATAAATGGATATTTCGGTTCTGTTTCATTTCTAGCTTCCAAAGTCGCGCAGAATACACAGAAAACAAAATGATTCCTTTTTGGTGCAAAGTTTCAATGTTGATCTTATCACCGTGGCAACCATTGACTTGGTTCTTCTGCTTAGACCATTCCTATGGTTGCTATGGTGATAGAACTGATAGAACATTCCATTGGTTCCAACGTTCCAAACGTAGCAGTTGCTCTCAGTACGTTGATCAAATTAAACTGACCCGTTATGGTCTGTATCTGGAACATGGTGTGGTTTGTGCGTTCGATTGCGAACATAATCTCTAGGTAGAGGTCGGCTTCATTTGCCTTACGTCCTCCACTACGTTTTCCTAATCCAACAAGTAATAAAAGCATCGTGAAGGTGCAGAGGCACCCCACGATTATCAGAAGAGTATCTAACATCTTCTCACTCGCCTGCTCTGCTGAGCAATGAGAAGTAACTGAGTTTCACCTGCTTTATATAACCTCCTATGATGACATCACAGAGGCTGATGATGCAATAGTGGGCGTGGCTGCATCAAGTGGGCGGGGTCTAAATCATTTCAGTTCCAACCACAAATGAGACAAGTCCCTTAAAGCCTGGCTTAATCTTACAGAAATGGATTTTTGTTTAATAAAAAAAAAACCAAAAGGTAAAAAGTAATATTTCATAAATGGATATTTCGGTTCCGTTTGATTTCTGGCTTGAAAAGTCGCGCAGAATACACGGAAAACAAAATGATTCCTTTTTGGTGCAAAGTTTCAATGTTGATCTTATCACCATGGCAACCATTGACCTGGTTCTTCTGCTTAGACCATTCCTATGGTTGCTATGGTGATAGACCTGATAGAACATTCCATTGGTTCCAACGTTCCAAATGTAGCTGTTGCTCTCAGTACGTTGATATTGCCCTTGATCAAATTAAACTGACCCGTTATCTTAGAACATTAACTGATAATTGCTAAATATCATACGTTATTTGTGGGAAATAATAATATTTTTAAATAAACAGCATGAACTATACTAAATGTTAACAGAATTTTATTGACACGTTAAATTGGAAGTTCAGTTTACAGATAACATGAAAATCCTCTGGTGGAGGTCAGTGTAGGATGATGGTCTTGGACTCCATGGTGTAGCCAGCGAGACAAACAGGCAGATGATGCAATAATAGGCGTGGCTGAATCAAGTGGGCGGGGCCTAAATCATTTCAGTTCCAACCACAAATGAGACAAGTCGTTGGCAAAGCAGGCTCAGGAGGGCCAACCACATATCCATACATGCGTGGTAGAGCAGCTTGTCAGCGTAACTACCAACATGTCAAGATCATGTCACAGGTGCAATCTCACCTCTCAAAGTCCCTCAAATAAATATAAAATATATTTTCTCCATGTGAGTTTTTCCTCATATTACTATGGCATTTAATTCCACCATCTAAGCGTGCCGACCCTGGCATATGTTGTGTACAGTCACCTACATAGACCTCATGTTCAATCTACATGTATGTACAAACACATGTATGGGATACATTTATAAAGGCCTTTTAAGAAAATTTTGTTTCTGTTCCTTTCTTTTTTTAACTTGATTTGTTAGATATTGGGACATACTGGGGAAAATGTTTTATGTAAATACAAAAAGGAGCACATGGGAGAAGACGATACCTGAGTCTAAGTAGCAATAGGTAATATCTATAATGCTGGAAGTGAAAAGTTATCCTAGGATGAGTGATGTTATTAAGGTGAGGGTATTAAACATGCATGGGATAGACATACGGCTCCTGAATCTAAGACAAGACCAACGACTGATTAAGGTTTGAGTCTTTACAGCAGGAGAAACGGGCGAGTAGACGGGGGCCGAATGGGGCCGATCTGTCGGCAGGTTCCATGATTCTATAATATTAGATTTAAAAGAGCAAAATGCGCTATGCGTTGCTTTGAGACCCTTTGTATCATATTTGTTCAACATTGTGGCTTCACAGAGTCACCTGTTAACCGCTACAATGTAGCAAAATAATGAAAGCATAATTCTGTATATTATGCTGTATGATGTAGCAAAAGGAAAAAAGAATGCATGCAATTTGTGACGTGTATATGTTCTGTTACACACACACACACACACACACTTTTTACGTAAAAAGTCTATAAGGGGAGGCCAAGGAACGGTTGGAGCCTCTCGAAAAAAACAAGACTCCCCCTGAAAATGTTTGATTGGCTGAAATAGTTTTTAATGGAGTCATCACGGCGTTAACTGCCACGCTTCATAATTTTAAATAGTCTTCAGTTAGCTAAAACATCAATTTCAATTTTAAGTAAGTCACTTAAAGCCCGGCTTAATCTTGCTGAAATGGATTTTTGTTAAAAAAAAAACCTCCAAAAGGTAAAAAGTAAGATTTCATAAATAAATGGATATTTCGGTTCTGTTTCATTTCTAGCTTCCAAAGTCGCGCAGAATACACAGAAAACAAAATGATTCCTTTTTGGTGCAAAGTTTCAATGTTGATCTTATCACCGTGGCAACCATTGACTTGGTTCTTCTGCTTAGACCATTCCTATGGTTGCTATGGTGATAGAACTAATAGAACATTCCATTGGTTCCAACGTTCCAAACGTAGCAGTTGCTCTCAGTACGTTGATCAAATTAAACTGACCCGTTATGGTCTGTATCTGGAACATGGTGTGGTTTGTGCGTTCGATTGCGAACATAATCTCTAGGTAGAGGTCGGCTTCATTTGCCTTACGTCCTCCACTACGTTTTCCTAATCCAACAAGTAATAAAAGCATCGTGAAGGTGCAGAGGCACCCCACGATTATCAGAAGAGTATCTAACATCTTCTCACTCGCCTGCTCTGCTGAGCAATGAGAAGTGTCTGAGTTTCACCTGCTTTATATAACCTCCTATGATGACATCACAGAGGCTGATGATGCAATAGTGGGTGTGGCTGCATCAAGTGGGCGGGGTCTAAATCATTTCAGTTCCAACCACAAATGAGACAAGTCCCTTAAAGCCTGGCTTAATCTTACAGAAATGGATTTTTGTTTAATAAAAAAAACCCCAAAAGGTAAAAAGTAATATTTCATAAATGGATATTTCGGTTCCATTTGATTTCTGGCTTGAAAAGTCGCGCAGAATACACGGAAAACAAAATGATTCCTTTTTGGTGCAAAGTTTCAATGTTGATCTTATCACCATGGCAACCATTGACCTGGTTCTTCTGCTTAGACCATTCCTATGGTTGCTATGGTGATAGACCTGATAGAACATTCCATTGGTTCCAACGTTCCAAATGTAGCTGTTGCTCTCAGTACGTTGATATTGCCCTTGATCAAATTAAACTGACCCGTTATCTTAGAACATTAACTGATAATTGCTAAATATCATACGTTATTTGTGGGAAATAATAATATTTTTAAATAAACAGCATGAACTATACTAAATGTTAACAGAATTTTATTGACACGTTAAATTGGAAGTTCAGTTTACAGATAACATGAAAATCCTCTGGTGGAGGTCAGTGTAGGATGATGGTCTTGGACTCCATGGTGTAGCCAGCGAGACAAACAGGCAGATGATGCAATAATAGGCGTGGCTGAATCAAGTGGGCGGGGCCTAAATCATTTCAGTTCCAACCACAAATGAGACAAGTCGTTGGCAAAGCAGGCTCAGGAGGGCCAACCACATATCCATACATGCGTGGTAGAGCAGCTTGTCAGCGTAACTACCAACATGTCAAGATCATGTCACAGGTGCAATCTCACCTCTCAAAGTCCCTCAAATAAATATAAAATATATTTTCTCCATGTGAGTTTTTCCTCATATTACTATGGCATTTAATTCCACCATCTAAGCGTGCCGACCCTGGCATATGTTGTGTACAGTCACCTACATAGACCTCATGTTCAATCTACATGTATGTACAAACACATGTATGGGATACATTTATAAAGGCCTTTTAAGAAAATTTTGTTTCTGTTCCTTTCTTTTTTTAACTTGATTTGTTAGATATTGGGACATACTGGGGAAAATGTTTTATGTAAATACAAAAAGGAGCACATGGGAGAAGACGATACCTGAGTCTAAGTAGCAATAGGTAATATCTATAATGCTGGAAGTGAAAAGTTATCCTAGGATGAGTGATGTTATTAAGGTGAGGGTATTAAACATGCATGGGATAGACATACGGCTCCTGAATCTAAGACAAGACCAACGACTGATTAAGGTTTGAGTCTTTACAGCAGGAGAAACGGGCGAGTAGACGGGGGCCGAATGGGGCCGATCTGTCGGCAGGTTCCATGATTCTATAATATTAGATTTAAAAGAGCAAAATGCGCTATGCGTTGCTTTGAGACCCTTTGTATCATATTTGTTCAACATTGTGGCTTCACAGAGTCACCTGTTAACCGCTACAATGTAGCAAAATAATGAAAGCATAATTCTGTATATTATGCTGTATGATGTAGCAAAAGGAAAAAAGAATGCATGCAATTTGTGACGTGTATATGTTCTGTTACACACACACACACACACACTTTTTACGTAAAAAGTCTATAAGGGGAGGCCAAGGAACGGTTGGAGCCTCTCGAAAAAAACAAGACTCCCCCTGAAAATGTTTGATTGGCTGAAATAGTTTTTAATGGAGTCATCACGGCGTTAACTGCCACGCTTCATAATTTTAAATAGTCTTCAGTTAGCTAAAACATCAATTTCAATTTTAAGTAAGTCACTTAAAGCCCGGCTTAATCTTGCTGAAATGGATTTTTGTTAAAAAAAAAACCTCCAAAAGGTAAAAAGTAAGATTTCATAAATAAATGGATATTTCGGTTCTGTTTCATTTCTAGCTTCCAAAGTCGCGCAGAATACACAGAAAACAAAATGATTCCTTTTTGGTGCAAAGTTTCAATGTTGATCTTATCACCGTGGCAACCATTGACTTGGTTCTTCTGCTTAGACCATTCCTATGGTTGCTATGGTGATAGAACTGATAGAACATTCCATTGGTTCCAACGTTCCAAACGTAGCAGTTGCTCTCAGTACGTTGATCAAATTAAACTGACCCGTTATGGTCTGTATCTGGAACATGGTGTGGTTTGTGCGTTCGATTGCGAACATAATCTCTAGGTAGAGGTCGGCTTCATTTGCCTTACGTCCTCCACTACGTTTTCCTAATCCAACAAGTAATAAAAGCATCGTGAAGGTGCAGAGGCACCCCACGATTATCAGAAGAGTATCTAACATCTTCTCACTCGCCTGCTCTGCTGAGCAATGAGAAGTGACTGAGTTTCACCTGCTTTATATAACCTCCTATGATGACATCACAGAGGCTGATGATGCAATAGTGGGCGTGGCTGCATCAAGTGGGCGGGGTCTAAATCATTTCAGTTCCAACCACAAATGAGACAAGTCCCTTAAAGCCTGGCTTAATCTTACAGAAATGGATTTTTGTTTAATAAAAAAAAACCCAAAAGGTAAAAAGTAATATTTCATAAATGGATATTTCGGTTCCGTTTGATTTCTGGCTTGAAAAGTCGCGCAGAATACACGGAAAACAAAATGATTCCTTTTTGGTGCAAAGTTTCAATGTTGATCTTATCACCATGGCAACCATTGACCTGGTTCTTCTGCTTAGACCATTCCTATGGTTGCTATGGTGATAGACCTGATAGAACATTCCATTGGTTCCAACGTTCCAAATGTAGCTGTTGCTCTCAGTACGTTGATATTGCCCTTGATCAAATTAAACTGACCCGTTATCTTAGAACATTAACTGATAATTGCTAAATATCATACGTTATTTGTGGGAAATAATAATATTTTTAAATAAACAGCATGAACTATACTAAATGTTAACAGAATTTTCTTGACACGTTAAATTGGATGTTCAGTTTACAGATAACATGAAAATCCTCTGGTGGAGGTCAGTGTAGGATGATGGTCTTGGACTCCATGGTGTAGCCAGCGAGACAAACAGGCAGATGATGCAATAATAGGCGTGGCTGAATCAAGTGGGCGGGGCCTAAATCATTTCAGTTCCAACCACAAATGAGACAAGTCGTTGGCAAAGCAGGCTCAGGAGGGCCAACCACATATCCATACATGCGTGGTAGAGCAGCTTGTCAGCGTAACTACCAACATGTCAAGATCATGTCACAGGTGCAATCTCACCTCTCAAAGTCCCTCAAATAAATATAAAATATATTTTCTCCATGTGAGTTTTTCCTCATATTACTATGGCATTTAATTCCACCATCTAAGCGTGCCGACCCTGGCATATGTTGTGTACAGTCACCTACATAGACCTCATGTTCAATCTACATGTATGTACAAACACATGTATGGGATACATTTATAAAGGCCTTTTAAGAAAATTTTGTTTCTGTTCCTTTCTTTTTTTAACTTGATTTGTTAGATATTGGGACATACTGGGGAAAATGTTTTATGTAAATACAAAAAGGAGCACATGGGAGAAGACGATACCTGAGTCTAAGTAGCAATAGGTAATATCTATAATGCTGGAAGTGAAAAGTTATCCTAGGATGAGTGATGTTATTAAGGTGAGGGTATTAAACATGCATGGGATAGACATACGGCTCCTGAATCTAAGACAAGACCAACGACTGATTAAGGTTTGAGTCTTTACAGCAGGAGAAACGGGCGAGTAGACGGGGGCCGAATGGGGCCGATCTGTCGGCAGGTTCCATGATTCTATAATATTAGATTTAAAAGAGCAAAATGCGCTATGCGTTGCTTTGAGACCCTTTGTATCATATTTGTTCAACATTGTGGCTTCACAGAGTCACCTGTTAACCGCTACAATGTAGCAAAATAATGAAAGCATAATTCTGTATATTATGCTGTATGATGTAGCAAAAGGAAAAAAGAATGCATGCAATTTGTGACGTGTATATGTTCTGTTACACACACACACACACACACACTTTTTACGTAAAAAGTCTATAAGGGGAGGCCAAGGAACGGTTGGAGCCTCTCGAAAAAAACAAGACTCCCCCTGAAAATGTTTGATTGGCTGAAATAGTTTTTAATGGAGTCATCACGGCGTTAACTGCCACGCTTCATAATTTTAAATAGTCTTCAGTTAGCTAAAACATCAATTTCAATTTTAAGTAAGTCACTTAAAGCCCGGCTTAATCTTGCTGAAATGGATTTTTGTTAAAAAAAAAACCTCCAAAAGGTAAAAAGTAAGATTTCATAAATAAATGGATATTTCGGTTCTGTTTCATTTCTAGCTTCCAAAGTCGCGCAGAATACACAGAAAACAAAATGATTCCTTTTTGGTGCAAAGTTTCAATGTTGATCTTATCACCGTGGCAACCATTGACTTGGTTCTTCTGCTTAGACCATTCCTATGGTTGCTATGGTGATAGAACTGATAGAACATTCCATTGGTTCCAACGTTCCAAACGTAGCAGTTGCTCTCAGTACGTTGATCAAATTAAACTGACCCGTTATGGTCTGTATCTGGAACATGGTGTGGTTTGTGCGTTCGATTGCGAACATAATCTCTAGGTAGAGGTCGGCTTCATTTGCCTTACGTCCTCCACTACGTTTTCCTAATCCAACAAGTAATAAAAGCATCGTGAAGGTGCAGAGGCACCCCACGATTATCAGAAGAGTATCTAACATCTTCTCACTCGCCTGCTCTGCTGAGCAATGAGAAGTGACTGAGTTTCACCTGCTTTATATAACCTCCTATGATGACATCACAGAGGCTGATGATGCAATAGTGGGCGTGGCTGCATCAAGTGGGCGGGGTCTAAATCATTTCAGTTCCAACCACAAATGAGACAAGTCCCTTAAAGCCTGGCTTAATCTTACAGAAATGGATTTTTGTTTGATAAAAAAAAACCCAAAAGGTAAAAAGTAATATTTCATAAATGGATATTTCGGTTCCGTTTGATTTCTGGCTTGAAAAGTCGCGCAGAATACACGGAAAACAAAATGATTCCTTTTTGGTGCAAAGTTTCAATGTTGATCTTATCACCATGGCAACCATTGACCTGGTTCTTCTGCTTAGACCATTCCTATGGTTGCTATGGTGATAGACCTGATAGAACATTCCATTGGTTCCAACGTTCCAAATGTAGCTGTTGCTCTCAGTACGTTGATATTGCCCTTGATCAAATTAAACTGACCCGTTATCTTAGAACATTAACTGATAATTGCTAAATATCATACGTTATTTGTGGGAAATAATAATATTTTTAAATAAACAGCATGAACTATACTAAATGTTAACAGAATTTTATTGACACGTTAAATTGGAAGTTCAGTTTACAGATAACATGAAAATCCTCTGGTGGAGGTCAGTGTAGGATGATGGTCTTGGACTCCATGGTGTAGCCAGCGAGACAAACAGGCAGATGATGCAATAATAGGCGTGGCTGAATCAAGTGGGCGGGGCCTAAATCATTTCAGTTCCAACCACAAATGAGACAAGTCGTTGGCAAAGCAGGCTCAGGAGGGCCAACCACATATCCATACATGCGTGGTAGAGCAGCTTGTCAGCGTAACTACCAACATGTCAAGATCATGTCACAGGTGCAATCTCACCTCTCAAAGTCCCTCAAATAAATATAAAATATATTTTCTCCATGTGAGTTTTTCCTCATATTACTATGGCATTTAATTCCACCATCTAAGCGTGCCGACCCTGGCATATGTTGTGTACAGTCACCTACATAGACCTCATGTTCAATCTACATGTATGTACAAACACATGTATGGGATACATTTATAAAGGCCTTTTAAGAAAATTTTGTTTCTGTTCCTTTCTTTTTTTAACTTGATTTGTTAGATATTGGGACATACTGGGGAAAATGTTTTATGTAAATACAAAAAGGAGCACATGGGAGAAGACGATACCTGAGTCTAAGTAGCAATAGGTAATATCTATAATGCTGGAAGTGAAAAGTTATCCTAGGATGAGTGATGTTATTAAGGTGAGGGTATTAAACATGCATGGGATAGACATACGGCTCCTGAATCTAAGACAAGACCAACGACTGATTAAGGTTTGAGTCTTTACAGCAGGAGAAACGGGCGAGTAGACGGGGGCCGAATGGGGCCGATCTGTCGGCAGGTTCCATGATTCTATAATATTAGATTTAAAAGAGCAAAATGCGCTATGCGTTGCTTTGAGACCCTTTGTATCATATTTGTTCAACATTGTGGCTTCACAGAGTCACCTGTTAACCGCTACAATGTAGCAAAATAATGAAAGCATAATTCTGTATATTATGCTGTATGATGTAGCAAAAGGAAAAAAGAATGCATGCAATTTGTGACGTGTATATGTTCTGTTACACACACACACACACACACACTTTTTACGTAAAAAGTCTATAAGGGGAGGCCAAGGAACGGTTGGAGCCTCTCGAAAAAAACAAGACTCCCCCTGAAAATGTTTGATTGGCTGAAATAGTTTTTAATGGAGTCATCACGGCGTTAACTGCCACGCTTCATAATTTTAAATAGTCTTCAGTTAGCTAAAACATCAATTTCAATTTTAAGTAAGTCACTTAAAGCCCGGCTTAATCTTGCTGAAATGGATTTTTGTTAAAAAAAAAACCTCCAAAAGGTAAAAAGTAAGATTTCATAAATAAATGGATATTTCGGTTCTGTTTCATTTCTAGCTTCCAAAGTCGCGCAGAATACACAGAAAACAAAATGATTCCTTTTTGGTGCAAAGTTTCAATGTTGATCTTATCACCGTGGCAACCATTGACTTGGTTCTTCTGCTTAGACCATTCCTATGGTTGCTATGGTGATAGAACTGATAGAACATTCCATTGGTTCCAACGTTCCAAACGTAGCAGTTGCTCTCAGTACGTTGATCAAATTAAACTGACCCGTTATGGTCTGTATCTGGAACATGGTGTGGTTTGTGCGTTCGATTGCGAACATAATCTCTAGGTAGAGGTCGGCTTCATTTGCCTTACGTCCTCCACTACGTTTTCCTAATCCAACAAGTAATAAAAGCATCGTGAAGGTGCAGAGGCACCCCACGATTATCAGAAGAGTATCTAACATCTTCTCACTCGCCTGCTCTGCTGAGCAATGAGAAGTGACTGAGTTTCACCTGCTTTATATAACCTCCTATGATGACATCACAGAGGCTGATGATGCAATAGTGGGCGTGGCTGCATCAAGTGGGCGGGGTCTAAATCATTTCAGTTCCAACCACAAATGAGACAAGTCCCTTAAAGCCTGGCTTAATCTTACAGAAATGGATTTTTGTTTAATAAAAAAAACCCCAAAAGGTAAAAAGTAATATTTCATAAATGGATATTTCGGTTCCGTTTGATTTCTGGCTTGAAAAGTCGCGCAGAATACACGGAAAACAAAATGATTCCTTTTTGGTGCAAAGTTTCAATGTTGATCTTCTCACCATGGCAACCATTGACCTGGTTCTTCTGCTTAGACCATTCCTATGGTTGCTATGGTGATAAACCTGATAGAACATTCCATTGGTTCCAACGTTCCAAATGTAGCTGTTGCTCTCAGTACGTTGATATTGCCCTTGATCAAATTAAACTGACCCGTTATCTTAGAACATTAACTGATAATTGCTAAATATCATACGTTATTTGTGGGAAATAATAATATTTTTAAATAAACAGCATGAACTATACTAAATGTTAACAGAATTTTATTGACACGTTAAATTGGAAGTTCAGTTTACAGATAACATGAAAATCCTCTGGTGGAGGTCAGTGTAGGATGATGGTCTTGGACTCCATGGTGTAGCCAGCGAGACAAACAGGCAGATGATGCAATAATAGGCGTGGCTGAATCAAGTGGGCGGGGCCTAAATCATTTCAGTTCCAACCACAAATGAGACAAGTCGTTGGCAAAGCAGGCTCAGGAGGGCCAACCACATATCCATACATGCGTGGTAGAGCAGCTTGTCAGCGTAACTACCAACATGTCAAGATCATGTCACAGGTGCAATCTCACCTCTCAAAGTCCCTCAAATAAATATAAAATATATTTTCTCCATGTGAGTTTTTCCTCATATTACTATGGCATTTAATTCCACCATCTAAGCGTGCCGACCCTGGCATATGTTGTGTACAGTCACCTACATAGACCTCATGTTCAATCTACATGTATGTACAAACACATGTATGGGATACATTTATAAAGGCCTTTTAAGAAAATTTTGTTTCTGTTCCTTTCTTTTTTTAACTTGATTTGTTAGATATTGGGACATACTGGGGAAAATGTTTTATGTAAATACAAAAAGGAGCACATGGGAGAAGACGATACCTGAGTCTAAGTAGCAATAGGTAATATCTATAATGCTGGAAGTGAAAAGTTATCCTAGGATGAGTGATGTTATTAAGGTGAGGGTATTAAACATGCATGGGATAGACATACGGCTCCTGAATCTAAGACAAGACCAACGACTGATTAAGGTTTGAGTCTTTACAGCAGGAGAAACAGGCGAGTAGACGGGGGCCGAATGGGGCCGATCTGTCGGCAGGTTCCATGATTCTATAATATTAGATTTAAAAGAGCAAAATGCGCTATGCGTTGCTTTGAGACCCTTTGTATCATATTTGTTCAACATTGTGGCTTCACAGAGTCACCTGTTAACCGCTACAATGTAGCAAAATAATGAAAGCATAATTCTGTATATTATGCTGTATGATGTAGCAAAAGGAAAAAAGAATGCATGCAATTTGTGACGTGTATATGTTCTGTTACACACACACACACACACACTTTTTACGTAAAAAGTCTATAAGGGGAGGCCAAGGAACGGTTGGAGCCTCTCGAAAAAAACAAGACTCCCCCTGAAAATGTTTGATTGGCTGAAATAGTTTTTAATGGAGTCATCACGGCGTTAACTGCCACGCTTCATAATTTTAAATAGTCTTCAGTTAGCTAAAACATCAATTTCAATTTTAAGTAAGTCACTTAAAGCCCGGCTTAATCTTGCTGAAATGGATTTTTGTTAAAAAAAAAACCTCCAAAAGGTAAAAAGTAAGATTTCATAAATAAATGGATATTTCGGTTCTGTTTCATTTCTAGCTTCCAAAGTCGCGCAGAATACACAGAAAACAAAATGATTCCTTTTTGGTGCAAAGTTTCAATGTTGATCTTATCACCGTGGCAACCATTGACTTGGTTCTTCTGCTTAGACCATTCCTATGGTTGCTATGGTGATAGAACTGATAGAACATTCCATTGGTTCCAACGTTCCAAACGTAGCAGTTGCTCTCAGTACGTTGATCAAATTAAACTGACCCGTTATGGTCTGTATCTGGAACATGGTGTGGTTTGTGCGTTCGATTGCGAACATAATCTCTAGGTAGAGGTCGGCTTCATTTGCCTTACGTCCTCCACTACGTTTTCCTAATCCAACAAGTAATAAAAGCATCGTGAAGGTGCAGAGGCACCCCACGATTATCAGAAGAGTATCTAACATCTTCTCACTCGCCTGCTCTGCTGAGCAATGAGAAGTGACTGAGTTTCACCTGCTTTATATAACCTCCTATGATGACATCACAGAGGCTGATGATGCAATAGTGGGCGTGGCTGCATCAAGTGGGCGGGGTCTAAATCATTTCAGTTCCAACCACAAATGAGACAAGTCCCTTAAAGCCTGGCTTAATCTTACAGAAATGGATTTTTGTTTAATAAAAAAAACCCCAAAAGGTAAAAAGTAATATTTCATAAATGGATATTTCGGTTCCGTTTGATTTCTGGCTTGAAAAGTCGCGCAGAATACACGGAAAACAAAATGATTCCTTTTTGGTGCAAAGTTTCAATGTTGATCTTATCACCATGGCAACCATTGACCTGGTTCTTCTGCTTAGACCATTCCTATGGTTGCTATGGTGATAGACCTGATAGAACATTCCATTGGTTCCAACGTTCCAAATGTAGCTGTTGCTCTCAGTACGTTGATATTGCCCTTGATCAAATTAAACTGACCCGTTATCTTAGAACATTAACTGATAATTGCTAAATATCATACGTTATTTGTGGGAAATAATAATATTTTTAAATAAACAGCATGAACTATACTAAATGTTAACAGAATTTTATTGACACGTTAAATTGGAAGTTCAGTTTACAGATAACATGAAAATCCTCTGGTGGAGGTCAGTGTAGGATGATGGTCTTGGACTCCATGGTGTAGCCAGCGAGACAAACAGGCAGATGATGCAATAATAGGCGTGGCTGAATCAAGTGGGCGGGGCCTAAATCATTTCAGTTCCAACCACAAATGAGACAAGTCGTTGGCAAAGCAGGCTCAGGAGGGCCAACCACATATCCATACATGCGTGGTAGAGCAGCTTGTCAGCGTAACTACCAACATGTCAAGATCATGTCACAGGTGCAATCTCACCTCTCAAAGTCCCTCAAATAAATATAAAATATATTTTCTCCATGTGAGTTTTTCCTCATATTACTATGGCATTTAATTCCACCATCTAAGCGTGCCGACCCTGGCATATGTTGTGTACAGTCACCTACATAGACCTCATGTTCAATCTACATGTATGTACAAACACATGTATGGGATACATTTATAAAGGCCTTTTAAGAAAATTTTGTTTCTGTTCCTTTCTTTTTTTAACTTGATTTGTTAGATATTGGGACATACTGGGGAAAATGTTTTATGTAAATACAAAAAGGAGCACATGGGAGAAGACGATACCTGAGTCTAAGTAGCAATAGGTAATATCTATAATGCTGGAAGTGAAAAGTTATCCTAGGATGAGTGATGTTATTAAGGTGAGGGTATTAAACATGCATGGGATAGACATACGGCTCCTGAATCTAAGACAAGACCAACGACTGATTAAGGTTTGAGTCTTTACAGCAGGAGAAACGGGCGAGTAGACGGGGGCCGAATGGGGCCGATCTGTCGGCAGGTTCCATGATTCTATAATATTAGATTTAAAAGAGCAAAATGCGCTATGCGTTGCTTTGAGACCCTTTGTATCATATTTGTTCAACATTGTGGCTTCACAGAGTCACCTGTTAACCGCTACAATGTAGCAAAATAATGAAAGCATAATTCTGTATATTATGCTGTATGATGTAGCAAAAGGAAAAAAGAATGCATGCAATTTGTGACGTGTATATGTTCTGTTACACACACACACACACACACTTTTTACGTAAAAAGTCTATAAGGGGAGGCCAAGGAACGGTTGGAGCCTCTCGAAAAAAACAAGACTCCCCCTGAAAATGTTTGATTGGCTGAAATAGTTTTTAATGGAGTCATCACGGCGTTAACTGCCACGCTTCATAATTTTAAATAGTCTTCAGTTAGCTAAAACATCAATTTCAATTTTAAGTAAGTCACTTAAAGCCCGGCTTAATCTTGCTGAAATGGATTTTTGTTAAAAAAAAAACCTCCAAAAGGTAAAAAGTAAGATTTCATAAATAAATGGATATTTCGGTTCTGTTTCATTTCTAGCTTCCAAAGTCGCGCAGAATACACAGAAAACAAAATGATTCCTTTTTGGTGCAAAGTTTCAATGTTGATCTTATCACCGTGGCAACCATTGACTTGGTTCTTCTGCTTAGACCATTCCTATGGTTGCTATGGTGATAGAACTGATAGAACATTCCATTGGTTCCAACGTTCCAAACGTAGCAGTTGCTCTCAGTACGTTGATCAAATTAAACTGACCCGTTATGGTCTGTATCTGGAACATGGTGTGGTTTGTGCGTTCGATTGCGAACATAATCTCTAGGTAGAGGTCGGCTTCATTTGCCTTACGTCCTCCACTACGTTTTCCTAATCCAACAAGTAATAAAAGCATCGTGAAGGTGCAGAGGCACCCCACGATTATCAGAAGAGTATCTAACATCTTCTCACTCGCCTGCTCTGCTGAGCAATGAGAAGTGACTGAGTTTCACCTGCTTTATATAACCTCCTATGATGACATCACAGAGGCTGATGATGCAATAGTGGGCGTGGCTGCATCAAGTGGGCGGGGTCTAAATCATTTCAGTTCCAACCACAAATGAGACAAGTCCCTTAAAGCCTGGCTTAATCTTACAGAAATGGATTTTTGTTTAATAAAAAAAACCCCAAAAGGTAAAAAGTAATATTTCATAAATGGATATTTCGGTTCCGTTTGATTTCTGGCTTGAAAAGTCGCGCAGAATACACGGAAAACAAAATGATTCCTTTTTGGTGCAAAGTTTCAATGTTGATCTTATCACCATGGCAACCATTGACCTGGTTCTTCTGCTTAGACCATTCCTATGGTTGCTATGGTGATAGACCTGATAGAACATTCCATTGGTTCCAACGTTCCAAATGTAGCTGTTGCTCTCAGTACGTTGATATTGCCCTTGATCAAATTAAACTGACCCGTTATCTTCGAACATTAACTGATAATTGCTAAATATCATACGTTATTTGTGGGAAATAATAATATTTTTAAATAAACAGCATGAACTATACTAAATGTTAACAGAATTTTATTGACACGTTAAATTGGAAGTTCAGTTTAGAGATAACATGAAAATCCTCTGGTGGAGGTCAGTGTAGGATGATGGTCTTGGACTCCATGGTGTAGCCAGCGAGACAAACAGGCAGATGATGCAATAATAGGCGTGGCTGAATCAAGTGGGCGGGGCCTAAATCATTTCAGTTCCAACCACAAATGAGACAAGTCGTTGGCAAAGCAGGCTCAGGAGGGCCAACCACATATCCATACATGCGTGGTAGAGCAGCTTGTCAGCGTAACTACCAACATGTCAAGATCATGTCACAGGTGCAATCTCACCTCTCAAAGTCCCTCAAATAAATATAAAATATATTTTCTCCATGTGAGTTTTTCCTCATATTACTATGGCATTTAATTCCACCATCTAAGCGTGCCGACCCTGGCATATGTTGTGTACAGTCACCTACATAGACCTCATGTTCAATCTACATGTATGTACAAACACATGTATGGGATACATTTATAAAGGCCTTTTAAGAAAATTTTGTTTCTGTTCCTTTCTTTTTTTAACTTGATTTGTTAGATATTGGGACATACTGGGGAAAATGTTTTATGTAAATACAAAAAGGAGCACATGGGAGAAGACGATACCTGAGTCTAAGTAGCAATAGGTAATATCTATAATGCTGGAAGTGAAAAGTTATCCTAGGATGAGTGATGTTATTAAGGTGAGGGTATTAAACATGCATGGGATAGACATACGGCTCCTGAATCTAAGACAAGACCAACGACTGATTAAGGTTTGAGTCTTTACAGCAGGAGAAACAGGCGAGTAGACGGGGGCCGAATGGGGCCGATCTGTCGGCAGGTTCCATGATTCTATATTATTAGATTTAAAAGAGCAAAATGCGCTATGCGTTGCTTTGAGACCCTTTGTATCATATTTGTTCAACATTGTGGCTTCACAGAGTCACCTGTTAACCGCTACAATGTAGCAAAATAATGAAAGCATAATTCTGTATATTATGCTGTATGATGTAGCAAAAGGAAAAAAGAATGCATGCAATTTGTGACGTGTATATGTTCTGTTACACACACACACACACACACTTTTTACGTAAAAAGTCTATAAGGGGAGGCCAAGGAACGGTTGGAGCCTCTCGAAAAAAACAAGACTCCCCCTGAAAATGTTTGATTGGCTGAAATAGTTTTTAATGGAGTCATCACGGCGTTAACTGCCACGCTTCATAATTTTAAATAGTCTTCAGATAGCTAAAACATCAATTTCAATTTTAAGTAAGTCACTTAAAGCCCGGCTTAATCTTGCTGAAATGGATTTTTGTTAAAAAAAAAACCTCCAAAAGGTAAAAAGTAAGATTTCATAAATAAATGGATATTTCGGTTCTGTTTCATTTCTAGCTTCCAAAGTCGCGCAGAATACACAGAAAACAAAATGATTCCTTTTTGGTGCAAAGTTTCAATGTTGATCTTATCACCGTGGCAACCATTGACTTGGTTCTTCTGCTTAGACCATTCCTATGGTTGCTAAGGTGATAGAACTGATAGAACATTCCATTGGTTCCAACGTTCCAAACGTAGCAGTTGCTCTCAGTACGTTGATCAAATTAAACTGACCCGTTATGGTCTGTATCTGGAACATGGTGTGGTTTGTGCGTTCGATTGCGAACATAATCTCTAGGTAGAGGTCGGCTTCATTTGCCTTACGTCCTCCACTACGTTTTCCTAATCCAACAAGTAATAAAAGCATCGTGAAGGTGCAGAGGCACCCCACGATTATCAGAAGAGTATCTAACATCTTCTCACTCGCCTGCTCTGCTGAGCAATGAGAAGTGACTGAGTTTCACCTGCTTTATATAACCTCCTATGATGACATCACAGAGGCTGATGATGCAATAGTGGGCGTGGCTGCATCAAGTGGGCGGGGTCTAAATCATTTCAGTTCCAACCACAAATGAGACAAGTCCCTTAAAGCCTGGCTTAATCTTACAGAAATGGATTTTTGTTTAATAAAAAAACCCCCAAAAGGTAAAAAGTAATATTTCATAAATGGATATTTCGGTTCCGTTTGATTTCTGGCTTGAAAAGTCGCGCAGAATACACGGAAAACAAAATGATTCCTTTTTGGTGCAAAGTTTCAATGTTGATCTTATCACCATGGCAACCATTGACCTGGTTCTTCTGCTTAGACCATTCCTATGGTTGCTATGGTGATAGACCTGATAGAACATTCCATTGGTTCCAACGTTCCAAATGTAGCTGTTGCTCTCAGTACGTTGATATTGCCCTTGATCAAATTAAACTGACCCGTTATCTTAGAACATTAACTGATAATTGCTAAATATCATACGTTATTTGTGGGAAATAATAATATTTTTAAATAAACAGCATGAACTATACTAAATGTTAACAGAATTTTATTGACACGTTAAATTGGAAGTTCAGTTTACAGATAACATGAAAATCCTCTGGTGGAGGTCAGTGTAGGATGATGGTCTTGGACTCCATGGTGTAGCCAGCGAGACAAACAGGCAGATGATGCAATAATAGGCGTGGCTGAATCAAGTGGGCGGGGCCTAAATCATTTCAGTTCCAACCACAAATGAGACAAGTCGTTGGCAAAGCAGGCTCAGGAGGGCCAACCACATATCCATACATGCGTGGTAGAGCAGCTTGTCAGCGTAACTACCAACATGTCAAGATCATGTCACAGGTGCAATCTCACCTCTCAAAGTCCCTCAAATAAATATAAAATATATTTTCTCCATGTGAGTTTTTCCTCATATTACTATGGCATTTAATTCCACCATCTAAGCGTGCCGACCCTGGCATATGTTGTGTACAGTCACCTACATAGACCTCATGTTCAATCTACATGTATGTACAAACACATGTATGGGATACATTTATAAAGGCCTTTTAAGAAAATTTTGTTTCTGTTCCTTTCTTTTTTTAACTTGATTTGTTAGATATTGGGACATACTGGGGAAAATGTTTTATGTAAATACAAAAAGGAGCACATGGGAGAAGACGATACCTGAGTCTAAGTAGCAATAGGTAATATCTATAATGCTGGAAGTGAAAAGTTATCCTAGGATGAGTGATGTTATTAAGGTGAGGGTATTAAACATGCATGGGATAGACATACGGCTCCTGAATCTAAGACAAGACCAACGACTGATTAAGGTTTGAGTCTTTACAGCAGGAGAAACGGGCGAGTAGACGGGGGCCGAATGGGGCCGATCTGTCGGCAGGTTCCATGATTCTATAATATTAGATTTAAAAGAGCAAAATGCGCTATGCGTTGCTTTGAGACCCTTTGTATCATATTTGTTCAACATTGTGGCTTCACAGAGTCACCTGTTAACCGCTACAATGTAGCAAAATAATGAAAGCATAATTCTGTATATTATGCTGTATGATGTAGCAAAAGGAAAAAAGAATGCATGCAATTTGTGACGTGTATATGTTCTGTTACACACACACACACACACACTTTTTACGTAAAAAGTCTATAAGGGGAGGCCAAGGAACGGTTGGAGCCTCTCGAAAAAAACAAGACTCCCCCTGAAAATGTTTGATTGGCTGAAATAGTTTTTAATGGAGTCATCACGGCGTTAACTGCCACGCTTCATAATTTTAAATAGTCTTCAGTTAGCTAAAACATCAATTTCAATTTTAAGTAAGTCACTTAAAGCCCGGCTTAATCTTGCTGAAATGGATTTTTGTTAAAAAAAAAACCTCCAAAAGGTAAAAAGTAAGATTTCATAAATAAATGGATATTTCGGTTCTGTTTCATTTCTAGCTTCCAAAGTCGCGCAGAATACACAGAAAACAAAATGATTCCTTTTTGGTGCAAAGTTTCAATGTTGATCTTATCACCGTGGCAACCATTGACTTGGTTCTTCTGCTTAGACCATTCCTATGGTTGCTATGGTGATAGAACTGATAGAACATTCCATTGGTTCCAACGTTCCAAACGTAGCAGTTGCTCTCAGTACGTTGATCAAATTAAACTGACCCGTTATGGTCTGTATCTGGAACATGGTGTGGTTTGTGCGTTCGATTGCGAACATAATCTCTAGGTAGAGGTCGGCTTCATTTGCCTTACGTCCTCCACTACGTTTTCCTAATCCAACAAGTAATAAAAGCATCGTGAAGGTGCAGAGGCACCCCACGATTATCAGAAGAGTATCTAACATCTTCTCACTCGCCTGCTCTGCTGAGCAATGAGAAGTGACTGAGTTTCACCTGCTTTATATAACCTCCTATGATGACATCACAGAGGCTGATGATGCAATAGTGGGCGTGGCTGCATCAAGTGGGCGGGGTCTAAATCATTTCAGTTCCAACCACAAATGAGACAAGTCCCTTAAAGCCTGGCTTAATCTTACAGAAATGGATTTTTGTTTAATAAAAAAAACCCCAAAAGGTAAAAAGTAATATTTCATAAATGGATATTTCGGTTCCGTTTGATTTCTGGCTTGAAAAGTCGCGCAGAATACACGGAAAACAAAATGATTCCTTTTTGGTGCAAAGTTTCAATGTTGATCTTATCACCATGGCAACCATTGACCTGGTTCTTCTGCTTAGACCATTCCTATGGTTGCTATGGTGATAGACCTGATAGAACATTCCATTGGTTCCAACGTTCCAAATGTAGCTGTTGCTCTCAGTACGTTGATATTGCCCTTGATCAAATTAAACTGACCCGTTATCTTCGAACATTAACTGATAATTGCTAAATATCATACGTTATTTGTGGGAAATAATAATATTTTTAAATAAACAGCATGAACTATACTAAATGTTAACAGAATTTTATTGACACGTTAAATTGGAAGTTCAGTTTACAGATAACATGAAAATCCTCTGGTGGAGGTCAGTGTAGGATGATGGTCTTGGACTCCATGGTGTAGCCAGCGAGACAAACAGGCAGATGATGCAATAATAGGCGTGGCTGAATCAAGTGGGCGGGGCCTAAATCATTTCAGTTCCAACCACAAATGAGACAAGTCGTTGGCAAAGCAGGCTCAGGAGGGCCAACCACATATCCATACATGCGTGGTAGAGCAGCTTGTCAGCGTAACTACCAACATGTCAAGATCATGTCACAGGTGCAATCTCACCTCTCAAAGTCCCTCAAATAAATATAAAATATATTTTCTCCATGTGAGTTTTTCCTCATATTACTATGGCATTTAATTCCACCATCTAAGCGTGCCGACCCTGGCATATGTTGTGTACAGTCACCTACATAGACCTCATGTTCAATCTACATGTATGTACAAACACATGTATGGGATACATTTATAAAGGCCTTTTAAGAAAATTTTGTTTCTGTTCCTTTCTTTTTTTAACTTGATTTGTTAGATATTGGGACATACTGGGGAAAATGTTTTATGTAAATACAAAAAGGAGCACATGGGAGAAGACGATACCTGAGTCTAAGTAGCAATAGGTAATATCTATAATGCTGGAAGTGAAAAGTTATCCTAGGATGAGTGATGTTATTAAGGTGAGGGTATTAAACATGCATGGGATAGACATACGGCTCCTGAATCTAAGACAAGACCAACGACTGATTAAGGTTTGAGTCTTTACAGCAGGAGAAACGGGCGAGTAGACGGGGGCCGAATGGGGCCGATCTGTCGGCAGGTTCCATGATTCTATAATATTAGATTTAAAAGAGCAAAATGCGCTATGCGTTGCTTTGAGACCCTTTGTATCATATTTGTTCAACATTGTGGCTTCACAGAGTCACCTGTTAACCGCTACAATGTAGCAAAATAATGAAAGCATAATTCTGTATATTATGCTGTATGATGTAGCAAAAGGAAAAAAGAATGCATGCAATTTGTGACGTGTATATGTTCTGTTACACACACACACACACACACTTTTTACGTAAAAAGTCTATAAGGGGAGGCCAAGGAACGGTTGGAGCCTCTCGAAAAAAACAAGACTCCCCCTGAAAATGTTTGATTGGCTGAAATAGTTTTTAATGGAGTCATCACGGCGTTAACTGCCACGCTTCATAATTTTAAATAGTCTTCAGTTAGCTAAAACATCAATTTCAATTTTAAGTAAGTCACTTAAAGCCCGGCTTAATCTTGCTGAAATGGATTTTTGTTAAAAAAAAAACCTCCAAAAGGTAAAAAGTAAGATTTCATAAATAAATGGATATTTCGGTTCTGTTTCATTTCTAGCTTCCAAAGTCGCGCAGAATACACAGAAAACAAAATGATTCCTTTTTGGTGCAAAGTTTCAATGTTGATCTTATCACCGTGGCAACCATTGACTTGGTTCTTCTGCTTAGACCATTCCTACGGTTGCTATGGTGATAGAACTGATAGAACATTCCATTGGTTCCAACGTTCCAAATGTAGCAGTTGCTCTCAGTACGTTGATCAAATTAATCTGACCCGTTATGGTCTGTATCTGGAACATGGTGTGGATTGTGCGTTCGATTGTGAACATAATCTCTAGGTAGAGGTCGGCTTCATTTGCCTTTCGTCCTCCACTACGTTTTCCTAATCCAACAAGTAATAAAAGCATCATGAAGGTGCAGAGGCACCCCACGATTATCAGAAGAGTATCTAACATCTTCTCACTCGCCTGCTCTGCTGAGCAATGAGAAGTGTCTGAGTTTCACCTGCTTTATATAACCTCCTATGATGACATCACAGAGGCTGATGATGCAATAGTGGGCGTGGCTGCATCAAGTGGGCGGGGTCTAAATCATTTCAGTTCCAACCACAAATGAGACAAGTCCCTTAAAGCCTGGCTTAATCTTACAGAAATGGATTTTTGTTTAATAAAAAAAAAAACCAAAAGGTAAAAAGTAATATTTCATAAATGGATATTTCGGTTCCGTTTGATTTCTGGCTTGAAAAGTCGCGCAGAATACACGGAAAACAAAATGATTCCTTTTTGGTGCAAAGTTTCAATGTTGATCTTATCACCATGGCAACCATTGACCTGGTTCTTCTGCTTAGACCATTCCTATGGTTGCTATGGTGATAGACCTGATAGAAAATTCCATTGGTTCCAACGTTCCAAATGTAGCTGTTGCTCTCAGTACGTTGATATTGCCCTTGATCAAATTAAACTGACCCGTTATTTTAGAACATTAACTGATAATTGCTAAATATCATACGTTATTTGTGGGAAATAATAATATTTTTAAATAAACAGCATGAACTATACTAAATGTTAACAGAATTTTATTGACACGTTAAATTGGAAGTTCAGTTTACAGATAACATGAAAATCCTCTGGTGGAGGTCAGTGTAGGATGATGGTCTTGGACTCCATGGTGTAGCCAGCGAGACAAACAGGCAGATGATGCAATAATAGGCGTGGCTGAATCAAGTGGGCGGGGCCTAAATCATTTCAGTTCCAACCACAAATGAGACAAGTCGTTGGCAAAGCAGGCTCAGGAGGGCCAACCACATATCCATACATGCGTGGTAGAGCAGCTTGTCAGCGTAACTACCAACATGTCAAGATCATGTCACAGGTGCAATCTCACCTCTCAAAGTCCCTCAAATAAATATAAAATATATTTTCTCCATGTGAGTTTTTCCTCATATTACTATGGCATTTAATTCCACCATCTAAGCGTGCCGACCCTGGCATATGTTGTGTACAGTCACCTACATAGACCTCATGTTCAATCTACATGTATGTACAAACACATGTATGGGATACATTTATAAAGGCCTTTTAAGAAAATTTTGTTTCTGTTCCTTTCTTTTTTTAACTTGATTTGTTAGATATTGGGACATACTGGGGAAAATGTTTTATGTAAATACAAAAAGGAGCACATGGGAGAAGACGATACCTGAGTCTAAGTAGCAATAGGTAATATCTATAATGCTGGAAGTGAAAAGTTATCCTAGGATGAGTGATGTTATTAAGGTGAGGGTATTAAACATGCATGGGATAGACATACGGCTCCTGAATCTAAGACAAGACCAACGACTGATTAAGGTTTGAGTCTTTACAGCAGGAGAAACGGGCGAGTAGACGGGGGCCGAATGGGGCCGATCTGTCGGCAGGTTCCATGATTCTATAATATTAGATTTAAAAGAGCAAAATGCGCTATGCGTTGCTTTGAGACCCTTTGTATCATATTTGTTCAACATTGTGGCTTCACAGAGTCACCTGTTAACCGCTACAATGTAGCAAAATAATGAAAGCATAATTCTGTATATTATGCTGTATGATGTAGCAAAAGGAAAAAAGAATGCATGCAATTTGTGACGTGTATATGTTCTGTTACACACACACACACACACACTTTTTACGTAAAAAGTCTATAAGGGGAGGCCAAGGAACGGTTGGAGCCTCTCGAAAAAAACAAGACTCCCCCTGAAAATGTTTGATTGGCTGAAATAGTTTTTAATGGAGTCATCACGGCGTTAACTGCCACGCTTCATAATTTTAAATAGTCTTCAGTTAGCTAAAACATCAATTTCAATTTTAAGTAAGTCACTTAAAGCCCGGCTTAATCTTGCTGAAATGGATTTTTGTTAAAAAAAAAACCTCCAAAAGGTAAAAAGTAAGATTTCATAAATAAATGGATATTTCGGTTCTGTTTCATTTCTAGCTTCCAAAGTCGCGCAGAATACACAGAAAACAAAATGATTCCTTTTTGGTGCAAAGTTTCAATGTTGATCTTATCACCGTGGCAACCATTGACTTGGTTCTTCTGCTTAGACCATTCCTATGGTTGCTATGGTGATAGAACTGATAGAACATTCCATTGGTTCCAACGTTCCAAACGTAGCAGTTGCTCTCAGTACGTTGATCAAATTAAACTGACCCGTTATGGTCTGTATCTGGAACATGGTGTGGTTTGTGCGTTCGATTGCGAACATAATCTCTAGGTAGAGGTCGGCTTCATTTGCCTTTCGTCCTCCACTACGTTTTCCTAATCCAACAAGTAATAAAAGCATCATGAAGGTGCAGAGGCACCCCTCGATTATCAGAAGAGTATCTAACATCTTCTCACTCGCCTGCTCTGCTGAGCAATGAGAAGTGACTGAGTTTCACCTGCTTTATATAACCTCCTATGATGACATCACAGAGGCTGATGATGCAATAGTGGGCGTGGCTGCATCAAGTGGGCGGGGTCTAAATCATTTCAGTTCCAACCACAAATGAGACAAGTCCCTTAAAGCCTGGCTTAATCTTACAGAAATGGATTTTTGTTTAATAAAAAAAAAACCAAAAGGTAAAAAGTAATATTTCATAAATGGATATTTCGGTTCCGTTTGATTTCTGGCTTGAAAAGTCGCGCAGAATACACGGAAAACAAAATGATTCCTTTTTGGTGCAAAGTTTCAATGTTGATCTTATCACCGTGGCAACCATTGACCTGGTTCTTCTGCTTAGACCATTCCTATGGTTGCTATGGTGATAGACCTGATAGAACATTCCATTGGTTCCAACGTTCCAAATGTAGCTGTTGCTCTCAGTACGTTGATATTGCCCTTGATCAAATTAAACTGACCCGTTATCTTAGAACATTAACTGATAATTGCTAAATATCATACGTTATTTGTGGGAAATAATAATATTTTTAAATAAACAGCATGAACTATACTAAATGTTAACAGAATTTTATTGACACGTTAAATTGGAAGTTCAGTTTACAGATAACATGAAAATCCTCTGGTGGAGGTCAGTGTAGGATGATGGTCTTGGACTCCATGGTGTAGCCAGCGAGACAAACAGGCAGATGATGCAATAATAGGCGTGGCTGAATCAAGTGGGCGGGGCCTAAATCATTTCAGTTCCAACCACAAATGAGACAAGTCGTTGGCAAAGCAGGCTCAGGAGGGCCAACCACATATCCATACATGCGTGGTAGAGCAGCTTGTCAGCGTAACTACCAACATGTCAAGATCATGTCACAGGTGCAATCTCACCTCTCAAAGTCCCTCAAATAAATATAAAATATATTTTCTCCATTTGAGTTTTTCCTCATATTACTATGGCATTTAATTCCACCATCTAAGCGTGCCGACCCTGGCATATGTTGTGTACAGTCACCTACATAGACCTCATGTTCAATCTACATGTATGTACAAACACATGTATGGGATACATTTATAAAGGCCTTTTAAGAAAATTTTGTTTCTGTTCCTTTCTTTTTTTAACTTGATTTGTTAGATATTGGGACATACTGGGGAAAATGTTTTATGTAAATACAAAAAGGAGCACATGGGAGAAGACGATACCTGAGTCTAAGTAGCAATAGGTAATATCTATAATGCTGGAAGTGAAAAGTTATCCTAGGATGAGTGATGTTATTAAGGTGAGGGTATTGAACATGCATGGGATAGACATACGGCTCCATGGACTTAGGTGGATTGTAAAGAGATCCTGCCCCAGAAAACTGCGCAAGTTTTTCAAAAGACTGAAAACAGCTTGCACTAACACCGCAAAAAGGAGTACGGATCAGAGCAAGGAGCACTCGGCCAGTAGAGTCCCTGTCCTCAAAAAGAAGAAAGAGAGTAGCAATACTCAGGAAGAAAGAGGGAGAGCGAGGAAGAGGACCAAACATACTCCTAAAGAGAGGGAGGAGAGCAGCCTGTGTGAGAGGGCAAAGGACACAACGCCCCAGAACCAGCACAGGCAGCTCCGAACATGACAAAAAGTGGTGTAGATACAGCGAGAAAAGCAGCCAGAATCTGAGGCAGCAGGAGAAAGAAAGAGCAGAGGAACATCTGGAGGAGCGCAGAAGGGGAAAGGTTCCCATGAAAAGACGCAGGAGTATGGAGGAAAGCAGTCTTAATGCGAAACGATTTCGGAGCCTTCTCCCCATGACGCTCTCCGGCTTTACCTTCCATTCAGTACTAGGAGAGGTCATGCTGGCTTCTGTACCTAGAAAAGATTCCATGGTAGCGGTAAAAAGCCATCCGCAAGAAAGCCATAAACCCCCAAGATTTACTGAAAGAGAGGAGGATGCTGGAGATGGCTCGAGACAGCCAGTTCCTGTGTCACGGATATGCAGCCTTCCAAACCGAGAGCTGCGTATTATTTGCGATGGAATATATGGCTGGTGGAAGCCTCAAGTCATATATGAACAGGGTGGGCTGCCTCACCGACACCACAGCTGCATTTTATTCAGCTGAAATCATCTGTGGCATCCAGTTCCTCCACTCTCGGGGCGTTATACATCGAGACCTGAAGCCGGACAACATCTTGCTTGACGGAGAGGGCCATGCGAAGATCTGCGATTTCGGTCTTGTTGCAGAAGGTATTTTTGGAACAGCAGAAGCAGAAGGAGAATGTGGAACATTCTTGTACATGGCCCCGGAAATACATGAGAACCAAGCATACGGTGTTGCTGTGGACTGGTGGTCCTTTGGGGTGATTCTATTCCAGATGCTTAACGGGGCTTTACCATTCTATATAATCTATTCCATTTTACATGAAAGACCTCGGTATATCAAACAGCTCTCTGAAGAAGCTGGTGACATGTTGAAGCATCTTTTGAGGAAAGATCCTCAGTATCGCCTCTCGACTGCAGGATGTATTAAGCAGCATCCATTCTTCCAGAACATTGAGTGGGAGGATATTGAGAGCTGCCTTTCAACTCCCCCGTACCAGCCATCAACACCAAATCTCCGCTTGCAGACACTCCAAGAGATTCCATTAGTTTTGGACACCACAGAGGACTCATCATCTTATATGTCCTCTTCATGTGACATGTCCTCTGCATCTTGCACGTCCTCTTCATCAGGCAGCCAGAGTCTCTCTGGCTTTTCCTTTGTCACTCCAGACTGGATGGCCTGAAGGATGGACGGAGCCCTGGCCAAGTGTATCAAGATCGGTGGTTTCCAATTAACATCATAAAATCAGAATAAATTTGAGAAACACCTGCATTTTTTGTTATTGTTTCCTTCATGTTGTATAAGTACAGGTACCATTGTTCACAGATCGCTCTACATGGCTGGGACCTTACTACAGAGCTTCTGCTTTTAAGATGTCATACACAGATTGTGTATTGTAAAACTGGATTTTAAGTAATCCACTTTATGTGGGCCCAATGTAATTTAAGTCATGTGATAGCATACCCTATAATTTCTAAAGGTTTCTATTTTCCCATAATAAGCAAATTATAGATTTTGAAATAACACCCACTACTCAGCGTTCAACCGTTATTACTGTTGTCCTTCGATTCCTTAGCATGTCTTTAATAACTTTCAAGTACTAATCCATCACATCCTTCCTCGGCATCTCTTATTTCCAGGACTGAGCCCGGTATCATTGGACCTTGAATGACGCATTTTGGACCCCTCCAATATGAATATATATTTCACTATGGATGTGTTAATGCCATTACCCTGACAGCCGTGCCAGCCAGTAACAATGTACTATCAACCTTATTGCCGTTGCACATTAGACCAATAGCTTGCAATCGCCAAACAGAAATGGCTCATCGGTAGTTGTTATCCTTAATTTCTGCCCATATGTAGTCTATGAAATAGGCATATTAAGGGGCAGGGGCCTTACCAAAAAGTTTGATTCAGTGGCCTATTGATGATCTATGTACATGGGGAAATGTTTACAAGCATCATGTTTTTCATAATCGATTAGTTGGACGATTATTGTTTCGATTAATCGGATAAAAAAATAAATGTCAATTTTTCATGTATGTAAAATAATTTATTAAACAAACAGGATGTTAAAAACAAACAGCAGAAAAAAAAAAACTTTTTTATTTCCCAACCTGCCCCCCCAGTTATGCACATTTGAGCCCACCCTTGCCACACTGCCTGCCAGATATGCCACATACCCCCAGATATGCCACCCTATATGCCTTATACCCTCTGATATGCCACTGTGAACCGTGATATGCCGTTCCGTCCTCCCCAGATATGCCTTATACCCCAGTATGCCTTATACCCCCAGATATGCCATTCCGTCCTCCCCAGATATGCCCTCATAGATTCAGACTCGTTCACAGCACACTGACACAATACTTTTATAAATAAGTACTGGGTTAATCTTCACTGTCCCCAGGATTTAGATTCCCTTTAGTCTGTCCCCCTTTACCTCTAACTGCGCCTTAAGTTAACTTTATTAAATAAAATTAACCCCCAGTCCTCAGCATTAAATTAACCCTAAAGACCCCATTAACCATAACTGCCCCTAAATTAACTTGTAATACCCCATCAGCCACAACTGCCCCTAAATTAGCAATAAACAAAAGGGGGGGGCAAACTGAGGGGAATCAAAATCCTTGGGGCAGTGAAGATTAACCCTGTATTTATTTATAAAAGTATTGTGTTTTTTTATTCTGCTGTTTGTTTTTAACATCCCACGTTAATTAAATTATTTTAAATACATGAATTTTTTTTTTATCCGATTAATCGAAAAAATAATCGTCCAACTAATCGATTATGGAAATAATAGTTAGTTGCAGCCCTATAATCGGTTAGTTGGCAGATTATTTTTTTGATTAATCGAATAAAAAAAGTAAATGTAAATTTTTCATTTATTTAAAATAATTCAATAAACAAGATGTTAAAAACAAATAGCAGAATAAAAAAACTTTGATAAAAATGCATTTCTTGTTTTAATTTCCCAACCTGCCCCCCCCATATTTGAGCCCAGGCTTGCCACACTGCCTCCAAGATATGCCACTCTGCCCTCCCCACATATGCTTAATATACCCTATACGCCTTATACCCCCTGATATGCTTTATACCCCCAGATATCCCATAGTGCCCTCATAGATTCAGACTCGTTCGCAGACTCGTTACAGCACACTGACAATACTTTTATAAATAAATACAGGATTAATCTTCACTGCCCCCAGGATTTAGATGCCCCTTCGTTTACCCCCCTTTACCTCTAACAGCACTGTAAGCAGGGCTGCAACTATCGATTAGTTGGCCGATTATTTTTCGATTTATCGGATAAAAAAATGTAAATTTTTCATTTATTTCAAATAATTTCATAGGATGTTAAAAACAAATGGCAGAATAAAAAAAAAAAAAACCTTGATAAAAATGCATTTCTTGTTTTTATTTCCCAACCTGGCCCCCCAGTTATGCACATTTGAGCCCAGGCTTGCCATACTGCCTCCTAGATATGCCACAATGCCTCCCAGACATGCCTTATATACCCTATATGCCTTATACCCCGATATGTCACTCCGTCCTCCCCAAGTATGCCGTATACCCCTCTGATATCCCATAGTGCACTCATAGATTTGCAGACTCGTTCACAGTCAATACTTTTATAAATAAATAAAGGGTTAATCTTCACTGCCCCCAGGATTTAGATTCCCCTCAGTTTGCCCCCCCTTACCTCTAACTGCACCTTAAGTTAACCTCATTAACTTAATTAAATTAACCCTCAGTGCTCAGCATTAAATTAATCCTGAAGAGAAGACCCCATTAACCATAACTGCCCCTAAATTAGCCCTAAACACCACATTAACTATAACTGCCCCTAAATTAACCCTAAACACCCCATCAACCACAAATGCCCCTAAATTAACCCTAAACACACCATTAAATATAACTGCCCCTAAATTAACCCTGAAGACCCCATCAACCACAACTGACCCTAAATTAACCCATTAACTATAACTGTCCCTAAATTAACCCCAAACACCCCATTAACTATAACTGCCCCTAAATTAACCCTGAAGACCCCATCAACCACAACTGCCCCTAAATTAACCCCTTTCAACAGCCCAAATATTAACGTTATACTCACAGGACGCTATAGGAAATGGGAGGGACTGGTAAGTAGGAACTGCTGTGGGTCACAAACAGATTATAAAACGAGGGGTATTTTTCAGAGCATTTGCTCTGAAAAAACACTTGTTTTATAATCGTTAAAAGCCAATTCAACGAAACGATAATTAGTTGGCAACGATTTTCATTATCGATTAGTTGTTGCAGCCCTAACCGTAAGTTACCCTTATTAAATTGATTAAGTTAACTCTTCAGTCCTCAGCATTAAATTAACCCTAAAGACCCCAATAACCATAACTGCCCCTAAATTAACCCTAAAGACCCCATCAACCATAAACAAATGGCAGAATAAAAAAACCTTGATAAAATGCATTTCTTGTTTTTATTTCCCAACCTGGCCCCCCAGTTATGAACCATTGGTTGATGGCAGACGAGCCCCCTGCTGGCGACCAATAGAGTCGCTCGTACAGACTTTTAAACTCCTGGTGCCGTGACTTGGCCAGGAGAGACCGCTGGTCTCCCTGCTCTATCAGTTAAATGTCCGTACGAACGACCAATAAAGCCGCTTGTGCGGACATTTAACTGATAGAGCAGGAGACCAGCGGTCTCTCCCGGCCAACTTACGGCACCAGGAGTTTAAAAGTCTGTACGAGCGACCAATAGAGTCGCTCGTACAGACTTTTAAAATCCTGGTGCCGTAAGTTGGCTGGGAGAGACCCCTTGGCGCATCAAATGAGGGGCTGCATGTATTAGTAGCACAAGACTGGAGTGCACATGACAAATTAACTTGCTGCTTTTAATTTCTTTTTTGTAAGTGTGATATTCACTTATTTGTTTTGCACGTCAGATTTGTGATACAAATACAAATAAGACCTCATTTGCTGCAGTTAGGGGTGTAGTTTCTAAAAATATATAGTTTTGTTGGCATATTTTACCATCCCAGGCAGCTAGAGCTGTTTAATTGATGGCAGCCATGCATTAAATTTAAAGATGTCTTTTGTGATAGTCTAGTAAATTGACCTTTTAGCAATAAAATATTAGAAAAACAGTCTACGGTTCTAAATTCCTGTTTATTTTAGACTGGTTACCTACTACAAATATTAAGCAACACAGGTTTTGATATTAGAGTTTAGAAAAATAAAATTACAAACTAGTTTTTATTGAGTCAGAAGTGAAAAAAATACACTTTTTTCCCCCATTTTTGGCTTTATTTTTCAAACCTAATGAGACATACACGTATAAAAATGGTATATTTGTAATCTGCTGGGTGCGCTGAAAAACAATATATGGTTTGTATAGTTTATTCCCAATAAATGTACTTCTAAACGTGTTTAACCCCTTCAGGACCGGGATTTTGATACTAACATGTCTCTAAAGGACTGGAGACGTTTTTGTGTTTTTGCTGTTTTTCTTCAACTCTAATTTCTCTCTTATCAATTAGTGCACCCACACAAATCATACAAGTACGGCTTTCTTTAGGGTTAAATTAAACCTAAAGACCCCATCAGCCATAACTGCAACTAAATTATCGCTCAACACCCCATTAGCCATAACTGCCCCTCACATTCAGAGAGCATAACAACATTGAGAATCTGCCAGTTTAAGAGTAACTTGTAACTGCCCATCTGAGTAACTACATTTAACACCAAGATGAAATCCTTTAAAACGTTTGTAAATCAGAGGGTATTTCAATCCATCACTTTGAAAGGGTGGTGGGTAAGTGGAATAGTGTCCCAAGAGAAGAGGCAGAGGTTAATGCAATGAGAGGACAGAGTCTTGAAAAACAGACAGATTAGGTGGGCTGCATGGATCATATCTGCTGTCAAATTCTATTTCTAATTTGAAGAAGACCTTCCAGGTCTCTGTCAATGCAGGTGCTCCATAAGATTACGACGACAACTATGATTTGGTTCTCACGAGCTTGTGGGGACTAAAGGCACAAAACATCAAGAGGTAGACAACACGTAGGTGGGGAGAACATCTGAGCAGAGTAAGAACAGTTAAATAGCCTCCAACCACCACTGCTAGCCTCCAAACACCACTGCTAGCCTCCAAACACAACTATCAATCCTACAACCTGTAGATCTACCAGCTTATTGAACCTCCACACAATGTGACAACGGAAACTCCTCAAAACCTAGCATTTTAATGCATAATGCCAACAACAACATGAAACCCACATGTTGTGCACTAAATGGAAAAGTCCCTAGACAATGACACAACAGTGGGAATACCAGACCCTAAAGCTATTACTGTGGGCAAGAAAAAAATTCCCCACTGGACCATAATATTAACAGTGCAGTAGTGTCATGTATACCCCCCCTCTATAACGTCTTACAATAGGGAAAGATGTTACTGTGGAAATTTAAAGATATAGCGCCTCAAATATTAGCCCATTGGTTAAAAACTGACATTTTTCATTCTATATGGGGTAAAAAAGAATTACCCCATTATACTGATATATTTACACTCCATATTCCTCACTTATCCCCCTACAATATCTTACAATATGATATAAATTTACTGTGGAAATTTTAAGATATAGAGCCCCAAATATCAGCCTATTGCTTAGAAACTGGCATGTTTCAAAATTCTATAAGGGGTAAATCTCCATTCAACCAATATATTTACACTACCATATATCTCACACACATCCGCCTCTATAATATCTTACAATATGGTATTACTAAACTGGAAATATTAAGATATTGCGCCCAAATATGAGCCCAGTAGTTACTGATATTTTTCAATATTCTATATGGGTTAAAAAACAAACAAAAAAAGACAAACAATGCAGTGTCACACATACCCTCCCACTGTTAATATCTTACAATGTGGAAAGATTTTACTGTGTAAACTTACAGATACAGCATCCCAAATATCAACTCAGTAGTTAGAAACTGACATTTTTCAACATTCTACATGGGGTAAAAAAAAAAATTCTTCATTGGACCGATATAATTATACCACATATACCTCACACACAAATCCCTACAATATCTTACAAAATGGCATTTTACTGTGGACATGTAAAGATATAGCGCCACAAATATCTGCCCAGTAGTTAGAAACTGACATTTTTCAATTTTCTATATGGGTAAAAAGCATCGCATATACCCTCCTCTGTAATATCTTACAATATAAAAAGATCTAACTGTGGAAATGTAAAGGTATTTGGCTTCCATGCCTACAGGAGTCATCAAAGGGCTTGTGGGGGCTCGTTTTTGCTGTTGCTGGTCTGCCCGGGCATCCAGACAGACCACCAGCAGCAGAGCCCCGCACAAAACGGGAATTAACCCCTAAAATGCCGCCATTGCGGCATTGAAGGGGTTACCGCTGCACTGTCACTCTCATGGAGCTATCAGGCAGCAGGGGGGTGTTGTGTCAGGTCCCCACACTTGTGTGGGGACCCAATCAACACACCACCCCCTTCCCTGAAGCTGCCTGTGGCATCTGAAAACGCGATTGCTGGTTTTCCAGCAACCACGTTTTCAGCCTACAGCAGCAGCAGCGCCCCCTTGTGGTGACGCAGCCTCTTACATCCACAATTTTTTCACAAAATGTTTAAGGCTGACAAACACCTAGGCGCCAGGACAAAATTCTGTCGCCATGGCGAACTGGCGCCTGGGATTTGTGGAGCCCTGACATACACACATACCCACATACATATGCACATAAACGCATACACATACCCACCTGTATACATACATATGCACATAAACACATACCCACCTGTATACATACATATGCACATACACATACCCACCTGTATACATACATATGCACATATACACAAACCCACCTGTATACATACATATGCACATAAACACACACCACCTGTATACATACATATGCACATAAACATATGCACATACCCACCTGTATACATACATATGCACGTAAACATATACACATAACCACATGTATACATACATATGCACATAAACATATGTATACATACATATGCACATAAACATAGACATACCCACATGTATACATACATATGCACATACCCACCTGTATACATACATATGCACATATACACAAACCCACCTGTATACATACATATGCACATAAACACACACCACCTGTATACATACATATGCACATAAACATATGCACATACCCACCTGTATACATACATATGCACGTAAACATATACACATAACCACATGTATACATACATATGCACATAAACATATACACATAACCACATGTATACATACATATGCACATAAACATATAGACATACCCACATGTATACATACATATGCACATACCCACCTGTATACATACATATGCACATATACACAAACCCACCTGTATACATACATATGCACACAAACACACACCACCTGTATACATACATATGCACATAAACATATGCACATACCCACCTGTATACATACATATGCACGTAAACATATACACATAACCACATGTATACATACATATGCACATAAACATATACACATAACCACATGTATACATACATATGCACATAAACATATAGACACACCCACATGTATACATGCATATGCACGTAAACATACACATACCCACCTGTATACATACATATGCACATACCCACCTGTATACATACATATGCACATAAACACACACCACCTGTATACATACATATGCACGTAAACATACACATACCCACATGTATACATGCATATGCACGTAAACATATACACATACCCACATGTATACATACATATGCACATATACACAAACCCACCTGTATACATACATATGCACATACCCACATGTATACATACATATGCACCTACCCACCTGTATACATACATATGCACATATACACAAACCCACCTGAATACATACATATGCACATAAACACACACACACACACACACACACACATGTATACATACATATGCACATAAACACACACCACCTGTATACATACATATGCACGTAAACATACACATACCCACATGTATACATGCATATGCACGTAAACATATACGCATACCCACCTGTATACATACATACATGCACGTAAACATACACACATGTATACATACATATGCACATAAACACACACACACACCACCTGTATACATACATATGCACGTAAGCATACACACCCACATGTATACATGCATATGCACGTAAACATACACATACCCACATGTATACATACATATATGCACGTAAACATACACATACCCACATGTATACATACATATGCAGATACCCACCTGTATACATACATATGCACATATACACAAACCCACCTGTATACATACATATGCACATAAACACACACACATGTATACATACATATGCGCATAAACACACACCACCTGTATACATACATATGCACGTAAACATACACACCCACATGTATACATGCATATGCACGTAAACATACACATACCCACCTGTATACATACATATGCACATACCCACCTGTATACATACATATGCACATATACACAAACCCACCTGTATAAATACATATGCACATAAACACACACCACCTGTATACATACATATGCACGTAAACATACACATACCCACATGTATGCATACATATGCACATAAACATAGACATACCCACCTGTATACATACATATGCACATAAACATACACACATGTATACATAAACATACCCACCTGTATACATACATATGCACGTAAACATACACATAACCAACATGTATACATGCATATGCACGTAAACATATACACATACCCACCTGTATGCATACATATGCACATAAACATAGACATACCCACCTGTATACATACATATGCACATATACACAAACCCACCTGTATACATACATATGCACATAAACATACACACATGTATACATAAACATACCCACATGTATACATACATATGCACAAACATACCCACCAATAAACATACATATGCACATTCACATAGATACATACATATGCACGTAAACATATACACATAACCACATGTATACATACATATGCACATAAACATATAGACATACCCACATGTATACATACATATGCACATACCCACCTGTATACATACATATGCATATACACACACCACCTGTATACATACATATGCACGTAAACATACACATACCCACCTGTGTACATACATATATGCACGTAAACATACACATACCCACATGTATACATACATATGCACATATACACAAACCCACCTGTATACATACATATGCACGTAAACATATAGACATACCCACCTGTATACATACATATGCACCTACCCACCTGTATACATACATATGCACATAAACATACACACATGTATACATACATATGCACAGAAACACACACACATGTATACATACATATGCACATAAACACACACCACCTGTATACATACATATGCACGTAAACATACACATACCCACATGTATACATGCATATGCACGTAAACATATACACATACCCACCTGTATGCATACATATGCACATAAACATAGACATACCCACCTGTATACATACATATGCACATATACACAAACCCACCTGTATACATACATATGCACATAAACATACACACCAATAAACATACATATGCACATTCACATAGATACATACATATGCACGTAAACATATACACATAACCACATGTAAACCCACCTGTATACATACATATGCACATAAACATACACACCAATAAACATACATATGCACATTCACATAGATACATACATATGCACGTAAACATATACACATAACCACCTGTATACATACATATGCACGGAAAACATACACATACCCACATGTATACATGCATATGCACGTAAACATATACACATACCCACCTGTATGCATACATATGCACATAAACATAGACATACCCACCTGTATACATACATATGCACATATACACAAACCCACCTGCATACATACATATGCACATAAACATACACACCAATAAACATACATATGCACATTCACATAGATACATACATATGCACGTAAACATATACACATACACACATGTATACATAAACATACCCACATGTATACATACATATGCACAAACATACCCACCAATAAACATACATATGCACATTCACATAGATACATACATATGCACGTAAACATATACACATAACCACATGTATACATACATATGCACATAAACATATAGACATACCCACATGTATACATACATATGCACATACCCACCTGTATACATACATATGCATATACACACACCACCTGTATACATACATATGCACGTAAACATACACATACCCACCTGTGTACATACATATATGCACGTAAACATACACATACCCACATGTATACATACATATGCACATACCCACCTGTATACATACATATGCACATATACACAAACCCACCTGTATACATACATATGCACATACACATACACACATGTATACATACATATGCACATACACACATGTATACAAAGATATGCACATAAACACACACCACCTGTATACATACATATGCACGTAAACATACACACCCAAATGTATACATGCATATGCACGTAAACATATACACATACCCACCTGTATACATACATATATGCACGTAAACATACACATACCCACATGTATACATACATATGCTCATACCCACCTGTATACATACATATGCACATATACACAAACCCACCTGTATACATACATATGCACATACACATACACACATGTATACATACATATGCACATACACACATGTATACAAAGATATGCACATAAACACACACCACCTGTATACATACATATGCACGTAAACATACACACCCAAATGTATACATGCATATGCACGTAAACATATACACATACCCACCTGTATACATACATATACGCACGTAAACATACACATACCCACATGTATACATACATATGCTCATACCCACCTGTATACATACATATGCACATATACACAAACCCACCTGTATACATACATATGCACATAAACACACACCACACTTATGCACGTAAACATACACATACCCACATGTATACATGCATATGCACGCATACATGCATATGCACGTAAACATATACACATACCCACCTGTATGCATACATATGCACATAAACATAGACATACCCACCTGTATACATACATATGCACATATACACAAACCCACCTGTATACATACATATGCACATAAACATACACACATGTATACATAAACATACCCACATGAATACATACATATGCACAAACATACCCACCAATAAACATACATATGCAAAATCACATATATACATACATACACATTACCTAAAACTGGGAAAGACTCCTTACTGCATTAGGCTTTAAACTTTACCCCTTTTTTAGCATCTCTGGACATCTTACAAATACTTACTGCGCCCTCGCTGCCAGGAAGCTCCCATGGAAGCCGGCCTCCCCGGTGTGTTTCTGTTGGTTATAAGAGGATAAGATGGGCTCCTCCTGGACCCGTTTCCACTTGAAAAAGGCTCCACGTGGCATCCTGCGCTTACTGGTTTTTCCTGGCATCACCACTCAGCCCTGGTAGCATCTGCTGTACCGGATTATGAAGCCCATGTAAGTGCGACATGCGTTCTCTTCACTTCTGACAGGAATCTAGAACAGCGTCCATGTCCTGCTGCGCAGCAACTAAATCAGGGGCTGTGTAAGTCCTCAGTAGCCATTCAAATCTTCAGACCTCCTCCCTGCCGGATCCTGGTTGAAGAGGAAGCTACTAGAAACTTCCACCTCTGCTTATATACCTTCTACATGGCTGTAAACATGACCAATGAATGAGAAGGAATCAAAGCATCCCTGCATAGGCCAACCATCCTATCCCCCTTTTCTCATTGGTCCAAGAAGGCCCAATCCTGGGAAGTAGAAATACACAGAAATACATCAGTCACTCAGGCTTTATAACTGAAATAAACTTTAAAACATCATTAAATTCAAAGTGCTATAAAGTTAACCATGCTTAAAAAAATGACATATTGCCGTATTTGCTCGATTATAAGATGACCCCCCAAAATCTGAATATTAGTTTAGGAAAAAAAGAAAAAGCCTGAATGTAAGACGACCCTGTAGGAAAAAAGTTTTCCTAGTAAATGTTAATTCATGTAAACTATGTAAACCTTTTTTTTTTTCAATAAAATCTATGTTTGAGAACAATATTTTTTTGTGTTTATTTCCTTTTATTTTCCAACCTGCCCTCCAGTTATGAACATCTGCCCCCAGGCTTGCCACTCCTATATGGCACTGTGGCCCATGATATGCCTTTTAAGCCTCCAAATGCCACTGTGCCCCATGATATGCCTTTTAACCCTCTATATGCTACTGTGCCCCATGATATGCCTTTTGACCCCTTATGTGCCACTCTTCCTCCAGAAATGCCTTATACCCCTATATGCCACTCTGGCATTTAGGGGTTTGAAAGGCATATTATGGGGCAGAGTGGCATATAGGGAGGTATAAGGTATTTCAGGAGGCAGAGTGGTGTATAGAGGGTTAAAAGGCATCTCTGGAGGCAGAGAGGCATTAAGGGGGTTAAAGGCATCATAGAGCACTCTGCCTACAGAAATGCTTTATGCCCCCCATTTAACCCCCACACACACACACACTTAACGGTGCTTCCGATTCCCTGCTGTGTAGTCGCTGCAGCGGGTAGACGTCTACGCAATTCGCAACTTCCGCTGCAGCCGGAAGGAGATGCGGTTAGCAGCGGGGGTTGTCTGCGTCCATAGCGCAGGTTGTCTGCCTGTAGTACCATAACACAAAGACCTGTATACAAAAATATTGGTTTTATCTAATATTGTCCCATTATACCCCCTTTTATCTGCAGACCGACATTGCCAGTCATGTGATATTTAGGGTGCCTTCCCTGCTCAAGCAACACACTGAGCTGACTCCTAGAGCCACGATAATGGAATCCTTTTTTCCCACAGGCTATATTAGTCAGAGCTCCAGAGCTGAGTGATTGAGACAGAGCCATTCTAACGTTTACCACGGGCAGTATTATAGAGGAACAGGCTGTTTGTTTAGTAGACCAGACAAAAACGACAGACCAAGGACGGATAAACTGATACTAGCAACAAAAATGTGTTTAACAATCTGCAGAAGCAGAAATATTTAAACCTATCAAGGGGGGCTCTATGATCTCACCTCAAAAAATCTTCTTTCAATTTCAGGGTTTTTCCCAGTGGTTCTTTGTTCGTAACAGCACAGGATACAAGTCTCCAGGCTACAGAGATCTTTAAGGGTCTTCAGCAGCAGACACAAGGACTGTATTAATAACAAAAATAAACAGGTTTACATGTGTTGATAATGACAGAATTTCAATATACCTGGTGAGATCATGAAATAAAATTGATGTAAGTCTTTGATTGGTCCATTGGTGAGACAGAGTTAAGTCCAAGACTTATGTCTTTATCCCTACTCCCCTAGCATACCGCCCAGTGGCCCTTACAATACATATACAGATTTTATACATTACCCTAATGAGGGAACTACTCACAGGACGGACATAATAAACATATAGCAAATAACATTCAGGGGTGTCACAGCACCAAGGTGGGCACATATGATACACACTATTCTAATACCTGAACCAGCCTGATTGCAGCAGGTTAATGCAGTAAGAACATTTAAACATGAGTCCCATAGGTATAGGCCTACCCAAAACCAAGATCAAGAATTGAGTCTTTAACACCAGGAGGGGACCCCCCCCCAAAAAAAACCCCAGCAGATTAGATGGGCTAAATGGAACATATCTGCCATCACATTTCCATTTTAGACAAGATCTCTTTTGAGCCATGTAATAAATACGGAAGCACCCGCACCTCTTCATAGTATATGCAGTCCGCCATCAAAATGTAGTTAGGTGAAGGCAGGAACTCTGTGACATCCTCACCCCTGAAGAAGAAAACATATCCCCAAGTATTAACAACATGATTAATTATTTAAAGGCGAATCATATCCTAGTAAAGAGAACCTATTGCCACCAAGCCGAGATATACAAACCATTTTAGTACCTTCGCTCGGCAGCTACCGGTGATTAGATCCTTGTTGCTTTCAATGTTCACGTTCATCAAGTCCTTCAAGTCTTCAAGATCCGTCAACGTGACGTCTGCCCTGTACAGAAAATAAATTGTACTTAGAATGAAAGAATAGTCGTGCCAAGTAAAAGATCAAAAGCATAGAATCATCAATGGATATTTTGGAGCTAAAAGGAAAAAAAAAATCTGCTTTTAGAATATTATCATGGCGGGTGGGAAATGGGCAGCAGCGTCCGATATTCTGAGTACATACAAAACAGGGGCATCCGTGAGGAAAGAGGGAAGCAGGAATTTCGGGACACTTGGTAGGTATGCGTTGGAAGTCATGCTGTAGTGTTTTATAAGGGAGCAGGCCATATTTTTTATGTACTGAATGAATCTATAAATGTATATCCACGTACACACAGGCACCTATATAACCTATATGTATTGATTATGCCAAGTTAATGAAAAAACATAACTTGGTTTCATTCATATTTCTAAAAGGGTTATAAAATTATAGTTGAGATTTATTACTCTCCTCATAAAGAATATATCAGTCATTTATTTACATTGTGTGGCACCAGATCTGCCACTTACCCGAGGGTTGCCGCCATGATCCCCACAATGCCGGTGCCAGACCCCAGCTCCAGAACCGATCTCCCCCTCAGCTTATGGAATCCAGGGCCCACAAACTCCTCGCCCTCCAGGAACTTGGATAGTACGATAGCGGCGTCCCACACCACGCAGCCTACGTCTCCGGAGCTCAGCTGCTGAATCGCCAGAACCGTCCCATCACTGCGCTCCAGCTTCCGCAAAAACATTGCCCTCGGGTCCGTCACGACAGGCCAAACCCCTCAGGTGCCCGCGTCCTCACTGTGCCAGCATTGACGCCCACAAAGCCCAAACAGCTGCTAGTTCCTACCCAGTAGGACTCTAAAGAGGTTGTCAGATCATGTGACTGATCACATGGTACAAAGTACTGCCGGAAACCGGAGACTGAAATGAGTGGAAATGCATTGAACTGATAGCGCGCCGGTGTCCGTTCGGGAGGGGGGATGTGTCTCTGGCGTCCGCTCGGTGTGTCTCTGGCTGTCACTGGCGTCTGCCCGGTGTGTGTGTCCGTCTGTCTGTGGCGTCCGCTCGGTGTGTCTGCCTGTCTGTCTGCCTGTCTGTCTGTCTCTGCTCGGTGTGTCTGTCTGTCTCTGGCGCCCGCTCGGTGACTGACACTTGCACAATGTGTACTGTATACGAGAATATAATATATAATAATAAAGCAACAGCCACGTTTCATATTAGAATTGCTCACGGATATGTAAATGCACATAACATGGAATGCACTTGGAACTGAAATTAAAATCCGTTTTTCTCTTAATATGTTTAAAGCGTTTTCTTCTTTATAAAAGCGTCTCTATCGCACTCTGCCGCCACTGTGTGTTTAACAGCCATGCACAGGGTACAATATCCAAGAAAGGCTGCATTGGCCACGCAGGGTTAAGATCCTATAAATCCAGGATGGGTGGAAGAAAACTTATAAAAAGGCAAATTGGTACCAAAGATCAACACAATATTATTGTCATAAATATATATATAAACGGGTAAATTATACTGCGTGAGAGAAAAAAATTCTAATCGACAATGTTGAATCGATTTTATGGAATATAAAATTAGGGTTTTTTCAGAGCAAATGCTCTGAAAAATACACTTCGTCTTATAATCAGACCTTGATTAGTGGTTGGATAATAATACAGCGCTGCAGGGGACCCGGATCCTCCTCTCTGACAGCCGGCAGGTGTCTGTGCGATGCGCGCAGACATCCTCCACTACTGTCGTCGACTTCCGGCCGGGCTTCTATGATGGAGCACCAGTGTGACATGACCATATAAGGGGTAAAAGGCATATTTGGGGGGCAGAGGGGCATATCTGGGGTCAGAGTGGCATATAGGAGGTTATAAGGCATGTCAGGGGGGCACAGTGGAATATCAGGGGATATAAGGCATATATCTATATCTGGGGGAATAATGCATAATGCATCTTCCTGATTTCTCTAAATTAAAGCTGCTGTTCTACTTAGACATTTTCCCCAACTATATAAATATAACTATATACATTCTCTAAATACTTATATTATTATGTACTACTATAATTTACATGTTAAATAAACATTTTCTTGTTTTAGTATAATATACCGTTTGTAGTTTATTGTTGAAACTGTAGTTATTTCACCAAAATAAATTGTGTTCTGTGCTCATAAACAAGGTGGAAAACAAATAGGACAGAAGCACACAGGGACTGATATGAAACAAGTAAACTAAAACTTTTATCATTAATACATTTTTATTGCATTAAAAAGAAAGCTTAGCAGTCCAGCATAACTGCTACTTTGCAAGGCTATTGAATTCCACATGACTGTTTACAGCATTGATAGGTTTATGATGTCACTGTGACACACCCATTTCCCACTACAGTTTTGGCATGGTGGTGCATCATCTCCATGGTAACAGGTCAATTGTTGTGTCATAGCTTTGTGATGTCACACATTCTAAGTGTATGCATTAGGGGATCACGAGCCCAGACAATCACTCTATTACTGAGAGCAGCGATTGTAGGTCACGTTTGGACCAACTGACTTATTCTGAGTTATTAACCCAGAAATTCTAGCTTACAAGCCAATCTTTTGTAGCAACTCCCTGTAGTTGTTATACTGCAGGACTATTGCTATTACTCATCTGTTGCGCATCCACTCCTCATCTCATTGTAACGGGTATGTTAGGGATTTTTGTTTCATTTTACTAATGGATAAAAACACCAAAATCACTCATAACATCAAACAAGGAGCATACACCCCGTGCACCATTAAGGGACAGGGTTATTGTACGAGTTTTTCCTATTTCTTTCTTTAACAGTTATTTCTGTTTTTCTCAGTTAGTCTACCCACTCAAATTATATATACATTTTGGGGGGCAAGTAGGGATTACCGTTTGTCTGTAGCTTCTTGTCGAAGCTGTAGTCATTAAACCAAAATACATTGTGTTCTGGGTTCATAAACAAGATGGACAACAAATAGGACAGAAGCACACAGGGACTGATATGAAACAAGTAAACTTAAACTTTCATCATTAATACCTTTTCATTGCATTAAAAAGAAAGCTTAGCAAGCCAGCATAACTGCTACTTTGCAAGGCTATTGAATTCCACATGACTGTTTACATCATCACCATGGTAACTGGTCAATTGTTGTGTCATAGCTTTGTGATGTCACACATTCTAAGTGTATACATTAAGGGATCACGAGCCCAGACAATCACTCTATTACTGAGAGTAGCGATAGTAGGTCACGTTTGGACAAACTGACTTATTCTGAGTTATAAACACAGAAATTCTAGCTTACAAGCCAATCTTTTGTAGCAAATCCCTGTAGTTGTTATACTGCAGGACTATTGCTATTACTCATCTGTTGCGCATCCACTCCTCATCTCATTGTAACGGGTATGTTAGGGATTTTTGTTTCATTTTACTAATGGATTAAAACACCAAAATCACTACACGACTTAAACAGCTATGTTCCCATTTCTCAGTTCGTGTACGCACATGAATTATATACATTTTTTTTGGACAAGTAGGGATTTTCTCAAAATTCATATTCATATATGTGAAGCAATTTCTTTATGAAATAAAGTTTTATATATAAAAGATATATAAAATGAACAATTACCAAACATTTTATTGCTTAACATATCCCTAATTTACAAATCACCCTAGATTCCTGTTTCATTTTTTTTTAACACCTTCCTTTCCATATCTAAAACATTCCCTACTAAGTACCATACTAACCATATAAAATAAAAAAAAAAATTAAATATAGTAAAAAAAACCCGTTCACAATCACTGAGAGCCGAGACAAAGGCAATGCTTGCAAGCATCACCTTTGTCTTTTGACTTTTTCCATGCATGTGATTGGCTGTAGCATGGAAGATCTGCCATTGATTGACGGCTCTGATCGGGGAGCCATCAGCAGCAGTGCCCCCCCCATGCTCTTGTTGATCTCGTTGATGTGGGAGCGATTTAACCGCTTATGTACCAGGTACATCATGAGTTCTGTGCTACCATCTTTTCATGACGTACATCATTGGTCACATGGGAGTAAACCTAAAGCAATTTTATGTATATTATGTTGAAAGTTTCTTTTGTGTTAGTTTTCAGTAGAAACGATGTCTTCGTATTCTGTGAAATATGTCCGTCTCCGGAACGGACAAAATTTGTCCAATATTTTTGTTTTTGGAAATCCCATTCGTCTGTCTGGTTGCAAAGAAATAAACGCCCAGAAGAAACATCTGAGCTGCTGTAAAACTCATCGGCTCCGCTATTCACATGTAACAAAGTAACTTTAACATGAAGCAGCAGCTGGAAATCTCTCTGTATAATGTGTTTGGTAGAGAAATATTCCTGCACATATTTATTATTATCATTATTATTATTATCTTTTATTTATATAGCGCCAGCAGTTTATGCAGCGCTTGATACAAGGGACATACTAAAACGAATGACAAAATGGAATGCCCATAGACTTTAATGGGGAGGAATGCCCATAGACTTTAATGGGGAGGAATGCCCATAGACTTTAATGGGGAGGAATGCCCATAGACTTTAATGGGGAGGAATGCCCATAGACTTTAATGGGGAGGAATGCCCATAGACTTTAATGGGGAGGAATGCCCATAGACTTTAATGGGGAGGAATGCCCATAGACTTTAATGGGGAGGAATGCCCATAGACTATAATGGGGAGGAATGCCCATAGACTATAATGGGGAGGAATGCCCATAGACTATAATGGGGAGGAATGCCCATAGACTATAATGGGGAGGAATGCCCATAGACTATAATGGGGAGGAATGCCCATAGACTTTAATGGGGAGGAATGCCCATAGACTTTAATGGGGAGAAATGCCCATTGACTATAATGGAAGGTAAAAGAATAATTGATTTTGAATTTAAAACATATCATTTAGATCTTTGGCACACATTCTCCCCTAGCACAGACACAGGATCTAAAACTCAGATTATGTGGGATTATAGTGATTGAGTGAATGTGAATTGAGTGAATGCCCATAGGATATAATGGGAGAAAAATTAAACTTGTTTTTTAGAGAAAACCATCTTAAATATCATATAGAACTGTGTCATGTATACTCCCCTAGTACAGTTATAGGTTCTAAACCTCATATTAAGTGGAATTATAGCTGTGTTCTATGGAATGACAGGTGAATGACAGTATTGATGGAATGCCCATAGGATAATGTTATCTCTATGTTTAATGCTGTGACGGAACCCTCCATCACTGGGACTACTGGAGAAGCCTGACTGCCAGCCTCCTCCCTATTGACTATGGGCCCTGGGTTTGTAAAGACTTCTGTGGCTACCCCCAGCAGTATCATCTCATCACTTGCTGAGGGGATTATCTCCAGCAGACAGCCAGGATCTGCAACCAGGGAGTGACTGCCATTGTTTCAGTTTAATGTTGTATAAATCAGTCCCCCCCCCCATTGTATTGTTAATCTCGTGACTGCCCCTGTTGTCTCTGGGAGGCAGATTAAGGGGGGCGGTTTGTGTCCCAATATCTTATTTTATGTAAATGTGTGTTTTGATGGATATATCCAGCCCTGTGTGTCCAAAATAAATCAGTCTTCGTTTGGTTTTACCCTACACTGAGTCTCGGCGAGTGACTGGGGAACTGGGGAACTGGGGAAAGTGTTGTCCCAGGCTAAGGGAGCACAAGACAGCGGAGGTAGTCGGTCAGACTAGCCAGCCCGTGACATTGGTGGCAAGCGGCGGGATTGCTTCTTAGTCTGAGGGACACTTACTTTCTACCGGGATTAACCGACAGGACGACAGACTTCGGTCGCCTTGACGAACACATGGATGTGGTATCAGAATTCCAGGGGCTCCTGCGGGTCATCCTCTCCTGCTACACCACTACTCTGCCTACAGAACAATACCAGAATCTGAGGCAACTGGTTCGACGGTCACTATGGCAGAGGGCTGTTATATGCCGGGGTCAGTGTCTTCCAAGCTCCGAACAAAAGATTAGAGACCAGCGGGAACTACGGATGTCATTCCCTTAGTGCAGAGAATTACATCACATGCCGTTTCCAGTATCTTAAGTTCTATTAAGGTTTGGGGACCAGGGCATTTTTATTTTTGTAACGGTTATAAGTTGCACCTGCAACCTGTAGCTTTCAACTGCTCGCAAAAATATATTTCTTTCCCCAGGTAACTAGAGTTAATAAATAATAGTTCCTTTTTTACACTTGAAGTATTACATTGCATAGCCTATATTGGTGTTAATACAGGTATTTTATTTTTGTATCTCTCATGTGGTACATAGTTGGAATTAAAATTAATACTACTAAAATAGACTGTCCCAAACATGACATGTCGGAATGGAAATGTAGGTGTATTTTGGCTTTTATGAAATGTTTTGTGCATCTTGCTATAAACTTGTGCACCGAAAAATGCACCTGCCCCTTAAACCCGCCGCAACTGCGACCGGGTCCGCCACTCAAAGGGGCTCGGAAGCCCCCGCCAGGGCCGGCCTTACAGGTGTGCGTCCGCACAGGGTTTAAATTAAAACATCGGGGGGGGTTGTTTTTTTGCAACCCCCAATACTTACTCCTCAGATCAGTGATTGATATTCGCTGAATATGCGCAGAATTCTTCTATTGTTTTATGTTAGTGTGTGTGCAGGCATGTTATGACTGTGTGTGCAGGCATGGGCGTAGGAACCCCTAAAAATCTGGGGGGGATAGCATTTTTTCTGGTAGGGTATACCTGACCATTTCACCAACAGGGACTTTATGACATCACATTATAAATACATAGACATTAATATGAAGTTGGTCCCCCTTTGCCGCTATAACGGCTTTCACTCATCTGGGAACGATTTCCACAAGATTTTGGAGAGTTTCTGTGGGGAATTTTTGCAGCCATGCCTTTATGGGCCTTGTTTTGTACACTGGGGCAGTCATGATGGAATAGAAAAGGACCTTCCCCAAAACCGTTCCCACAAAGTTAGAAGCATAGTGCTGTCCAAAAAGGTATATCACCTACAGCTCATAAAACGTTCTACTGGATGAATGGGAGAAAATTCCCACAGAAACAGAAAAATCTTACAACCACAGATGGACCCCACTGGACACGGCCACAGAGACTACTATGATGTATTGAAGGATCCATCTAAGACTCCTAACACGTCATGCACACAGGAACATATCCACACACTTAAACACTTGAATAACATACACACGCACACAATAATACACCCCAAAACATTCCCACCCTAATATACCTAGACACATGCCCACCATAACACACCTGGAAACATACTATCATACCCATAAAAACAGATGTGCACAATAACAAACCCACAAACATACGCTATCACACCCAGACACGCAAACACATCCTTCACTTACTCTGCCTACCCCTAGATTAACTCGTGGTGCTTTTTATTAGTGATGCCCTAGACCAAGTAGCACCCCGAAATATTCTCTTGTGTCCGAATGCTGTGACATACAGTGACACACATACTCATTTTAACCAGAAATAGGCCTGGATTTAACCCTAGGTGCCCCTGAGTTAAACATGTGTTACAGGGAATCATAATCTTCCCTTTAAGTACGACATGCCTGCTCATACACACACATACACTATCCATACACACATATACACTATCCATACACACATATACACTATCCATACACACATATACACTATCCATACACACATATGCACTGCCCTTACGCATGCCTGCCCACAAAAACACACACATACACTGCAATTGCCTGCACATACACACTTGCCAGTACTCACACATATGCACTACCCTTATACACGCCTGCCCAAACATACATAAACTGCTCACACACACACACGCCTCCCCATAAATATACACTGCCTTTGCACATACTTACACAGACGTATACACTATAAGACAAATACACTCCTTATATACACACACATATACATTGCCCATACAGACGTACACATATACACTGCCCATACACACGTACACATATACACTGCCCATACACACGTACACATATACACTGCCCATACACACGTACACATATACACTGCCCATACACACGTACACATATACACTGCCCATACACACATACACTGCCCATACACACATACACATATACACTGCCCATACACACGTACACATATACACTGCCCATACACACACATACACATATACACTGCCCATACACACGTACACTGCCCATACACATATACACTGCCCACACACACGTACACATATACACTGCCCATACACATATACACTGCCCATACACACGTACACATATACACTGCCCATACACATATACACTGTCCACTGCCCATACACATATACACTGTCCACACACACGTACACATATACACTGCCCATACACACGTACACATATACACTGCCCATACACATATACACTGCCCATACACACGTACACATATACACTGCCCATACACATATACACTGTCCACACACATATACACTGCCCATACACACGTACACATATACACTGCCCATACACATATACACTGTCCACACACACGTACACATATACACTGCCCATACACACGTACACACGTACACACGTACACATATACACTGCCCATACACATATACACTGCCCATACACATATACACTGCCCACACACACGTACACATATACACTGCCCATACACAGATACACTGCCCATACACACGTACACATATACACTGCCCGTACACATATACACTGCCCATACACATATACACTGCCCATACACACGTACACATATACACTGCCCATACACATATACACTGTTTTGCACATCAGACCCCCCCCTCGTTTTGCACATCAGACCCCCCCCTCGTTTTGCACATCAGACCCCCCCTCGTTTTGCACATCAGACCCCCCCTCGTTTTGCACATCAGACCCCCCCCTCGTTTTTCACATCAGACCCCCCCTCGTTTTTCACATCAGACCCCCCCCTCGTTTTGCACATCAGACCCCCCCCTCGTTTTGCACATCAGACCCCCCCCTCGTTTTGCACATCAGACCCCCCCCTCGTTTTGCACATCAGACCCCCCCCCTCGTTTTGCACATCAGACCCCCCCCCTCGTTTTGCACATCAGACCCCCCCCCTCGTTTTGCACATCAGACCCCCCCCTCGTTTTGCACATCAGACCCCCCCCTCGTTTTGCACATCAGACCCCCCCCCCTCGTTTTGCACATCAGACCCCCCCCCCTCGTTTTGCACATCAGACCCCCCCCCCCTCGTTTTGCACATCAGACCCCCCCCCCCTCGTTTTGCACATCAGACCCCCCCCCCCTCGTTTTGCACATCAGACCCCCCCCCCCTCGTTTTGCACATCAGACCCCCCCCCCTCGTTTTGCACATCAGACCCCCCCCCCCTCGTTTTGCACATCAGACCCCCCCCCCTCGTTTTGCACATCTCTTACCTTTCTCTTCTGCTTTCTGCTTGCTCTTCCTCCTCCCCTTCTGGTGGTTTGCCGCTCTAGTGCAGTGCAGCTGCGCAGAGCTGTTTCTGCTGAGCGCCGGGGCTGGGATATAAACGTCATATCCCATCGCCGGCACTCAGTGACAGACAGCACACCGGTAAGTGTTGGACTGGTTAGGGAAATCCCCAACCAGTCCTGCACGCTGCAGCTGCTGATCGGGCAGCTGTGCACCGAGGGCACTGGGGGGGATTGCTCTATTATCGGTCCCCCCCGCATGATTTCCTGGGGGGGATCTGTCCCCCCCGTCCCCCCCGGTTCCTACGCCCGTGTGTGCAGGCATGTTATGACTGTGTGTGTATGGGTATGATATTGTCTATGTGTGTTTCTCTGGGTATGATAGCATGCATTTGTGCTAGTTTAAGTGTCTGTGCATGTGTGTTAATGTATGGGCCTTGTTGTGTGAGTGTCTGTGTGTGTATTAGTGCTGATTGTCTGGTTGTGTTAGTGTCAGGGTGTGTGTTAATGTATGGGTCTGGTTGTGTTAGTGTGAATGTCTGGGTGTGTGTATTAGTGCTGATTGTCTGGTTGTGTTAGTGTCAGGGTGTGTGTTAATGTATGGGTCTGGTTGTGTTAGTGTGAATGTCTGGGTGTGTGTATTAGTGCTGATTGTCTGGTTGTGTTAGTGTCTGGGTGTGTGTTAATGTATGGGTCTGGTGGTGTTAGTGTGAATGTCTGGGTGTGTGTGTATTAGTGGTGATTGTCTGGTTGTGTTAGTGTGAGTGCCTGGGTGTGTGTGCTTTAGTAAAAAGATTGTGAGGAGAACCGGTGTGCCCTAAAAATAGTGTGTGCTAAATAAGTAAATCTCTTAAAAATACTTCCCTTTTGTTTTCTCACAGCTGCCTCCTTAAAAACAACTCTCTCCAGGTGTTGTAAAGTATAGGTTCAATTTCAATAGGGGGCGCTCATGTAAGAAAAACAAACGAAACAACAATAGTGTAGACTGTTCAGTCAATACGGTGTTAATTATATTGCGTTAGTTGCACTCACAATAGTGCTGAAGATTTGTGTCTGTTTCTCATTCCCCTCTCATAGCAGCTTGTGAAAAAGGTAGTAAATGGTTGCAATCACGGGATCCAATGCACGTAAAATTATGTGCAAGGTGCGCTCAGGGAGGGGGGTAGGGGAAGCCCACGGTGTCCAGGATCTCTTCTCCAAATGTCATGGAATTTCAGGTCCAATCCCCCGAACGCTGTGATACAGTGCGGCAACTTCTTCCAGCCAGGGAGCGGGAAAACCACCCCCAAAGAATAATCAACTGCTGCTTATATTTAAAGATATAGGTTTATTACGGGAATATGCCTTTAAAATAATTTTATTTAAATTTTAAAAAAAAGTACTTTAAGATATATAAAATATAAATATGTAAACGTCAAACGATTCAGTGAAATAAAAAGTCTTTCCTCAACGCGTTTCGGCTTTAATGGCTTCCTCAGGAAAAAAGTATTTGATCGCTTCTTCCACTCTTTTTATGTGTTAATTCGTTGTATTTTCTTCTATATACGCTAGATGGCGGTGTAACGTTGTTTCCCAGAACATGAGGACGTGTTGTACTCACATGTACACTAGGTGGCGCTGTTACGTCATTCCACAATACGTGAGGACGTATTGGAGGCTGGATGTGCGTACTGCCGTCATTCTGTTTATACGCGTCCCCATAGAAACGGCTTCTCCTTCTCCGTAGGGCTGTCTCTTTTCTTGGTGTTGCATCATGTCCTAGTGTCCTGCTGTGCTGTGCAGTGCAGATGTTAAGAAATGACATTTGAAGACATTTGATTAACATGAACGCTAAGTATAAACGCTATAGGATGTAAACGTTTAAGGATGTGATTGCATTAAACGTGGATATATGAACTATAACTAAACATACTATGGGTTTTGTTTATACATAAATGTCTATATGAATCCACAGAAAAGAGAGCAATATGCCAAACAATAATACAAAATATGAAATATTGGAATTGTGTATAGTAAAAAGTAATATTGAAGAACCCATGAATGAATAAGTAGTCTGTGTCTATTTATTTCAAATGGGGGTTAGGATCCCTTAGGTGAAAGCGTGAATATCCAAGTTTATGTTCAAGCCTCCTTTTTTATATGTTCCTAATTTAAAGATCCACTTAGTTTCCTTTCTTGAAATGTTTTCTGCACTATTCCCTCCTCTCCAATTTGGGGGTACAGTGTCTATTCCCATGATTCAAAATTGATTAATTGAGAAAACAGGACATGAATTACAGTATCGCGGAACACCGTGTTTAATGCTTGAATTCATAATGTTCCCAAGATGTTCCTAAATTCTTCCTTTAAGTGGTCTGGTTGTTCTTCCCCCATACTGTGCACCACATGGACATTGTAATAAATAAATTACAGATTTGGTGGTGCAGGTGATGAATTTCTTAATTTCGTATGTAGTCCCTGTCCTATTACTGATAAAACTGTTTGTTTTCCTTGGTAGGTAGGTGCACATCTTGCACCTACCGCATGGGCAAAAAACAATGGGTTTCTTGCCCAGAAAGGTATTAAAATTAATTTCTGTTTTCTTTGTTGGGAGGAAAATGTTTTTCAAATTATTTGTTTTTTTTGTATACGATTTGAGGTTTTTCCGGTAAGAGGGGACCTAAAATGTCATCGCTCTTCAGGACATGCTAGTGTTTCCGCAATATCTTTTTAATGTGGTAAGCCTTAGTATTATATTCCTTAATGAATGAAAAACTGAAATCTTTCTTGTTCATATTATGTTCGGGCTTTCCTTTTAGTAGATGAGATCTGTCCATTTGTTCCACTTTCTGTTGACTTCTCGCTAATAACTCTATTGGATAGTGTTTCTCCCTAAATTTACTTTTAATATCTGTGGTGTGTTTTATAAAGTCCTGGTCCCGTGTACAGTTCCTCCTTATTCTCATCATCTGCCCCGTGGGGATGTTATCTAACCATGCTGGGTGATGACAGCTTGTGTAATCAATGAAACCATTGGCATCGGTAGCATTTTTATAATTTCTGGAGCATTGCCTTCTGTGAATAGTTCCACATCCAAGAATTCAACACTTTGCTTTAGTATGTTGAAAGTAAATTTTAGGTTGTATTGGTTCTGGTTGATGTATTCTATAAATTGATGTAATTTATCCAGTGTTCCCCTCCATATAATTAACACGTCATCGATATATCTCTTCCACTGCACCAGGTCTGCTTCAAATGGATTGTTGTGCCATATCTGTTCTGCTTCCCATTCGGCTACGAAAAGGTTGGCGTAACTCGGCACAAACCTGGCACCCATGGCTGTCCCACATAGATGACGGTAAAACTGGTGTTCAAACAAGAAATAGTTATATTTCAAAATAAAATCGATACATTCCAAAATGAAATCCTTCCGATGTGTTGCATGTTAACTCCATGTTTAATGCTATCTCAATGAGTAGTGTTATGTCCATGTTTAATGCTATGTCCATATTTAATGTTATCTCTATGTGTAATGTGTGACAGTGTAAACCCCAGGGAGATGCTTAGTGTGGCATTTGGGTACAGGTGCTATCCAGATCGTAAATATGGGTCCCTAGGGTGGAGCAATTGGAGAGCAGGGTGGGAAATGCTCCGTTTCCCCATGCTGTGGAAATTCCATGCCGAGTTTTCCAGGACGCAAGAAGTCCACAGGATCCGGTCCGGGATTCCTATGGGGCCGGCATCAGGCACAGGTGCTGGACATTAAAAACCCCTGGAGCTTGATACTCAGAGAGACTGTTGGGGGAAGTGGAAGTTCCCTGTGTTCCCAGGGCAAGGAGAGGCCCCGAAGAAGACAATCCCTGAGCCAAGTGAGGCAATACCTGCCTGGACATTTCTTTTGCAGGTTTCACAGATATGCAATACTTTTATCCAGCAAAAAGAAACTTCACGTCCTGATCATCAATAAGTCGTCACAAACACATCAAGGCCATCCTCCATAAGATATGTATTACAGCCAGCAATACACAAGGGCACATACCATGCAACAGTCAAACAGTGGTTTTTGGGGTTTAAGCGGTTAAAATAAGGAGGAAAAAAAAACAAAAAAAAATGAGCTGCTGTTCCTGGCTCTAATTGCCCTAGAGGACTTAGGTGCTTAGGACCCCTAAAAGTGACATGTATGGCCCTCATGCTATAGGGTTTGTCACATATGGTGGAGGATGCGGGCAAAGCACTGCTATGGTCTGTGGGCAGAAAGCAGGAACCAAAAAAAAAAACGAAAAAAACGAGCTGCTGTTCCTGGCTCTAATTGCCCTAGAGGACTTAGGTGCTTAGGACCCCTAAAAGTGACATGTATGGCCCTCATGCTATAGGGTTTGTCACGTATGGTGGAGGATGCGGGCAAAGCACTGCTATGGTCTGTGGGCAGAAAGCAGGAACCAAAAAAAAAAAACGAAAAAAAAACAAAAAAAAATGAGCTGCTGTTCCTGGCTCTAATTGCCCTAGAGGACTTAGGTGCTTAGGACCCCTAAAAGTGACATGTATGGCCCTCATGCTATAGGGTTTGTCACATATGGTGGAGGATGCGGGCAAAGCACTGCTATGGTCTGTGGGCAGAAAGCAGGAACCAAAAAAAAAAAACGAAAAACAAAAAAAAAAAAGAGAAAAAAAAAAATTCACTTTATTTTAACCGCTTAAACCCCAAAAACCACTGTTTGACTGTTGCATGGTATGTCTCTAACTGAACTATGCTGGTGCAGACTGACCAGCCTAATCACCCACTACCTCAACCTCCCAGCCAGACCCAGCTACGCCAGGCTCTGGAAAACCTCCCCCAGACAACACACAAAACGTCCAGGCAGGTATTGCCTCACTTGGCTCAGGGATTCTCTTCTTCGGGGCCTCTCCTTGCCCTAGGAGCACAGGGAAACTTCCTCTTCCCCCAACAGTCTCTCTGAGTATCAAGCTCCAGGGGCTTTTAATGTCCAGCACCTGTGCCTGATGCCGGCCCCATAGGAATCCCGGACCGGATCCTGCAGATTTCTTGCCTCCTGGAAAACTCGGCATGGAATTTCCACAGCATGGGGAAACGGAGCATTGGCCCACCCTGCTCTCCAATTGCTCCACCCCAGGGACCCATATTTACGATCTGGATAGCACCTGTACCCAAATGCCACACTAAGCATCTCTCTGGGGTTTACACTGTCACAAATGCTATGTCCATGTTTAATGCTTTATCCATGTGTAAGGCAGTGTCAGTGTTTAATGCTATCTCCATGTTTAATGTTATCTCTATGTGCAATGCTATGTCCATGTTTAATGCTATTGTCAGGAACCACTTTTTCGCTGCCTGAACCATGGCTTTTTTTATACCTGTGGTGTTTAAATCTGCTACCACTAGTGGCCGCCCTCTGGAGCACTCAGAACTCAGGTGTGCCTTGTTACCTGGGTTGAGCCCTAGCCAATACATCCAGCTGGCCCTTGTTACCTGTGATTACCCTGCCTTTATGAACCTGCCCTGCCCTTCAGTCAGGGCCTTTGTATTGAAGTCTATGGATCTTCCTGCTGTGGCTCGGCACCTGTACTGTTCCTGGTTCCCTGCTTTGTGTCCTGAAACTGGTGTTCAAACAAGAAATAGTTATATTTCAAAATAAAATCGATACATTCCAAAATGAAATCCTTCCGATGTGTTGCATGTTAACTCCATGTTTAATGCTATCTCAATGAGTAGTGTTATGTCCATGTTTAATGCTATGTCCATATTTAATGTTATCTCTATGTGTAATGTGTGACAGTGTAAACCCCAGGGAGATGCTTAGTGTGGCATTTGGGTACAGGTGCTATCCAGATCGTAAATATGGGTCCCTAGGGTGGAGCAATTGGAGAGCAGGGTGGGAAATGCTCCGTTTCCCCATGCTGTGGAAATTCCATGCCGAGTTTTCCAGGACGCAAGAAGTCCACAGGATCCGGTCCGGGATTCCTATGGGGCCGGCATCAGGCACAGGTGCTGGACATTAAAAACCCCTGGAGCTTGATACTCAGAGAGACTGTTGGGGGAAGTGGAAGTTCCCTGTGCTCCCAGGGCAAGGAGAGGCCCCGAAGAAGACAATCCCTGAGCCAAGTGAGGCAATACCTGCCTGGACATTTCTTTTGCAGGTTTCACAGATATGCAATACTTTTATCCAGCAAAAAGAAACTTCACGTCCTGATCATCAATAAGTCGTCACAAACACATCAAGGCCATCCTCCATAAGATATGTATTTCAGCCAGCAATACACAAGGGCACATACCATGCAACAGTCAAACAGTGGTTTTTGGGGTTTAAGCGGTTAAAATAAGGAGGAAAAAAAAAAAACAAAAAAAAATGAGCTGCTGTTCCTGGCTCTAATTGCCCTAGAGGACTTAGGTGCTTAGGACCCCTAAAAGTGACATGTATGGCCCTCATGCTATAGGGTTTGTCACATATGGTGGAGGATGCGGGCAAAGCACTGCTATGGTCTGTGGGCAGAAAGCAGGAACCAAAAAAAAAAAAACGAAAAAAAAAAAAAAAAATGAGCTGCTGTTCCTGGCTCTAATTGCCCTAGAGGACTTAGGTGCTTAGGACCCCTAAAAGTGACATGTATGGCCCTCATGCTATAGGGTTTGTCACATATGGTGGAGGATGCGGGCAAAGCACTGCTATGGTCTGTGGGCAGAAAGCAGGAACCAAAAAAAAAAAACGAAAAACAAAAAAAAAAAAAGAAAAAAAAAAATTCACTTTATTTTAACCGCTTAAACCCCAAAAACCACTGTTTGACTGTTGCATGGTATGTCTCTAACTGAACTATGCTGGTGCAGACTGACCAGCCTAATCACCCACTACCTCAACCTCCCAGCCAGACCCAGCTACGCCAGGCTCTGGAAAACTTCCCCCAGACAACACACAAAACGTCCAGGCAGGTATTGCCTCACTTGGCTCAGGGATTCTCTTCTTCGGGGCCTCTCCTTGCCCTAGGAGCACAGGGAAACTTCCTCTTCCCCCAACAGTCTCTCTGAGTATCAAGCTCCAGGGGCTTTTAATGTCCAGCACCTGTGCCTGATGCCGGCCCCATAGGAATCCCGGACCGGATCCTGCAGATTTCTTGCCTCCTGGAAAACTCGGCATGGAATTTCCACAGCATGGGGAAACGGAGCATTGGCCCACCCTGCTCTCCAATTGCTCCACCCCAGGGACCCATATTTACGATCTGGATAGCACCTGTACCCAAATGCCACACTAAGCATCTCCCTGGGGTTTACACTGTCACAAATGCTATGTCCATGTTTAATGCTTTATCCATGTGTAAGGCAGTGTCAGTGTTTAATGCTATCTCCATGTTTAATGTTATCTCTATGTGCAATGCTATGTCCATGTTTAATGCTATTGTCAGGAACCACTTTTTCGCTGCCTGAACCATGGCTTTTTTTATACCTGTGGTGTTTAAATCTGCTACCACTAGTGGCCGCCCTCTGGAGCACTCAGAACTCAGGTGTGCCTTGTTACCTGGGTTGAGCCCTAGCCAATACATCCAGCTGGCCCTTGTTACCTGTGATTACCCTGCCTTTATGAACCTGCCCTGCCCTTCAGTCAGGGCCTTTGTATTGAAGTCTATGGATCTTCCTGCTGTGGCTCGGCACCTGTACTGTTCCTGGTTCCCTGCTTTGTGTCCTGAAACTGGTGTTCAAACAAGAAATAGTTATATTTCAAAATAAAATCGATACATTCCAAAATGAAATCCTTCCGATGTGTTGCATGTTAACTCCATGTTTAATGCTATCTCAATGAGTAGTGTTATGTCCATGTTTAATGCTATGTCCATATTTAATGTTATCTCTATGTGTAATGTGTGACAGTATAAACCCCAGGGAGATGCTTAGTGTGGCATTTGGGTACAGGTGCTATCCAGATCGTAAATATGGGTCCCTAGGGTGGAGCAATTGGAGAGCAGGGTGGGAAATGCTCCGTTTCCCCATGCTGTGGAAATTCCATGCCGAGTTTTCCAGGACGCAAGAAGTCCACAGGATCCGGTCCGGGATTCCTATGGGGCCGGCATCAGGCACAGGTGCTGGACATTAAAAACCCCTGGAGCTTGATACTCAGAGAGACTGTTGGGGGAAGTGGAAGTTCCCTGTGCTCCCAGGGCAAGGAGAGGCCCCGAAGAAGACAATCCCTGAGCCAAGTGAGGCAATACCTGCCTGGACATTTCTTTTGCAGGTTTCACAGATATGCAATACTTTTATCCAGCAAAAAGAAACTTCACGTCCTGATCATCAATAAGTCGTCACAAACACATCAAGGCCATCCTCCATAAGATATGTATTTCAGCCAGCAATACACAAGGGCACATACCATGCAACAGTCAAACAGTGGTTTTTGGGGTTTAAGCGGTTAAAATAAGGAGGAAAAAAAAACAAAAAAAAATGAGCTGCTGTTCCTGGCTCTAATTGCCCTAGAGGACTTAGGTGCTTAGGACCCCTAAAAGTGACATGTATGGCCCTCATGCTATAGGGTTTGTCACATATGGTGGAGGATGCGGGCAAAGCACTGCTATGGTCTGTGGGCAGAAAGCAGGAACCAAAAAAAAAAAAAACGAAAAAAACGAGCTGCTGTTCCTGGCTCTAATTGCCCTAGAGGACTTAGGTGCTTAGGACCCCTAAAAGTGACATGTATGGCCCTCATGCTATAGGGTTTGTCACATATGGTGGAGGATGCGGGCAAAGCACTGCTATGGTCTGTGGGCAGAAAGCAGGAACCAAAAAAAAAAAACGAAAAAGAAAACAAAAAAAAATGAGCTGCTGTTCCTGGCTCTAATTGCCCTAGAGGACTTAGGTGCTTAGGACCCCTAAAAGTGACATGTATGGCCCTCATGCTATAGGGTTTGTCACATATGGTGGAGGATGCGGGCAAAGCACTGCTATGGTCTGTGGGCAGAAAGCAGGAACCAAAAAAAAAAAACGAAAAACAAAAAAAAAAAAAGAGAAAAAAAAAATTCACTTTATTTTAACCGCTTAAACCCCAAAAACCACTGTTTGACTGTTGCATGGTATGTCTCTAACTGAACTATGCTGGTGCAGACTGACCAGCCTAATCACCCACTACCTCAACCTCCCAGCCAGACCCAGCTACGCCAGGCTCTGGAAAACCTCCCCCAGACAACACACAAAACGTCCAGGCAGGTATTGCCTCACTTGGCTCAGGGATTCTCTTCTTCGGGGCCTCTCCTTGCCCTAGGAGCACAGGGAAACTTCCTCTTCCCCCAACAGTCTCTCTGAGTATCAAGCTCCAGGGGCTTTTAATGTCCAGCACCTGTGCCTGATGCCGGCCCCATAGGAATCCCGGACCGGATCCTGCAGATTTCTTGCCTCCTGGAAAACTCGGCATGGAATTTCCACAGCATGGGGAAACGGAGCATTGGCCCACCCTGCTCTCCAATTGCTCCACCCCAGGGACCCATATTTACGATCTGGATAGCACCTGTACCCAAATGCCACACTAAGCATCTCCCTGGGGTTTACACTGTCACAAATGCTATGTCCATGTTTAATGCTTTATCCATGTGTAAGGCAGTGTCAGTGTTTAATGCTATCTCCATGTTTAATGTTATCTCTATGTGCAATGCTATGTCCATGTTTAATGCTATTGTCAGGAACCACTTTTTCGCTGCCTGAACCATGGCTTTTTTTATACCTGTGGTGTTTAAATCTGCTACCACTAGTGGCCGCCCTCTGGAGCACTCAGAACTCAGGTGTGCCTTGTTACCTGGGTTGAGCCCTAGCCAATACATCCAGCTGGCCCTTGTTACCTGTGATTACCCTGCCTTTATGAACCTGCCCTGCCCTTCAGTCAGGGCCTTTGTATTGAAGTCTATGGATCTTCCTGCTGTGGCTCGGCACCTGTACTGTTCCTGGTTCCCTGCTTTGTGTCCTGAAACTGGTGTTCAAACAAGAAATAGTTATATTTCAAAATAAAATCGATACATTCCAAAATGAAATCCTTCCGATGTGTTGCATGTTAACTCCATGTTTAATGCTATCTCAATGAGTAGTGTTATGTCCATGTTTAATGCTATGTCCATATTTAATGTTATCTCTATGTGTAATGTGTGACAGTGTAAACCCCAGGGAGATGCTTAGTGTGGCATTTGGGTACAGGTGCTATCCAGATCGTAAATATGGGTCCCTAGGGTGGAGCAATTGGAGAGCAGGGTGGGAAATGCTCCGTTTCCCCATGCTGTGGAAATTCCATGCCGAGTTTTCCAGGACGCAAGAAGTCCACAGGATCCGGTCCGGGATTCCTATGGGGCCGGCATCAGGCACAGGTGCTGGACATTAAAAACCCCTGGAGCTTGATACTCAGAGAGACTGTTGGGGGAAGTGGAAGTTCCCTGTGCTCCCAGGGCAAGGAGAGGCCCCGAAGAAGACAATCCCTGAGCCAAGTGAGGCAATACCTGCCTGGACATTTCTTTTGCAGGTTTCACAGATATGCAATACTTTTATCCAGCAAAAAGAAACTTCACGTCCTGATCATCAATAAGTCGTCACAAACACATCAAGGCCATCCTCCATAAGATATGTATTTCAGCCAGCAATACACAAGGGCACATACCATGCAACAGTCAAACAGTGGTTTTTGGGGTTTAAGCGGTTAAAATAAGGAGGAAAAAAAAAACAAAAAAAAAATGAGCTGCTGTTCCTGGCTCTAATTGCCCTAGAGGACTTAGGTGCTTAGGACCCCTAAAAGTGACATGTATGGCCCTCATGCTATAGGGTTTGTCACATATGGTGGAGGATGCGGGCAAAGCACTGCTATGGTCTGTGGGCAGAAAGCAGGAACCAAAAAAAAAAAACGAGCTGCTGTTCCTGGCTCTAATTGCCCTAGAGGACTTAGGTGCTTAGGACCCCTAAAAGTGACATGTATGGCCCTCATACTATAGGGTTTGTCACATATGGTGGAGGATGCGGGCAAAGCACTGCTATGGTCTGTGGGCAGAAAGCAGGAACCAAAAAAAAAAAACGAAAAAAAAACAAAAAAAAATGAGCTGCTGTTCCTGGCTCTAATTGCCCTAGAGGACTTAGGTGCTTAGGACCCCTAAAAGTGACATGTATGGCCCTCATGCTATAGGGTTTGTCACATATGGTGGAGGATGCGGGCAAAGCACTGCTATGGTCTGTGGGCAGAAAGCAGGAACCAAAAAAAAAAAACGAAAAACAAAAAAAAAAAAAGAGAAAAAAAAAAATTCACTTTATTTTAACCGCTTAAACCCCAAAAACCACTGTTTGACTGTTGCATGGTATGTCTCTAACTGAACTATGCTGGTGCAGACTGACCAGCCTAATCACCCACTACCTCAACCTCCCAGCCAGACCCAGCTACGCCAGGCTCTGGAAAACCTCCCCCAGACAACACACAAAACGTCCAGGCAGGTATTGCCTCACTTGGCTCAGGGATTCTCTTCTTCGGGGCCTCTCCTTGCCCTAGGAGCACAGGGAAACTTCCTCTTCCCCCAACAGTCTCTCTGAGTATCAAGCTCCAGGGGCTTTTAATGTCCAGCACCTGTGCCTGATGCCGGCCCCATAGGAATCCCGGACCGGATCCTGCAGATTTCTTGCCTCCTGGAAAACTCGGCATGGAATTTCCACAGCATGGGGAAACGGAGCATTGGCCCACCCTGCTCTCCAATTGCTCCACCCCAGGGACCCATATTTACGATCTGGATAGCACCTGTACCCAAATGCCACACTAAGCATCTCCCTGGGGTTTACACTGTCACAAATGCTATGTCCATGTTTAATGCTTTATCCATGTGTAAGGCAGTGTCAGTGTTTAATGCTATCTCCATGTTTAATGTTATCTCTATGTGCAATGCTATGTCCATGTTTAATGCTATTGTCAGGAACCACTTTTTCGCTGCCTGAACCATGGCTTTTTTTATACCTGTGGTGTTTAAATCTGCTACCACTAGTGGCCGCCCTCTGGAGCACTCAGAACTCAGGTGTGCCTTGTTACCTGGGTTGAGCCCTAGCCAATACATCCAGCTGGCCCTTGTTACCTGTGATTACCCTGCCTTTATGAACCTGCCCTGCCCTTCAGTCAGGGCCTTTGTATTGAAGTCTATGGATCTTCCTGCTGTGGCTCGGCACCTGTACTGTTCCTGGTTCCCTGCTTTGTGTCCTGAAACTGGTGTTCAAACAAGAAATAGTTATATTTCAAAATAAAATCGATACATTCCAAAATGAAATCCTTCCGATGTGTTGCATGTTAACTCCATGTTTAATGCTATCTCAATGAGTAGTGTTATGTCCATGTTTAATGCTATGTCCATATTTAATGTTATCTCTATGTGTAATGTGTGACAGTGTAAACCCCAGGGAGATGCTTAGTGTGGCATTTGGGTACAGGTGCTATCCAGATCGTAAATATGGGTCCCTAGGGTGGAGCAATTGGAGAGCAGGGTGGGAAATGCTCCGTTTCCCCATGCTGTGGAAATTCCATGCCGAGTTTTCCAGGACGCAAGAAGTCCACAGGATCCGGTCCGGGATTCCTATGGGGCCGGCATCAGGCACAGGTGCTGGACATTAAAAACCCCTGGAGCTTGATACTCAGAGAGACTGTTGGGGGAAGTGGAAGTTCCCTGTGCTCCCAGGGCAAGGAGAGGCCCCGAAGAAGACAATCCCTGAGCCAAGTGAGGCAATACCTGCCTGGACATTTCTTTTGCAGGTTTCACAGATATGCAATACTTTTATCCAGCAAAAAGAAACTTCACGTCCTGATCATCAATAAGTCGTCACAAACACGTCAAGGCCATCCTCCATAAGATATGTATTTCAGCCAGCAATACACAAGGGCACATACCATGCAACAGTCAAACAGTGGTTTTTGGGGTTTAAGCGGTTAAAATAAGGAGGAAAAAAAAAACAAAAAAAAATGAGCTGCTGTTCCTGGCTCTAATTGCCCTAGAGGACTTAGGTGCTTAGGACCCCTAAAAGTGACATGTATGGCCCTCATGCTATAGGGTTTGTCACATATGGTGGAGGATGCGGGCAAAGCACTGCTATGGTCTGTGGGCAGAAAGCAGGAACCAAAAAAAAAAAAACGAAAAAAAAAATAAAAAAAATGAGCTGCTGTTCCTGGCTCTAATTGCCCTAGAGGACTTAGGTGCTTAGGACCCCTAAAAGTGACATGTATGGCCCTCATGCTATAGGGTTTGTCACATATGGTGGAGGATGCGGGCAAAGCACTGCTATGGTCTGTGGGCAGAAAGCAGGAACCAAAAAAAAAAAACGAAAAACAAAAAAAAAAAAAGAAAAAAAAAAATTCACTTTATTTTAACCGCTTAAACCCCAAAAACCACTGTTTGACTGTTGCATGGTATGTCTCTAACTGAACTATGCTGGTGCAGACTGACCAGCCTAATCACCCACTACCTCAACCTCCCAGCCAGACCCAGCTACGCCAGGCTCTGGAAAACCTCCCCCAGACAACACACAAAACGTCCAGGCAGGTATTGCCTCACTTGGCTCAGGGATTCTCTTCTTCGGGGCCTCTCCTTGCCCTAGGAGCACAGGGAAACTTCCTCTTCCCCCAACAGTCTCTCTGAGTATCAAGCTCCAGGGGCTTTTAATGTCCAGCACCTGTGCCTGATGCCGGCCCCATAGGAATCCCGGACCAGATCCTGCAGATTTCTTGCCTCCTGGAAAACTCGGCATGGAATTTCCACAGCATGGGGAAACGGAGCATTGGCCCACCCTGCTCTCCAATTGCTCCACCCCAGGGACCCATATTTACGATCTGGATAGCACCTGTACCCAAATGCCACACTAAGCATCTCCCTGGGGTTTACACTGTCACAAATGCTATGTCCATGTTTAATGCTTTATCCATGTGTAAGGCAGTGTCAGTGTTTAATGCTATATCCATGTTTAATGTTATCTCTATGTGCAATGCTATGTCCATGTTTAATGCTATTGTCAGGAACCACTTTTTCGCTGCCTGAACCATGGCTTTTTTTATACCTGTGGTGTTTAAATCTGCTACCACTAGTGGCCGCCCTCTGGAGCACTCAGAACTCAGGTGTGCCTTGTTACCTGGGTTGAGCCCTAGCCAATACATCCAGCTGGCCCTTGTTACCTGTGATTACCCTGCCTTTATGAACCTGCCCTGCCCTTCAGTCAGGGCCTTTGTATTGAAGTCTATGGATCTTCCTGCTGTGGCTCGGCACCTGTACTGTTCCTGGTTCCCTGCTTTGTGTCCTGATCAAGCGGACTCGCTGCTTTGCGTCCTGATCAAGCGGACTCGCTGCTTTGCGTCCTGATCAAGCGGACTCGCTGCTTTGCGTCCTGATCAAGCGGACTCGATGCTTTGTGTCCTGATCAAGCGGACTCGCTGCTTTGTGTCCTGATCAAGCGGACTCGCTGCTTTGCGTCCTGATCAAGCGGACTCGCTGCTTTGCGTCCTGATCAAGCGGACTCGCTGCTTTGCGTCCTGATCAAGCGGACTCGCTGCTTTGCGTCCTGATCAAGCGGACTCGCTGCTTTGCGTCCTGATCAAGCGGACTCGCTGCTTTGCGTCCTGATCAAGCGGACTCGCTGCTTTGGGTCCTGATCAAGCGGACTCGCTGCTTTGTGTCCTGATCAAGCGGACTCGCTGCTTTGGGTCCTGATCAAGCGGACTCGCAGCTTTGTGTCCTGATCAAGCGGACTCGCTGCTTTGTGTCCTGATCAAGCGGACTCGCTGCTTTGCGTCCTGATCAAGCGGACCCGCTGCTTTGCGTCCTGATCAAGCGGACTCGCTGCTTTGCGTCCTGATCAAGCGGACTCGCTGCTTTGCGTCCTGATCAAGCGGACTCGCTGCTTTGCGTCCTGATCAAGCGGACTCGCTGCTTTGCGTCCTGATCAAGCGGACTCGCTGCTTTGCGTCCTGATCAAGCGGACTCGCTGCTTTGCGTCCTGATCAAGCGGACTCGCTGCTTTGCGTCCTGATCAAGCGGACTCGCTGCTTTGCGTCCTGATCAAGCGGACTCGCTGCTTTGCGTCCTGATCAAGCGGACTCGCTGCTTTGCGTCCTGATCAAGCGGACTCGCTGCTTTCCGTCCTTCCAAGCGGACTCGCTGCTTTCCGTCCTTCCAAGCGGACTCGCTGCTTTGCGTCCTTCCAAGCGGACTCGCTGCTTTGCGTCCTTCCAAGCGGACTCGCTGCTTTGCGTCCTTCCAAGCGGACTCGCTGCTTTGCGTCCTTCCAAGCGGACTCGCTGCTTTGCGTCCTTCCAAGCGGACTCGCTGCTTTGCGTCCTTCCAAGCGGACTCGGTGCTTTGCGTCCTTCCAAGCGGACTCGCTGCTTTGCGTCCTTCCAAGCGGACTCGCTGCTTTGCGTCCTTCCAAGCGGACTCGCTGCTTTGCGTCCTTCCAAGCGGACTCGCTGCTTTGCGTCCTTCCAAGCGGACTCCCTGCTTTGCGTCCTTCCAAGCGGACTCCCTGCTTTGCGTCCTTCCAAGCGGACTCCCTGCTATGCGTCCTTCCAAGCGGACTCCCTGCTATGCGTCCTTCCAAGCGGACTCCCTGCGATGCGTCCTTCCAAGCGGACTCCCCGCTTTGCGTCCTTCCAAGCGGACTCCCTGCTATGCGTCCTTCCAAACGGACTCCCTGCTTTGCGTCCTTCCAAGCGGACTCCCTGCTTTGTGTCCTCATGAAGACCTACACCTGAGAAATCCAACAAGCCTGTTACCAGTATGAAAAAGGAATCTTCTAGGAAACGTGAACCCCTTACCACAACCGAATTGCAACAAAGGCGTGATGATGAGGCTTGCTTTTACTGTGGCAAAAAGGGACACTGGATCACCCAATGTCCTCTGAAACCTCCCAAACCCTCTGTACTGATTGAACAGTCTACGTCACAAGCACAGAGCTCTCCTAAAAGGGGAAGTAGCTTTATTCCCCAGGACAGTGAACCCATGGAGTATATACCACCCCTGGTGATTCCTAATGCTTCTCAAACTCCAGTGGATGTCCAGCTGAAGCCTGATGACTGTTCTGTGATGGAATGCAGCTTCTGTGATTCTACAGTCTGTGGCAGTGTGGGTTGCTCCCATATGGATGAACTTCCTATTGCTTTCTGTTCAGCCATGATTGCAACTCCTATCACTCTTACCTCAGCAAAGTGTGATACACCAGAGACTACCATAGCCCCTAATATCTCCTCTGGACTGATAGCAAAGATACATGACCCTATTCCATCTCTGAGGAGGAAGGGACCTTCCATCAGTGCTTCCCATACCAAGTCTGCTTCTCCTGTTTTGAACCAGTGCAGTTCTGGTACTACCCCCCTGCCCCCAGTAGTGCCCTGGGTACAGGGCAGCTATGTGACCCCTGGAACATGGAAAGAGAAAGCACTGAATCATACCTTCTCATCAACTTCTTCAGCATCCAGTCCCAATTTGACCTATGATTGCACCACAGATAACCTTTCCTTTGATTGTGTTATTACCTCTAATGGCAATATAATCAGAAATGAAGACCTGGAGATCTGTGAACAAGCTTTACCGAAAAAGAAAAAGAAGAAATCACGTTAAGTACACCCTTCTGCTCGGTTTATTAAAGGTGTACAGATTTTGTTCAGACTGTTCGCATTCAGTGACCGCTCCTTGGGGAGGGGGTACTGTCAGGAACCACTTTTTCGCTGCCTGAACCATGGCTTTTTTTTATACCTGTGGTGTTTAAATCTGCTACCACTAGTGGCTGCCCTCCGCCCTCTGGAGCACTCAGAACTCAGGTGTGCCTTGTTACCTGGGTTGAGCCCTAGCCAATACATCCAGCTGGGCCTTGTTACCTGTGATTACCCTGCCTTTATGAACCTGCCCTGCCCTTCAGTCAAATGGGTGTTTTGATGGATATATCCAGCCCTGTGTGTCCAAAATAAATCAGTCTTCGTTTGGTTTTACCCTACACCGAGTCTCGGCTAGTGCCTGGGGAACCGGGGGAAGTGTGATGTCCCAGGCTAAGGGAGCACAAGACAGCGGAGGTAGTCGGTCGGACTAGCCAGCTCCGTGACATTGGTGGCAAGCAGTGGGATTGCTTCTTAGTCTGAGGGACACTCACTTTCTACCGGGATTAACCAACAGGACGGCGGAGTTCGGTCGCCTTGACGAGGACATGGATGTGGTATCAGAATTCCAGGGGCTGCTGTGGGTCATCCTCTCTTGCTACACCACTACTCTGCCTACAGAACAATACCAGAATCTGCCTCCTCCCTATTGACTATGGGCCCTGGGTTTGTAAAGACTTTTGTGGCTACCCCCAGCAGTACCATCTCATCACTAGCTGAGGGGATTATCTCCAGCATACAGCCAGGATCTGCAACCAGGGAGTGACTGCCATTGTTTCAGTTTAATGTTGTATAAATCAGCCCCCCCCCATTGTATTGTTAATCTAGTTAGTGCCCCTGTTGTCTCTGGGAGGCAGATTAAGGGGGGCAGTTTGTGTCTCAATATCTTATTTTATGTAAATGTGTGTTTTGCTGGATATATCCAGCCCTGTGTGTCCAAAATAAATCAGTCTTCGTTTGGTTTTACCCTACACTGAGTCTCGGCTAGTGACTGGGGAACCGGGGAAAGCTGAGGGAGCACAAGACAGCGGAGGTAGTCGGTCGGACTAGCCAGCTCCGTGACAAATGCTATGTCCATGTTTAATGCTATGTCATTGTGTAATGCAATGTCCATGTTTAATGTTAACTCTATGTGTAATGCTATGTCCATGTGTATCATTATCTCCATGTGTAATGCTCTGTCCATGTTTAATGCTATGTCCATGTTTAATGCTATGTCTGTGAGTAGGTCTACATCCATGTTTAATGCTATCTCCATGTGTAATGCAATGTCTACTTTTAATGCGATGTCTATTTTTAATGCGATGTCCGTTTATATTGAACTGATGTTACGCAGTCTATTAAAGGGAAAGAGCTTGCGGTGGAGGCATAATCATCCACAGAAGCTTTGTGCTTCCGTGTTGTCAATTACGTTTTGCCTTTTCTTTTCTACAGGTATAAATACACAGTTAACCTCTTAGTGTCCAGAGGGAAGGACAATCTTTCAAGCCATGGTTCCCCAGAGGTTTCCACCCTTAGGGTGGTTTTTCCTCTCCTGCGCGCTGAAAGGTGACTCTTCGTGAGTCTCGAGGTAGCTGTCACCATGATCATTGCTTTCAGGCCTAATTAATTGGACTATTAATTTTGTAATTAATAATAAACAAATTAAATGACCATCAGTTTCTGTTGTGTTTTTTATACTATTGACTAAAAGTAGCTGTAACCATATGTAATAACAAAAATGAATGGAGTTTATCCAGACCAATGGTTCGGGCCCAACCAGTGTGTATGCTAAAGAGCTGAAGGGCTGGCTTCCTCAGGGCCCTTTGCCAGGTATTTCATGCTTTATTAAAAAACACCAATGCACAGGTGTACAAAAAGGACAATGTATACATTTAAAAGGTTACAAATTTGCATCCGTGCGTCTCATGTTTAGACGTCACTTACATCTTCACACACATCATAGTTAAACATTTAGAATGAGTAATGTTATACAAAATACTAAAACCCCATATTTTTCATATATATCTAAACCCTCACTTAATCAGTTAAATTGACAGAACATACCCCCAACAACAATTCAGGTGTCCAGATTGTATATGCATTTCGAGCATTTTAATTGGGCTTATAAGGTGTATATTGCTGTTTTGGAACTGTTTTTTTTTACATTTAGTATGTTGGGTTTGTAACTGGAAATTTTAAATGAAGCCATGAACACCACCCAATCTAGGATATGTCACTAGTGGTTTCAGGACACAGTCCAAGCAGACATTTGGCCACCAATCACTGCCGAAATTAGCTATAGAAATACTTTGTTGAATTTTTTTTCACCAACCCTTCTGTGTTTTTTAGAATTTTTTTGGCACAGGTTATGAGTTATGGCAGAGAAATCCAGTATGTGTTTTTTAGATTATGGAAATACCCTACATGCATAGGTTTTTTTACATTATTTTTTTTTAAACTTGCCTGGAACAAACTTTTTGATAGCTGCGTAGAGTTTTTATGTAGGTCATGTGCCATCAAAATACCCTACATTTTCATCTTGTTTTATTAAGTTGCAGCAATCCTACGGTTTTTTGTTTTTTTTATCTCAATTCAAATCTCCATTTATTCAAGGTATGCGTAAAAGACAAGTTATAGTGTGTACATTAGAGGAATGAGAGACACCTCCCGCGTTTGCACAGTAAAACAACGGTCCGCTAAAACAAATCGGTAAGCATACCAGGGTCCGAAAGACTCTAGAATGAACAGTGAACAAGACCAGATACGGAGAGGAGATCAACATACTGTGATCGTGTCAGAAAATATAGTATTACAAAAATACAGCAGTATTAATAAAAAATAAACATAACTAAAACAGAATCAAAACACTCCAGGATGTCATTGCAATCCTACTGTTAAAGCAAAAGCAGAACGATATATATATATATTATTGAAAACATTTCCAATTCCCTATTTTTGTATGATACAGAGACCTGGTAGAGAGGGACAGGGAGGGCAGTGGTACCTAAGGAGTCTGTCCTAATACCTTTTTTATAGCAGACTTTTTGTGCGTTTGGTGGGGGGATTGTACAAAGAAAATGCCATTTTTGTCTTTGGATCAGAGGATGTTTCTCAAAATCTTTAGCTGGAACTGTAGAAAAGTGTAATTCTTTCCAGTTCCAAATTTATCTTAAAGTACCTATGTATTAAACACGGAAACTTGGGTCAGGTAGATCACAACTTTTGTATACCATGTTGTGGTTTTGCCTAACACTAGGTAGGGCTGTTGACTTTGATCAGAAAGGTATACCCCACCACGTTTTATTGTTATTGATAATGCACTGTGGTTTTGGGAACTGTGCATCACCCTTACCTCTGACATGTACCAGCACCAAACTTTCATTGTGTATGGAGGAGAGAACATACTCTACATGTCTTCACAGAGCACTTTTGTTTTGGGTACACCAATTGGTGGATGGAAGCTTTTTAGGCTGGGGTGTCATATATATAAAAAAAATTAAAAATTAACTCCAGGCTGGTATCGGAATTATCTACCTGGATACCAAAGGTACATACATTTCTAGTTTCCTATTTTTCCTTCTTGCTACATAACCCTGCACCCACTGATCTTTATACTTTTTTAACCTGGTCCATGCTATAAGCACATAAGCTTTCTAGACCTCAGAGGTCTTTTCGTCACCATTTCTTCTGTAGGAGAGACCTCTGATGTCCAAACATACACCTTTCAATAGAAATCATACAACGTATGATACAATCCCCCCCCATACAACGTATGCAGTTAAGTGTCCATTTTGCTTGTGGAGCTCAGTGAGAATGAACCAAGACTTTGCTACACTTTTAATTTTATTTTAAATATTTTAAATACACGATGGATACTTAACATAGACACAACTGTACAATGGAACTGACAACATGTTGATATTGTTTTAAAGATACAACACCTGGCTTCTTCGAAATATACATAAATAAAAATTAATTAATTCAATCTGAATCCCGTTGTGAGCGATGTATTCCTGGTTTTCATCACATTGGTTACAGATCTTCAATTTTATCTGGCAAGTGGGTCCAATACAAAAGCCCGACAAATGGAGATATTATTATATTGTGGAGCCTTGAACAAGTTTTCTAGTGTGAACTCTTAATTCAACTCTTTCTTATTCATTTATTGAATATCAATGCACTTATTTCACTTTTTTCAATTGTTTTTTCTCTCTCTAATTAATGATATAATTCATTATGTTTAAACAGTTTGGTGGTTTCATGGGAACGTGAAAGTGGCCATATCAAGTCAGGACTCTAGGAATGATTCTTAGAATCATGTTGATGCATTGTCATCTTTAAAGAGTTTCTTCTGAATCACTGTCATCGGGAAGGTTCATACAGGTTATCAGAGAAATATAGAGAAGAGCATCTCTGGATAGCTTCACCTTACTGATGGGAATCTCCGAGCGTGGTTTCTCCTTCTCTGTAACATAAGTTACATGCACCGGGCCTTTGAAGTCAGTTGTGGAGATGTTGCCATGTGTGTTCCGATTCACGTTGACACTTGAGACTTCTGTTTCTTCTGCGTACTCTTTGTAAGAGGAGTCACAGCCACCCCAACGCCTGTGCGAAGGACAAAGAACCATTTAGACAAGTGATATTCACAGAAAATGTTCCATCTGAAGGAGAGACCCGTGACTTTCTGAAAACCTTTGTAACTTTACATCGTTTTGTATCTTGGTCCAATAAAGTATCAACTTTGACGTAATACCCTACTATCACCCTTTCAACTGTTGAGCTGAGTAAAAACACATTAAGAACAATCTCGATGCTCGCTTGACAGCCTTATCACACCAACATCAGCACTCACTGAATAAGACTGCAAAGTAAAATCTAGATCTAGGCTTTCCTGTGTATTTGACATCACAGCAGGCACAGACCTCCCTAATACCCCTTTGGCCAACCTGTGTGACCTCTGGAGACGTTATTATGTGAAGTCATGTCCTGGTACTCCAAGATTACGCTCAGTAAAAGGATGAGGAGGTAGGTTATGTGTCCCTCCCAACAGGGCTGGCCTAAGGGGTGTGCGACCTGTGCGGCCGCACAGGGTGCCATGGCAACAGGGGCGCCTGCCCGGGACTTAAATTAAAACATCAGGGTTTTTTTTGTTTTGTTTTGTTTTAACTTTATTTAACATCCTCCATGTTAAATAAAGTTTTTTTTTACTTTATTTTACATGGAGGATGTTAAATAAAGTTAAAACAACAAAAAAAAAACAATGGTTTAATTTAAGTCCCAGGCAGGGGCGCAGAGCAGTCGCTCGTGAAGTTTTCAGCAACCGCTCGGCACCCCTCACTCTCCGTGGCGGTGCCGGCGTTTCATGCTGAGCACCGAAATATGGTGTCATATTCCGGAGCCTCAACAAGGTAAGTAAGGATAATGAGAAGTAGGGAGAGGGGCGGGGGCGAAGGCAGTAAGATGGAGCAGAGGGGGGGAAGGCAGTGAGAAGGGGCAGAGGTGGTAGATAGTGAGAAGGGGCAGAGGGGGGAAGGCAGTGAGAAGGGGCAGATGTGATAGATAGTGATAAAGGGGGAGAGGGGATAGATAGTGAGAAAGGGGAGTTTTGTGACAAGATTTTTTATCCTTTCTTTTTTTGGGATGGGGGGGCGCCAGAGGAGTAGTCCGCACAGGGCACCAGAACACCTAAGGCTTGCTTTGCCTCCCAAATATGTATAAGACCAGGGCAAAACTAAAGACATAGCTACATTTAAGCATAAATACCGCTTGAGGGCATACATATAATTACAAGTAAATTACAAGTATATAATCCCCCATCCTTAAAATCACCCTTATCTGTCTGGGTCTTCTGCAGAATCTTTATCAATGCCACATGACGTACCTTTTTTATGATTGCCAGCAATAAGATAACGGCAAATACCAGCATTATACTTCCTGCAATAGACACCATGATGATCTCATAGGTCCTGTTTGTATAGTCTGCTATAGAAAGGGCATAAAAATGTAGTCATTTTCCTCTTCCCGTACTGCCACTCAAGAGTAATAACATGACCTTTTACAAAGAAAGAGAATATCGAAGTCCCTGCACGCCTGAGTTAAAAATCACACAGCAGGCCAAGCATAGTCAGAAACCATTAAAGTCCATTATTTTACACATTTATAGAAAGTGTTATTGTATGTGAATTAGCGCTCCTTTTAACTTTTCTCAGAACAGCTGAGCTCACGAACATTATTGAAACATACCCCTGCTTGAGTACGGGTGACTTAATTCAGAAGTGTTGTATTTGAGTGCCAAGCTAGTTCCCAAGTATATGTATAACTTAATATTAAAATTAATCAATCCTTGGTTAAGCCTCTACTACTTCATCTGGAAGGCTGTGCCATGCATCAACCACCCTCTCAGTAAAACTTTTGTTGTGTCATGTTTTGTAACAGCTTTCTAGAATGTTGCCCAAATTGTGGTTCTCTCTCTCTCTTAAGCATTTCATATTTCAACCCACAAAGAAAAAACTCCTTTTTCAGAGTTTGTGTCTGCAACCATCTCGCTTCCAGAGTTATCCAGAGCCATTCTGTAAAACAGCAACTAAAACATAATATAAAACATAGTAGAAAAGGTATATATATATACATATATATATATATATCCCATAGAACATCACTGTGGAATATGATGGTGCCATATAAGATAATTATAATAATAAATATTATTATTATTAAAAATGAAATTCAATAATTGTGTATTATCGATATATAATTACTTTCTTAAGATATTTATAAGACAAAATATTGCGCTACAATAGCATCAAAAAGCAAGGATAGTTTAGGGAGGATAGTTTAGCAAGGATGTAAGAAGGATAGTTTAGTCACCTTTACACTATTTTTTTGCCGTAACCAAACAAAATAAGTGACATTATTTTATTAAACAATATTTCCTTAAAATATATAAAAAATAGCATTTTTATTTGTATTGCTAATTGAATTAGAGGAAAATGTGTGTTTGTTAAAAAAAATTTAAATAAGATAAGACAAGCGTTCTAGAATATCAACCTCAAAGCAATACCCATACCATGGGAATGGGTGGTGGATTAGAGAATATCCTAAAATAAAAACGTTACTCTAATAAGAAAGCGATGACCCCTATACTTTTTTTTCCCATGTATACGACTAAAATGGCAGGTCCTGAACAACATATGTGTATTAGTAAATCTTGTATGTAATGAACGTAAATCACAGAGTGTATTTACCTGGGAAAGAGATGATTCTGCCTCTATAGCCCACAGGACTCTGATTTTGTTTCTGGCCTCTTTTATCTTGGGTGGTTTATGGTATAGAGTTAGCTCCTTGAATCATTCTTAACGCTCCTTTTTTTCCCCCCTCTTACATTTTTTCTAGTATAAATTCCATTGTAAAAATGCCAGCGGCTAATTAACAGAGATTAGATCTCCACCTAGAGGGGACTGAAGCTGGATTGGAGTCAACGTTCTCCTGCCCTGGACCAGAAGGTTTATGTTGGCAGAGAGCTAAGAAAAAAATATACAATATATATATATATATATATATATATATATATATATATATATATACACACACACCCAGTATATATACTATACTGTTCAAAGGTTTTATTTATTAAGTTAACAATTTTGTAACTAAATGTAGTATTAGAAATATCATTACAACATTTGTGTCATTTATAATTTTTGCCACAAACTCTTAATTGCCATGGGACACAAACGCAGACATTGATAGGCTGTTGCCATAGATAGGTGGCCGCTTTTCTTTTTATTTCCCTGGTGTTTAAATCTGTTATTGTAGACATAAGTGATTACAATCATTTGGTATTGAAAACTTACAGCAATCAAAACGTATGTATACTGTGGGAATAAAATAAGCCTGTATCCGTGATCTGCACGCAAACTTTGCACATATACAATAATTCAATAATACAATCTCAATTCCTTGCAACCGCCCCCAGGACATGTTGTAATTTCGTTCTTTTATTATTGTTCAGGATTCCCAGCCTGGAGTATTTGGGGTTTAAAGCAGTGCACAGTGCACTTGGATCACTTGTCTAAGGGTGAGAGGCCCATTTTATCGATACATGTGGTTGGGATGTATCCACTGTGTTACACTATGGGAAATGGCTTATGTATTTTATGTTATGCGAACCGTGGTCTAAGATATACAGGAATTAATTATGGGGATATCGATTGAATAAGAATGTGTGAGAATGTATGAGAGGGCCAAAAATGTTTGGGTGACAAGCTTAGAAATTTCCAGGTGTGTCAATATCACATATACCGTATTTACCAGATTATAAAACAAGGTTTTTTTCCAGAGCAAATGCTTATACCTCCCTATATGCCACTGTGCACCCTGATATGCCACTCCGCTCCCCATAAATGTCCTGCACCACCCTGAAATTCATTATACTCCCTGATTCACCACTCTGCCTCCCCCAGATATGCCACTCTGAAATTCATTATACCCCCCATACACCACTCTACCTCCCCCTATACACCACTCTAACTCCCCCAGATATGCCATTCTGCCTCCCTGAAATTCATTACACCCCCATACACCACTCTGCTACCCTGAAATTCATTATACCCCCATACACCACTATAACTCACCCATACACCACTCTGCCTCCTCCCCCTCCCATACTCCACTCTGCCTCCTCCCCCTCCCATACTCCACTCTGCCTCCTCCCCCTTCCCGTACTCAACTCTGCCTCCTCCCCCTCCCATACACCACGCTGGCCCCTCCCCCTCCCATACACCACTCTGGCCCCTCCCCCATCCCATACACCACTCTGGCTCCTCCCCCTCCCATACAGCACTCTGGCTCCTCCCCTCCTATACACCACTCTGAGTCCTCCCCTCCCATACTCCACTCTGACGATTTTCATTATCGATTATTATCGATTTTATCGATTAGTTGTTTCAGCCCTACTGTTAACATAGCACAACACAAAGAGTGCAAATGGAAAACGCAGAACAGGAAAAAATGGAGCAGTGGTTCATATAGTAAGAAGCACAAAGCACTTCTGAAAATGAACATGAATGTCGCTGTCTTTGAAAGACCATTGGTTACATATCTGTCATCTCTTCTCCAAAACGAGAGTAGCAGATGGTCCACATGTGCAGAGGATGCATGCCCAGGAACATTTTCTCCCTCTTATTGCATGGTTTTATGCTGCCTCTTTTGCCAATGGTATCATGCAGCATGCCTTTTACAAAGCACCTTAAAACTGCCAACATAATACAAGTGTCACCAGTGTTCAAAATGACAAAGATCTATATGATATGTCAGATGGTTTTATTGCAGAAAAAACTGTTTGATTTTTCTCCCATTATATCCTATGGGCATTCAGTCAATTCTGTCATTCACCTGTCATTCCATAGAAAACCACTATAATCCCACATAACCTGAGTTTTAGAACCTATAACTGTACTAGGGGAGGATACATGACAAAAATCTATCTATTTCTCTGAAAAACAGGTTTGTTTTTTCTCCCATTATATCCTATGGGCATTCCCTCAACACTGTCATTCAACTGTCATAATTCACAGCCATAATTCCACCTAATCTGACACTTAGATCATGTGTCTGTAACAGGGGAGTATGTGTTCCAAAGATCTACATCATATGTCTGATGGTTTTCTCTGCAAAACAAGTTACATTTTTCTCCCATTCTATCCTACGGGCATTCACTCAATACTGTCATTCACCTGTCATTCCATAGAAAACAGCTATAATCCCTCAAAATCTGAGTTTGGGATCCTGTGTGTGTACTAGGGGAGCATGTGTGCCAAAGATCTATAGGATATGTCAGATGGTTTGCTCTAAAAAAACAAGTTTAATTTGTCTCCCATTATATCCTATGGGCATTCACTCAAAACTGTCATTCACCTGTCATTCCATAGACAACAGCTATAATCCCACATAGTATGAGTTCTAGATCCCGTGTGTGTACTAGGGGAGTATATGTGCCAACGTTCTATATGATATTTCAGAGGGTTTTCTCTAAAAAACAAGTTTAATTTTTCTCCCATTCTATCCTATGGGCATTCACTCAAAACTGTCATTCACCTGTCATTCCATAGAAAACAGCTATAATTCCACTTAATATGAGGTTTAGATCCTGTAACTCTACTAGGGGAGTATACATGACAAAGATCTATAAGATATGTCAGAGGGTCTTCTCTAAAAACAAGTTTAATTTTTCTCCCATTATATCCTATGGGCATTCACTCAAAACTGTCATTCACCTGTCATTCCATAGAAAACAGCTATAATCCCACAAAGTATGAGTATTAGATCCTGTGTGTGTACTAGGGGAGTATATGTGCCAAAGTTCTATATGATATTTCAGAGGGTTTTGTCTGAAAAACAGGTTTGATTTTCTCCCATTCTATCCTATGGGCATTCACTCAAAACTGTCATTCACCTGTCATTCCATAGAAAACAGCTATAATCCCACATAATCTGAGTTTTAGATCCTGTGTCTGTGCTAGGGGAGAATGTGTGCCAAAGATCTAGATATGTCTTAAACTTTTATTTAAAAATCAATTATTCTTTTCCCCTCTATTATAGTCTATGGGCATTCCTCCCCATTATAGTCTATGGGCATTCCTCCCCATTAAAGTCTATGGGCATTCCTCCCCATTATAGTCTATGGGCATTCCTCCCCATTATAGTCTATGGGCATTCCTCCCCATTATAGTCTATGGGCATTCCTCCCCATTATAGTCTATGGGCATTCCTCCCCATTAAAGTCTATGGGCATTCCTCCCCATTATAGTCTATGGGCATTCCATTTTGTCATTCGTTTTAGTATGTCCCTTGATACAATACATTCAAGGGGTCTGACGAGACAAGAATTGACAGACTAAGACAAACCGATACATTAGGTAGAGAGAGCCCTGCTCGCAAGTTTACAATCTTGAGGGATATTTATAATATTCAATTATTAAATCAAGACCTATAGGTGCAACGTGGGTCCAGGTGCAATTCATGGGATGAGATTTACAGCAGCTCGGATGTTTTTGGATTTTAAAGGATTTAGAGAAACTCTTTTTTTTTAGTTAAAATTACGGCCAATTTTCATTTGCCCAATGTTGCATTTGCATGAAAACGCATTTGTATGGAAACGAATGCACAAGTCAAATATTATGCAATATTATAGTTATTGTAGTTTTAATGATTCTAATGTTCTTGGTGTCATCTTCGTTTCCCAGCTTCAGTGATGGCAGGTAAAATGAAGATTTATTCGGATCTACCTGGCCGGTCTGATAACTGTGAAGATGAAAAGGGTGAGAAGAAAGCGCCGGATGATTCACTTCCGGAAATCACTGGAATTGCAGAGGGCTCTCTGACTTTTGACAGTGAATATAAATACCGGGAAGTGCTGGACCACATTTACAATGAACTTGCGGATGATCAACCTGAAAAGGACAGATTAAGGTTTTGTGATTTCTTTGTAATATTCTGTATGATTTGCTGTAATCATTAATCAGCAATGCCTTTTCTTCAAACATATATATAGCAACCTGAAACTTCTGAGTGTATAAATAATGTATTTTCCCTACTTCTGATAATGTGCGCTTGACTTTGATCGCAATGCGGAGAAATCTAGTGTCATCATCATCTTCATCCTGTGCATTCTATACTCAGAGCTGTACATTTTTTAAAGTACCGTATTTGTTCGATTATAAGACAAGGTTTTTTCAGAGCAAATGCTCTGAAAAATACCCCCCGTCTTATATGCAAAGTCGTCTTCTAATCAGACCTCAAATAGAGGTCTGACTACAAGACTAAGATCCAGATCCCCGCAGCGCTGCAGGGGACCCGTATCATCCTATCTGGCAGCCTATCTGGTATATATATATATATATATATATATATATATATATATATATATATATACTGTAAACATACTGTACATACTGTACATACAGATATATAAAGAAACATACATACTATGCCCCTCTCCCTATTAACTCAAGGAGTTATGTCTCCCCTGCAGCTCACACTTTTTGTGCCATGCATTGGTACTATAGCGGGGTCATGTGTAACGCACCTTGCATGACCCTGCTACACTAGTGATGCAGAGCACAAACAGTGTCTCTGCATAGAGTGGGTACCATGTACCCATGGCGCCAGCTTCAACATGCTTTTGCTTTCAGCCTTGTTGTCACTAAGTACAATCTATATCTATATATATATATATATATATTTGCCTAGTATTTTTCTTTGATTGACATGATGAGAAACTCCTACATAATTAGCTGTATCATCTTCAATGTCAGGCTCCGTATTTAGTGGTGGGAGTTATGGTGAACAACAATCATTCCTGGCTTACTTTAAAGTGATGGGAGTTAAAATGTATCACCATTAGTAGCTTGCTCAGTATATAGTGATGGGAGTTATAGTGTACAACCATCAATGCCTGCCTCTGTATATAGTGGTGAGAGTTGTGCTGTACCACCATCAGTGTTTGGCTCAGCATGTAGTGATGTAAGCTTACTGTACCATGGTCAGTGCTTGGCTCAATCTATAGTAATTGGAGTCAAGGTTTACTACTGTCTGGGTTAGTACATTGTTATTCTCTAGAAATAGCTGAGCCTCAATTATCAGTTCTTGTTTATTTATTGGGTTTATCAGTATAGATTCATTTAACCTCCAGTTATTTCTAATATTATAATCTAAGTTATTAGATATCTACAAAAACACCGGGGCATGATCCGATCTTGGAATCTCTCACTACATTTAAATGTTTTGCTTTTATCAAGAAACAATCTATGCGTCAATATGTTTGATACATATTTGAATAAAAGGTATAATCTCTCTCTGTTGAATGGAAAACTCTTGAACAGTCATACAGAGAGTTCTGTAACAGAAATTCTTAAATTCCAGGAGAGGAACTACCAGATCCTTTTAAATCTGATCTAGAAAAGCTACGGTCAGCATTAAAATCGCCTCCCATCAAGAGAATACCACTCTGAAGTGTGTCGATTTTAGTAATCAAAGATTCAAAAAAACGTAGCGAGAACCAGTTAGGAGCATATACATTAACAAAAGTGTTAATTTGGTTAATGAGCCAGCCCTGTAGTATGTAGATTTTAATTCGAGAGCCAGCCGTGTATGATGCATAGTTTAATCCGTAGGCAAGCACAGCATTTCCCCGTCTTCCTTTAAGTAAGAGAATACATATAAAATTACTTCCAAAGTGCCTTGGAAAAAGTGGGGCCCTAAAGTGTTCCTTTAAATATAAGCCAGAGAGGTAAGTGTTAATTAGTTTAACCATTGCATTGTGTATTATTGCTGTGTTATTAGAATTTGTCATGGTGTGACCTCCCTGAGTCGGACTCGGTGGAGACAGAACTCTTATCGTTGCTGCGTGAGTAGATAATCCCTGGATAAACTGAGGAAGTGCCATTTGCCCATCTGTGATGCCCTCTGCGAGTCTCCTCACACTCTTCTGCCATCTGCCAGTCTCCTGAGACTCCGCTACTGTTTCCCGGGACTCCGCTACTTTCTCCCCGGACGCGGCTGCCACCTGAGAGTCTCTCCAGACTCGGCTACTGTGTCTCCGGACTCGGCTACTGTCTCCCTGGACTCGGCTGCCACCTGAGAGTCTCCCCGGACTCGGCTGCCACCTGCCAGTCTCCCCAGACTCGGCTGCCACCTGCCAGTCTCCCCAGACTCAGCTGCCACCTGCCAGTTTCCCCAGACTCGGTTGCCAGTCCCCACAGACTCGGCTGCCAGTCTCCCCAGAATCCGCTGTCATCTGCCAGTCTGCTCTGCTGTCTGCCATAGTCTGCTGCCATCTGCCAATATCCCCAGACTCTACTGCTTTCTGTGAATATCCTCAGACGCCACTGCTACTTACCCGTCTCTGCTACTGTCTAACAGTGTCCCCACACTCCGCTACCTTCTGCCAGTCTCTTCAGACTCCGCTGCTTTCTGCCAGTCTCCCCAGACACCAGTGTCATTTACCCATCTCTGTAGCTGTCTGCCAATCTCTTCAGAGTACACTGCCGTTAGCCAGTCACACCAAACTCCACTCCCATTTGCCGGTCTCTGTTGCCGTCTCCCCGCACTCTGAAGCCATCTTCCTTTCTCCCCAGACTCTGCGGCCATTTGTCTATGTCCACTGCCTTCTGCCAGTCTCCCCACACTCTGCTGCCTTCTGTCTGTGTCCCCAGACTTCGCTACTGTCTACCAGTCTCTCCTGCCCTCTGTCAAAGTCTGGTGCTTTATGCCAGTCTTGCCATACTCTGCTGCCCTTTGCCCGTCTCTGCTGCCTTCTGCCACTCTCCCAAGACTCCACTGCCATTTGCCCGTCTTCACTGCTATCTGCCAGTCCCCCACCTAGTCTCTGCCATCTGACAGTCTGACCAGACTCAATTGCTATTTGCCATTCTCCGCTGCCACACTCTCCTGCCATTTGCCTGTCTCCATCGTCTTCTGACAGTTTTCCACACTCTGCTGTCTTCTCCCAGTCTCTTCAGAATTCGCTGCCATCTGCCAGTTTCCCCAGACTGCTCTGCCATTTGTCTCTTTCCGCTGCTGTTTCCCAGTCTCCCCAGCTTCTTTTCTGTTGATTGTAATGGACGAAAGTAAAGATTCATTACAAATAGACGCATCGCCCACCATGTGCCCTTTCAATGTGCCCGCTTTGTATGGCAGGATTCCCCATTATTCCTAGCTGAGCGTTACTGGGATTTGCTGCTTCAGTGTCACTTTGCGCTGGTCTCAGATTTGATTTGGTCTCCCATGTATTATTGTCACGTTCTACCCAGGCTGCGGAGCTGCATATCTCAATCTTGCTTCAGTTTCTATGTTTTACTTCAATCCGTTCCTGGATTTCCATATGCTCTGTTCTGATCTTCCATTCCTTGCTTCTAGTTCTGCTCTTTGCTTCAGCTGTTTTCTTTATAAGGTGAGCCCCACCCGTTATGTTTGTCTCAGTCTGCAGCCTGCAGTCTACAGGTATGTCTCATTGCTATGTGTTGGGATTTCACGTTTGGTTTGTTTAGTACCTCCGTAGGAAGGCTTTAGCGTTAGGACCCACCGTCATTGGAGTACTTTGGCGTAGTGGTGGGCTAAGCATACTATGGCCATAAGATGTGACGCAATCTCCAATAGTTATCATATAGTCCTAGGCTAGTTCCTGTATTTATGTGTGTCAGTCTGTGAGGTAACCTGTGGGGTGTCCTGTCCCCCCGGCAGCGGGGTGTCCTGTCTTTTTCATTTCTGATCTTGAGTGTTCCTTCTCCTGTTCCATGTTGTGCCCTGTATCATGCATATCTTGTCTGTCTGGTTATGTTTATTCCTTGTCTTGTTCCATGTAGTGCCCTGTATCATGTATATCTTGTCTGTTATGTTTCGTGCCTGGTCTCCCTGTCCCTTACGCGTATGTTTCAGCTATTATTCTGCTTAGCTTCAACACTCCCAGCCAGCAGCAGTCCTCACATGAGTCTTGTCATTTGTCATGCCTGTTCCAGGGTGCCTGCAGGATTTATCTTTGTTCTGGACTACATCCGCTATTATATCAGGGCGCTGGTATGTGGCTGCACAACCCTAGATGCTCACCACCCAGGTGAGTGCGGTCGCCCTGCACCAGGCCCTGTCCTGTGACTCTGCTACTGCATCCTGAACTCCATCTTTGGACGCCCTGGATCATTACAGTCGGCTGTATGGACCCAGTTCCTGACAATTATATATCAGATATTTTATTCGATTGCAGCTCCCAAAATGACCCGAACAGGGACAGCAAACATAGCGTTAGCGTGCCGGGGAAACGCTGCCGATCGGTGACCCCCAAAAGAAAATGACAATTAATGTAAATCCGCAACTCCATATGTTAAGATCAACTAGAGGAGACGGAAGCTGTGTTTCTAAAAGAAAATACGGATGTAACTGGGGGCTTTTCCTCTAACCCGGTATTGGGATGGTTTTTTTCCTTACCTTGTAATGATTTTCCTTTAAAAGTCAATATTAAGCGACTTTCTGTTAAAAATATTAACACTTCACAGTCCTTGGTCCTGTTGCAGAGCAGAAACCAGGTGGGGAGCTTCTTAATGCTGGTATAACTAAAGAGGATGGTGTTTCTGGCTTCAATAAACTATCATCGCAGTAAACCCCTGTCTGCGTGTGCTTATTTGTAATAATTACTGAATGTGTCGGCATCAGACGGTTCGTTCTAGTAATGACGCCTTTATTGTATGGACTGTAAATAACTGCAGATATTAGCACCGATATTTATAATCTGGGTATAGTGCCCTCTTGTGGTGGATTTGGGTACCGATTCCTAAAATGTTACTTTGTTTATGTTATGGGGTTAAATATCCCCTACGGTTATATTGGGGGATGGACTGTATGGGAACCCGGGGGGGGGGGAAAGCATTTCAGAAATGGGTCACAATGTGGTATGTTATATACATAATCACCCCTCCAATTGCTTTATCTCCTCCTTCCCTGCCAATCAACACACCCTCAACAGTGACTCTCCCTGTCCAAACTCGTAAGTGCAACTCTGCCAAAGATTTTTACTGTCCCTGGAAGATTCCTGAGAAAATCAACATGTGTTTCTATAATAAAACATGTCCGTAAAAACTGCTGTGAATGTGTTTATTTTATGTGATCCAGACCGGAAGACTAGCCGAGCATCACCAAACCACCCAATGTTTCACTGAAAAGCTGCGGTTTACACAAGAAACTCAAAATAAACACAAAGTATTTTTTTTTTTTATTTACATAGAATTATAAACACATCAGCTTTGAGATATTTCACACATCTAAACTCTCAGAAAAACACATAAGGTTACAGAAGTATTCCCACTAGAAATGGGGCATTTCGTGAGACGTTCATCACTTGGGCACATGAATTGCATCCACATTGGGGAGATTTACTTGGTTCCTTTCGCTCCGGTGGGCATCTTAGCAGAAGACCTCAGGGACGGTTGTCCGCTCTCAGCCGGTGAGCCACCTGGGGGTCAGAGCCAGAAGTAAATTATACATAATTCTTCATTAGCGAGTCGTTCAAATAAGTGTCTGTTGGGTTACAAAAAAACACAAATAATTGAGACGACAAGTCCACTCCTGCAGCTGCCGGCCGCAACAAACTAACCTCGTGGCGCAGTCCATAGGGAACGGCACCGCTAATGAGAGGTTTGTGTGTTCAATCCTGACCTCAGGCCTTTAGGCTGCTCAACAAACTGGAGAATCTAATAATGAATAAATGAACCGATCGCTCTTCTTAATGCAATAAAAACAGCCACCCATCATTATATCCCCCCTGTCCACGTTATTAACGGGGTGAGAGACCGCTTAGACATTCCAAGGCTGGAGGGTTACCATAACAACTGCAGCCAGAAATGGAATGGCGCCTTAATCCGTTTAGCATACCTGTCCCTGTGGAATCTTCTTGGATCATTCAGAAGCAACAGCAGCGAGATGAGGTCCAGCATTCCGTCGTAGCATGAAGGGCAGCTTGACTGTAAATAAAGTGTTACATATGAGTATAAAACATACAAAATACCCAATTTCTAACTAGAAAGCAACATATTAATTTGCCAATTCATTTGATCTAATCCTACACAGAACCATTAAACAGATTACTTTTTATATCTGAAACGGTCGCTATTAAAGGCCATGAAGTTGTGTGATTGGCAGAGATCATCGCGTGCCATCAGTCTCGGGATTGGATTAAAATCAGATTAAAAGACAAATTTTTTTTTTTTTTAATGCCACAAACTCAAACTCAAAAGTGGCGCACCGTGTACAGCGCAGGACCAGCAACGACGAGGGCCGGAGTTCGAATCTGACCAGAGGCAGATGACGGCCGACTAAATCAAGGTAAGAATCAAGTAATAAAACTTCTCTCCGGTAACTCCTTCCCCCAGGGAATGAGTACACCAACTGAAAAACCTGCCTAATAAAAAATAATTATTCATATTTATGCAAGCTGACAATCAAGATTTGCATAATCACTATGTACCGCCCAAATCAGACACCTGCGTAAAAAGGGCAAAGACATGGTAATTAGTGGGTGGACCCACGCATGACATCATACCATTTGACAAATACCATTGGTCAGATCAGCATAATACATCATATCACCGCCCCTTTGTAGGCAGTCCAGCACAATGACACCCCCCATTTAGGGGCATTCCTTAGTTTGAATGACAGGAGCTTTAAAATATGTCAATCACCCACTTTGACAGGCAGCGCGACCAATAAGAGAGCAGGAAAGCCAGTACAGTTTTCTCTGTTCCACCCACATCTACATGAACCTGTTATTTTACTCCGTATCTGCCGACTTTTGAGCATTTTTCTATTTATTCCCCCCCGTTTTAACAGCTAGAATCAGACCGTGCAGGAAACGCGCGGACTGCGCTCAAAAAAACGAAACAATGACCCAAAATAGAGCAAATGTTTACCTGATAACTTGAGCCCGGTGGGCGGAGCAGCGAAAATTTGATCGGCTGAGGAAAGGCCGGGTTACCTGCAGAAAGAACTTGGCTGTGGTAGAGAGCGGGTGTGTGGCTGCAGAGCTCTGACTCCGCTCCTGCAGTGTTTCAGGGCACGAAGTCGGTACCTACTCCGCCTGGGACTCGCTGCATGCTCCTCAGCCGGCCAGCACGAGCCTGTGGGTAAGCGCGCCAGTTGCTGGTTGTAACCTGCACTCGGGGGGCTCCCCAGGTTTGAGGGGGCGGCAGAAGACATGGATGGCTTTGAGGGAGAGGCTTCTATGGCCTCCATGGTATCCAGGGCCAGCAGACCTTACCAGCCCACCACACAGCCTGTAATGCAGAGCACCGGCCCAAGAGGCTTCAGCTGCGACCTGGAATACATCCGAAAATGGTAAGGGGTCGGGTCCCATCTGCTTGTAATGGTAGGGGTCCATGGTAATGGTAGGGGTCGGCACCCGTCTGCTTGGGTTATCGGTAACACTAATCCTAAAGAGGGTATAACAGGTGCAGATGGGTCAGTCCTCGAAATAAACTTGGAACCAACTTATTTTAAGGCTAAAAAGTGTTTTAAAAAGAAAATTCTGTTTACTGGGGAGTTTCAACTTACAGAACCGGCTTACAACATTGCCTGGGACCCGAATTACGGTGCAAGTGTCTGGTGGACCCACCCTTGGGTAATTGATTAATTGGATGTGGGGACCCACCCTGCCGGGCAGTGGACTAATTGACCTGCGTGCTCAATCCGTTACTTTACTCGGTATTTAAGCACAGACGCCGTATTGGGTTTTTAAACTGATTTCACAGAACTTACCCGAGTTCGAGGCGGTTTTGGTTCCGATTCGCCCTTCAGAAGGCCGGTGCCGGGAGCTTTATGTATCAAACGCGGCTAAGGAGTAAGCAGCCAAACCTTTCACTGCCGGGGCATTGCTGTAATAAGTCTGTTTTACCGGTTACAGAGTTGCGCTGTGACCTCGATGCTCGGGACCCGAGGGTTTGGTAAGGATGCTGAGTTGTGGTGCCGGCCGGGAACCTGTATAATGAAATGCAATTGTGTTGCTGAAATTTAGTGTCTGCTTTGGTGTCTATGCATCTGGGTGAAGGTGTGCTGTATATATACTATGTGCGGGTATGTATTATATATGTGTATATATTCTATACATACAGATAAAATCGTTATCTCACCTGGCTGAGCGTCTCTGCCTCCCGGGATCTCCCGCGCCGTTGGAGGGCCCTGTAAGGGAAATGCGGTAACCCGTAAGCACGGATGCCGCCGGCGAGTGTTGAATATCGTATATAACGGGGCGGACAGTCGGTTCCGCTCGGGTTATCCGCCGGCCGGGATCTCTCCCCGGGAGGCCGGCGTGTGATCCGTGGCCACGCGCTCTACTGACCGCCTAAAGGCCGGGTTTGGCTTCTGTAGCCCCTTAAATACGGCCCTGGAAGCCCAACCGCTCAGCTGCCGCTCGGGAGAGAATAATCAGGAAATTAACCCAAAAAGTGCCGAATTACCCCTTCACACAGCAGCCCCCGGAGCTGGATAACAAAGGGTTAAATCGCACTGTTAGAATTAGAAACGATCAGTTCTGTTTTTTTCCTCCAGTTTTTTTTATAGAGATTTTTTTTTTCTATCAAACAGCGGCCGTTGTGTGTAAAGAAGGATTTCGGTGCAAACGGTAAAAGTGGATCAATCGGCAGGAACGTTCCATTGGTTGCTATGGGGATTGCTCCACTTCTGCCGCTGCACGGGAATTATTCTTTATACACATTGCCCGCTGTGGACAGAGAAATCAAACCCTGCTTAAACTGGGAGAAAACCAGTATCCTGAAGTATAGAAAATACTAAAACCAGATGCGGGGGCTTTCCCTTTAACAATGAGCAGTGTTTGTCATACAGGTGCAAGGGCCTCATCTTTTTGCCCCTGCCACTTAGTGAATATTGCCCCCGGCATAATATAGCAGAATAGGGAGGGGGGGGTGTATTTAATTAAGCTGCCCGTGGGAATTAAATGCCCCTGTAGGAGGGCATTAGAAGCGACAGAGAGTTTTGCATTTGGGAAGGTCCGGCCGGCTCGGGGTTAACCCCCGGAATGTGCATTCAGAGGCTCCTTCTCTTCTAAACGATGGGTCGCCCCGTCTCGTGCTTCAATCCCAGGATTTTTTCCCCCCGTTATTATAAACAGCTATAAAATATGCATTATCAGGGGTTCGGTTCTGAAAAGCTGGGAGAAGATGAAGCTCTTGGGCTGACGTTTCTTCCCTGTCTGAGAGCCATCCGGCCGTCTACTCGATATTCCTTCTGCAAACACTCAGTCGTTGGGCTTGTCTTATTTTCAGGAGCCGTATACACATCCCCTCACTGTATAACCTCTACCACTTCTGCTGGGAGGCTGTTCCACTTGTAAATAAGTGGTAGAGGTTATACAGTGAGGGGATGTGTATATACGGCTCCTGAATATAAGACAAGCCCAACGACTGAGTGTTTGCAGAAGGAATATTGAGCAGATGGCCGGACGGCTCTCAGAGACAGGGAAGAAAATTTCATATACACTCCCCTGTCATATGTATAAAATAAAACTAGAGGCTCAGAAATAATGCAATAAGTTTTTTTTCTTTTCGTTACAGAGAAGGTGGTAGAAAAATGGAACTGCCTCCCAGCAGGAGTGGTAGTGGCAAATACAGTGAGAGAATGTAATACGCTTCTGCTGGCAGGCTGTTCCACTTATCTACCACCTGATTTCTCATTAGAGGTTATACCTGCGAGGGGATGTAAACATGCAGGGGACGGGGATACGGGGCCCCGAATCTGACTGATTAATGTCACATGTTACAGCAGGAATAATGGGCGACTAGCCGGGGGCCGAACGGCTCCGATGTGCCATTAAATTCTGTTTGTACGACGAGTCGCTCCGTGAGTCCTGCTGGATTCCAGCTTCTTATTGAAACCGAGAATTTCCCGGCAGATCAGCCCCGTTCCCATGTCTACTCACCCGTTATTGCTGCTGTAACCACTCCAACATTAACCAATCAGATTCGGGGCCCCGTATCCCCGTCCCCTGCATGTTTACATCCCCTCACTGTATAACCTCTACAACTTCTGCTGGGAGGCTGTTCCACTTATCACCCTCTCAATAAAGTAAAACTTCTTGCATAACTTCGGAGTCTCTTCTTTTAGAAGGCTATTATTTATACATATGACAGGGCAGTGTGTATGCATTATGCTGGGGGTGGAAGATTTTCAACTTGCTGATATTACTCTGGATTATGAACGGCCGTCTCAAGCGAGCTTCTCCTGCAAAGAGAACCCCGCAGGCCCTGCATAATGCGTGGTTTAATCTGTGTGACTGAGTAAGAAATCTTCCCGTTCTCTGTGGATTGTTCGGCGACACCGGAGGTTCCGGGAAAGGAGAGCCTTTCACTTCCCTGACTCCGCTATGCATCGTACGGGCCGGCGCTGGCAGGAAGAGCTCACCGGGGCCGCCCTTCATAATGCTTGGAGTGATGGGATTGGGGGCTCAACTCTCCTGTAAACCTCTGCGGACAGATTGCTTGAGTGTTGCTCCTGATTTTACTATACATTGTGCAGGGCCCGCTCAGTTCCCTTTTCAGGGGAAGCTCCCAGGGGCGAGCGCTTCATAATACATCGTAATGTAAAGAAATGTCCAAAACCTTCCTTGTGGGGTGTATTCACTAAACCTGTTTGTTAATCCCTGATGTCACTCTGTATTCTGAAGGGCAGGCATCAGGGGATTGAAGTGTAAGCTTCTGTGCTCGCAAATACACCCCCTATGTACAGAATGAGATGAGGACGTTATCCCGCAGGAAGCTCCAAAACCTGTATAAATCATATCTGTGCATTAAGCCTGGGCTATTAGCGCGAGAGGCTGAGAGGCTCCGATGTGTTTCTGCGTCACGATATTTCTTTGTATTCTGTGCCGGTGATCGGGAAATATGGAATAACCATAAACCGTACCGGGCCCTCCCTGTGCCGGGGGGCTGTGATCCGCCGGGCGTCTGGCCCTCCCTGTGCCGGGGGCTGTGACCCGCCGGGCGTTTGGGTGATGCAGGATTGCAGGTCCCGGCGATGTCACAAATCTGCTTATCCAGTGAAGTCTGTCCCTCTATGGACTTTCACTTGTCTGTGTGTCCAGCGGGGTTATTAAGACCGAGCTGTTCTATTGTTTAGCGCAGGCTGTGTAAGGAGTCGGATAGAACGGCTCAGTCGTGGCGCTGTTGGGAATCTCGTTTCATGCGATTTAATGAAATGTGAGAATTTACTCCGTTCTGCAGAAAACGGAAAGAATGGTTTCTCGTCTCTGCGTTTTTTCTGGGGATTTCCTCGTTAATACAGAATATTTTCGGGAGAAGCAGCGTATTTTTAGAATCGCTCGGCACGTTAGTGTCTCGGCGGATGGACACACAGAAGGCTGCGTCTTCACCGCGTTTAGAAGGTAAATGCCGTTTAAAACCCTTTCATGCAAGCCGTTTCCCCTCGGCGTCCGTACAGGGCGATACGCAGTAAGTATTCGAGACTTTACGGACATTTGGAGGAAAGTCGGCAGGTACACACACTCCTTGGTGTCGCCTTATTCTAGTCCTGGCCCTTCCCGTCGGTGCGCCGGCGGCCACACGGGAAGCTTGAGCGCGGTTTAGGCAGAGGCTTCCTTTGGTTTAATGATCTTCAGAAAGCTGTGGCTGACAAACATTGCTTTTGTTCTGTCTGCAGAAGAACCTTATCTGCTGCCCCAGTTTATTAAACCCCCGGGGGGGCCGCCGTCTTATTTAACCCCTCGAAGAACGGCAGAACCTGAACTCCTAAACCCAACTTCCTCGGCTTGGATCGTCGGGTCCGTTGGAAAGAAATGTTTCCAAAAACTCGACTAGAATAGAATATTCGACTCGAGCCGGAAGATAACTGCAGCCTGCGTCCATCCCGTAATCTGCTCAGCAAACAACCGCTTACAGGGCGGACGCCGGCTGCAGTTATCTTCCGGCTTGAGTCGAATATTCTATTCTATTCTATTCGAGTTTTTGGAAACATTTCTTTCCAACGGACCCGACGATCCAAGCCGAGGAAGTTGGGTTTAGGTGTACAGGTATCTTCCACACGTTATATCTGATGCATATCGTTTATATCCAGGTTTGTCTAATTCCAGGCCCCGAGGGCCATTACTAGACCAGGATACTGAACGCACACATGATGTCATATGTTAAGAGCTGCCAGTCCTGGATATCCAGAAAGCCTGGCCTGTTTGTGGCCCCCGGGGCCTGGAGTTTGAGCCCCCCATCTCTAGTAAATGCCAGTCTGATCTCCGCTGTCTCCTGTCTGTAGATCCCAGCTCTTCTCTTCTTCATCTCTTCTCCCCTGCGAGGGACTCTATTTCTTGGAGCTCGTGATGTTCGGCCTCCGCCTGCGTGCCAAGGTGCCGCGCGTCAACTGGGACCCAGCGGTGAGTTTCATAAATCTCTCTGCACTCTGCTTTTACTGTAACGTGCTGTTTGGTGCGTTTCGGGTAAATGTAATCACTGATGTCTCCTATTCTGTGCAGCTCTGTAAACCAACATTTATCACGAGCCGTAATGTATGAACTCCGGCAGAAAATGCACCAAGAAGGGAGTCGTTGCCTGATTAACCATAACCATAAAGACCTCATTAACCATAACTGCCCCTATATTAACCCTAAAGACCCCATCAACCACAACTGCCCCTAAATTAACCCTAAATACCCTACTAACCATAACTGCCCCTAAATTAGCGCTAAAGACCCCATCAACCACAACTGCCTCCAGATTAACCCTAAACACCCCATTAACCATAAATGTTCCTAAATGAACCCTAAAGACTCAATCAACCACAACTGCCCCTACATTAACCCTAAATACCCCATAAACCATAACTGCCCCTAAATTAACCCGTAATACCCCATCAGTCATAACTGCCCCTAAATTAGCCCTAAAGACCCCATCAACCATAACTGCCCCTTAATTAACCCTAACGATGTAATTAACCATAAATGCCCCTAAATTAACCCTAAACACCCCATTAACCATAACTGCTGCTAAATTAACCCAAAAGACCCGATCATCCAATCCGGCCCCTAAATTAACCCGTAATACCCCATCAGTCATAACTGCCCCTAAATTAACCCGAAAGACCCCATTAACCATAACTGCTCCTAAATGAGCCCTAAAGACGCCATCAACCACTACTGCCCCTAAATTAACCCTAAATACCCCATTAACCATAACTGCTGCTAAATTAACCCAAAAGACCCCATCAGCCAATACTGCCCCTAAATTAACCCATAATACCCCATCAGCCAATACTGCCCCTAAATTAACCCATAATACCCCATCAGCCAATCCTGCCCCTAAATACCCTATCAACCATAACTGCCCCTAAATTTGCCCTAAAGATCCCATCAACCATAACTGCCCCTAAATTTGCCCTAAAGATCCCATCAACCATAACTGCCCCTAAATTCACCCTAAACACCCCATTAACCATAACTGCCTTTAAATTAACCCAAGTGAGGTCTCAACAGTGCTCTGTACAACGGCATGAGCACCTCTCTCTGTCTACTGCTGATACCTCTGGCTATACAACCAAGCTTCACGAAAAAAAAAGCGTTCTTTAAAAAAAAAAAAAAAAAAAAAAATAGACAGGTTGGGGCTTTAAATTTAAATTTTTGCAATTTATCTAAATTAAGAGTTGTGTCAAAGAACCAATATACTTCATTTTTACAGTCACCTTGGATAAACATTATGTTTCTTGTTTTCTGCAAAATTATTATATAGTGAGAACTGTTTTTCACAGTTTTTAAATTTATCCACTTAAATTATCTAGGTGTTAAAATATATTTCTTTTCTGTAATGTTATAATTTATTACAATAAGCCCGTGTTCGCTTGGTATACAAATTGCTTTAATTCCACTTCTTCTGTATTGATATTAACTTAATGTTCATTCTATGTTTGCATTCCATATCAACAACTTTGTCAATGATGAAGCGTTCATCAAACATCTTTCTATACGTTACCCATGAAGCAAAGTTATTAATATCAGTTTTAACATGTAAGTACCATATGCATGGCTTTCAGTACACTTCACAAAACAAAAGACTGGTATTTATTTGCTCAAACCTCAGTAATTTAGTCAGTTTCAATCATTTTGATTAATATGACTGTAAAACAGAGATCCAAAAATGCTGGCCCGTTTGGGATCTTTGGTGCCGGTAGATCCGGGGCCCTGTTCTATCAGCATATTGCTCATGAAAACACTATAATTTACTATCAAAAACAGTAAGGGAACTTCGATATTTCAAAAACACATTTGAAATGTAAAAAAACAAAACAAAGATGGCCTCCCTAATCCCGCATGCCAAGTCGCACGGCCGTGGGCATGAGGTCATCGTATTCTGACAGCCTATATATATGGGGCAAATGGCAGTTATTAGCTATCAGTTCTTGATTCCCAGTGGTGTATACTATTGGTACGAGAACAGCGTTTTATTTGGAGATATGCCATTCCTAGCGGCTTGGAAACGTAGGCGACAGGATGAAGACCCGAAGAACCCTGAACCACCGGGAAAAGAGGAGGGAGAGAGGACCGAAGATCTACCCCGGGACGACCAGCAAAAACGGAAGAAACTCAGCTCCCAAGGAAGCGAGACGGACCGCGGAAGAAAGAAGAGGAAGAAGAGCCCTGCAGGAGAGCCCAGCGGATCAGATGATGGACCCAGGAAGCCCCTCAGCCTCACAGACTTCACCTTCTATTCTGAGTTGGGAAGAGGTGGATTTGGCAAAGTAAGTAACGTGTTTATTTTATCTAGGGGTACAGAAAGAGTTTTTAGGGGAAATATGTAACAAGAAACCACATAAAACATGCCTTTGTCTTACTTACTGGGATCATTCTAGGTAGGGAAAACAGTGACACTTTAATCCAATAAATCAGTTTGAACACAGCCCATATTATAGACGGTACGGCCTCCAAAAGCTGTTTATTTTCACTCATTCCAAACACACAAGCTTTACACTTAAGGCTGGGAGACGATATCCTCGGGTTTGGATTGGAGAGCAGCAAAGGTAGAGCTTGATACATTGTATCCGGTGTCTATCATACAGGAGAAGCACACTGAGCAGTTACTGGACACTCCACGCGGTGGCGGCGGCAGTTAGGCAGGTTGGAGATACTGATTGGCTCATGCAGCTGTCACTCACGTCATACATCATTCATTCATTAATATGAAACGATCTTAACTTTATCTTTGTAACTAAATGGAACGGTAATGAGTGAAATGTTCAGTATATACCAGAGACTGCCAGGCCTACTGAGTGTCCATATTGCCAGATTAAGGAAAAGTGGATGTGCAAGCGCATTGGTGTCATTTATACATCAGGATGTGCCGGGTATTAAGATAAAATGATGTTTATTTCCGCTATAATAAAAGACGCAGAAAATGTGCATGTGTTGTTTTTTTTAAAAGCTAAAGGGGTATCCTGAAGTTATAATGTGAAGGGTGAGGGGATTCCATGTAAAGTCAGGAAATTTTACTTTACCAAGAGGGTGGTAGATAAATGGCCTCTCAGCAGAAGTGGTAATACATGGTATAGGGTAGGCAGATGGTTCCTGAATCTAAGGCAAGACCAAGGACTGATTAAGCTGTGAGTCTGTACACTAGATGGGCCGGATGGGTCAGCTGGTAGATTCTATGTTTCTATGAATCAGGTAATTTTATCATAGTAACAGATTTAAATGAAAATGCTTAAAGGACTAAAATCAATGCTCTGGGGTCGGCTTTCTACACAAAACTGCAAATGGAATAATTAGGTAAACTACGTCTGAGATAAAATGAGATGTCGATGTTAAAAAGGCATCTGGCGCCTATATTATTCTGTTCATTAAAAGCTGGTCTCAGGTTGTCTTTGCAGATTAAGACATTGAACCTTTTGGGCTGGGTTAAGTATTCTACGACTAGTTTTAAAATTAGATTTACGCATCTATAATGTAGTGGATGGAGTGAGTGGTAGATAGGTGGAATAGCCTCCCAGAACAAGTGGTAGAGGACAAAACAGTGACATAATTTAAACATACATGGAATAGGCATATGGCTCCTGAATATAAAGTTAGACCATGGACTGATTACGGTTTGAGTCTTTACATTAGGACGTTGGATGGGCTGAATGGATCTGATCTGCCATCAAACTATGTTGATAATGAGCTTCACATTTCACACATCAATTATAACTGTGTCACCCCTTCCTGGTTATCTCAGGTCATGCTCGCGTCATGGAGGAGCAGTAAACATCCGGTGGCTGTTAAGATCATCAAACGCAGCTCATCGTGGAAAGAAGGCATCATGCGGGAAAGACGAGTCTTGGAGCTGGCAGCAGAAAGCCCATTCCTCTGCCACGGCTTTGGTGCTTTTCACACCCAGGTACGGAATTCTCTGTTGCTCTGCAGCCTATTCCCGTCCTTTCACCTTCTACCATGCGCCATTTCTACAGAAGATCTGCATGTGTCACTGTACTATTAGTCTCTGCATGACTGTAACTGTTTTTGCTCTATGTTCAAAATAAGCACCGCGTCTTTCTCGTCATGGAGAACGTGAGCGGAGGCAGCCTGTCAAACCACCTGAGGAGGAACGGCCGGATGGGAACCAGTGCTGCAGTGTGAGCAACAGAGTAGACATAAAGCCAATGATCATTTCCATGCTGTCTAAATGGCTCCTCTAGCTTTAATCCCAATGCAGTGAAATCAGAGGCTCTCCATCGCTGTAAATAACCCTTTGCTAATATTTAGAAACTACTCGCTAAACTGTTTGTGTCCTTCTGGCAGGTTCTACGCTGCAGAGATCACCTGCGGTCTTCAGTTTCTACACAGCCATGGAATAGTTCATCGGTTAAAAAAAAAATTTCTGCTCTCAACTGTCCATTCTCTTGCTCTTTTGTTGAGTCTTATGTCTTCCATCACCCCAAGTTCCCTTCATCTCACCATTTATTCCATTTCAAAATCTTTCAGAATTCTTAAGAGGAAAATGAACATCTTCTTTCTCTGAATCATTTAGGGACCTGAAGCCAGCGAACGTGTTGATGACCAGCGAGGGACACCTGAAGATCTGCGATTTCGGCCTCGTTGTGGAGAAGATCATCGGCGCAGCCAAAACCAAAGGCGTAGTTGGGACCAGAAAATATATGGCCCCCGAGGTGAGAATTTATTAATTAGATTAATGCTATAGTTGATCTAAACCTTAATTACTTTACAATGCATTACCTATCTACATTTTACACATATTGAACTTGTTTTGCAGGTTTTTCAGAAGAAGAAATATGGCGCCTCCGCAGACTGGTGGTCGTTTGGAGTCACTCTGTACCAGATGCTGGTGGGAAGGGTCCCAGTTCCATCATCACAGCCCAAGAGGGAGTACCGGGACTGCACCGTTCACAATGACTTCCCGTACCCAAGCTGGCTGCTAGCAGATCAGAAAGACATCCTCATGAAGGTGAGTGGATCACAAATGTCCTGATAAGGTGTGTGGCTATACAGGAACTTTTATAGACAATAAGGGACTGTAGTGCAGCAGATTCTGGAATGGGCAAAATATGGTTACTAAACTCAACAAAAACTTGGCTAAATACGTCAGGAAATTGGAATACAAAAACCATTTTTTATTTTTCTTTTGCCTTCTCAGCTTCTGCTTAAAGATCCAGAATGCCGGCTTGGGACGAATGGTGATATAAGAGTGCATCCTTTCTTCGGCATCTTGAACTGGGACCATTTGGAACAACGCAAACTCTGGCCCCCATACCTGCCTCTGGTGGTACGTGTAGCCATTACAAAATGCTTTAGATCCACTAAGTTCTAATATCACAACTTATTGCTCTTCAAACTTAAAAAGTACTTAATAATGGTATAAGACTAATCCCGTCCACAAACAGAACCCCCACACACATGTAAATTTACTGTATATGATTTCTTCTTCCGAGCCTTTGATACATTTCCTTCCACCAATTAATCATTGCTAAGGAGCCCATCTAATGACAACTGACGAGCGCTTTGTTATTACGTACCTGCCACCATAGTATACATTATGATGTGTTTTTGAAATCAAGGAACTTTTCGCTTTTTTCTTGCAGGACCCAACTGGAGATCTTCACCTCAGTTCCCAGGATATATCCTTTTCATTTGTAGAGGGGGCTAATTGTAACAAAAACAAAAAAAGTTGGGATTTGCCAGACCTGTCTTTTGTTAGCCCCAAATGGAGGGAATAAACATCCCTCCTTGTATCCAACATCTCAGATGGGAACAAATTCTCTTTTATTCAGGATTCAGCTTGAAGATCTTGCCTGAAAAGTCTCCTGTTGGACGACGACCAATAGTCCAGGATGTCACCTCCCTGCTTCATCTACCACCGCAGCAGAGCTGTCCACCACCACAGCAGAGCGCCTACCTCAACATCACAGCAACTCCACCTGCTGTCCACATCAGAGAAAACCACCTTCTACAGCTGTCCAACATCACTGCGCGGCAATGCCACCTGCTCTGTCCAACATCACTGCGCGGCAATGCCACCTGCTCTGTCCAACATCACTGCGCGGCAATTCCACCTGCTCTGTCCAACATCCCTGCGCGGCAATTCCACCTGCTCTGTCCAACATCCCTGCGCGGCAATTCCACCTGCTCTGTCCAACATCACTGCGTGGCAATTCCGCCTGCTGTCCAACATCATTGCCAAGCCTCTACTACAGCTGTCCAACACCACAGCACAGCCATTCCACACGCTGTCCAATATCACAGAAAAGCATTTAATGCAACACAACACCACAGAGAACTTCATTGCTGACAAACATCATTGTGCTGCACCTTGTCCTGCTGTTCAACAACTTAGCAGCGAGACTCCATCTGGCCTCTAACACATACCTCCCAACTTTTACCCCCAGTGAATCGGGATGCTGGGGGGGTGGTGGGTGGGCGCATGCATAGTAGAGCTTACCTTTAAGCTCCGTCCCCCGGGGTCCCGATTCACAGAGGATAGAATGTTACTGCACATGCATTCTCCAGTGTTCCAAACACCAGAGAATATAATTAGAAGAAATGTGGTTCTGAATCCTGCTGTCCCATAGAGATCTTCCTCTGTCTTCTTTTTTGGGGAGAGAGCTAGAGTTCGGCAGGGAGATCGAGTGGCCGCACCCAAAGCAGGACAGCTGGGAGCCATGCAGTCTGCTGCCACCTGTCATACTGTGTCACAGACAGGCTTCCATGCTACGTAACATCAAAGTAGAGCATCCCTTGCTGTCCAACATCACACAAAAGTACCTACAACACAGCAGATCATCTCCCAGTCTACCAAATTACAAATAGTATTCCTACCCTACACAATGAAGTAGAGGGAAAAGGTCTATCCGCTTCTTAAAATGTGTTTCTTCTTTGTTCTAGATCCAGCGTGGACCAATTGGACTGAAACGAGTGGAACATGATGATAATGAGATGTACCACGGACAGAACTAAAGGGCACTGATTCATTTAAGAAGGTCTTTTGAGTTACTCTGTAAGTTATTAAACCTTCAAGAGGTTCGCTTTGTCTGGCAGCTGAAACTGTCCCTCTTCCTTCTAGGTAGGTCTGTGACATGTCAGTCGCCTGGTGCTTGAGGAATGAGCCCTTCAAACCGGAAAATTTTTTAATGAATTCTGTCTTTTATCTGTAAGTCTCTTGTCCCTCACTAAAGGTTATGGGTAGTTTAAAATAGTCTACATGTACTAACTTATTACTCATTTCTTGTTTCTCTTCTTTTCATATTTAGAATTCTGCATGGATTTACTCATTCTCCTATTCCATTATTGGTTCTTCAGAAACTTCTTCTGGGACCTACTAGTACAGTTGGTACAAGTAAGTAAATCTTCAGACTGTATTTGCTGTAAATACTTACTATTGAGATTAGAGATAGGAAATATTTAAATGTATACCTTATTTTAATTAATGTTTGGGCTAGGGTTACTTGTCTATCTGGTATTTGGCATCTATTTCTTCTTTCTCTTAGATCAAGCACTGACCAAGTTAACCACATATACTCCTGGACTTAGTGCTACATGCAGGATGATCCAATGTACCATGGAACAAAACGAGCCAGTTGAATCATTTCAGAAGGTTTTCACTTTCATTGTAAGTTATGAAACCTTTAAGAAGGTTATTACAAATTCTGCGGTTGCTCAGTCTGGCTGCTGAAACCATTCCTCTTCCTTTTGCACAGATCTTCAAACCTGCTTGGAAGATCTTGCGTCTGTGTCATATTCTCCTGGTGCCTGAGGAATGAACCCTTCACACTGGAAGTCTTTTGTCTGTGAGTCTCTTCTTTTTATTTGTCATAAACACGAAATTACCCAATAACTAGTTTTATTTAAAACCAACAAGCTAATTTTCCTTTACTAATTCCTCCCTCCTATTCTCCCATTGGTTCTTGTCTAGCGATGACTGTATCTTCAGGCCGTATATATGCTGTAAATTCAACTTATTTTGATTTGTGCATAGTGTAACCCTTTTTTTACCTTGCTCCGCTGTCAGGCTGGTAGTTACAAATTTCAGTGACGCTGGTGACAGGAAACCTGAGCCTCCGCAATTGCTGGGAGATCGGGACATCTTCTTTCTTTATGCAGTGCCTCCACTCAGTGATTTGTACTATGTTGAGTAGGGGAACCCACCCACTGAGAAATGGCCCCTTTCACACAAGAAAATAACACACACAACTAAAATGCAAATTATTTATAGACTATATTGAAATAAACAGGTATTATAATATAAAGACCCAGCTGCTGTGCCTATGAAGTTCAGTTCTAGCAGTGGGTAAACAGTCCTGAGAATATATATATATTTAACACAGATAACTGCCAACACCCGCTCCCCCACCCCAAATGTAGGTGTTCTTCCCACCCAGATGTCCCAGTGTTGGTGCACTGTTGGGGCCCTTGATGCAGGTAGCGCTACCCGGGGAGAAAAGTATATATATATATGTTGATATATATTAGTTAAGTACCTCTCCTTAGTGTCTTCAGGCAGCTCTGGGATGCTGCCCCTTTAACCTCCTGGCTGAGAGTATAACTGTCTTCCCACACAGATGTCTGTCTGCAGCTCTGCTTTCACCTCACTGGTACAGGATGCAGGACTTGGACGCTCTGGGTACTTGCAGTCTCTCACTCTCACTCAGGAAGCATACAGCACCATGCTGTATTCTCTGCACACTTCTACTTCAATGTACTGCTTGGATGTCAGCAGTACACACACTAAAGGCAGCAGGGAGGACAGTCTGTCTCTCTTCCTCCTTCACTCCCCTGCTTAGCTCTGCTCTTCCAGAAGTTTCTTCCTAGACCCTCTCCTCTGATAGGCTGAGAAACATTCCCTAGCTTAGGCAAACTGACATATGTCCCATTGAGATACTGATTGGCTCAGAGGAGACAAGTAACCTGGTGCTGGAAGGAAAGGTCAGTATCCATGACAACCCAGCTGTAATGTTATTAGACAAAATAACTGCACTGGGTTACAATAGGATGAGATTTCATTTTAATGATCTTTTTTGTTACCTATGCCAGGTGTGATGCTCAGATGTGAATTTGTGTCAACTATCCTTCAAAGCCTGTTCCAAGTAGATCTGTAACAGGTCGGTATCTCCTGTCCCTAACATTTCTTACATGTAACAATTGTCTTGTTCCCCATTTCATCTTCTATGCATTCTGTGATCACTTGCCCTACATTGTTTGATCTTGTATTTGTCACTTTGTCCACACTGTTCCTTAAACATCTCCTCTATTCATTCTTCCCATAAGAACGTGTAATTTTCTTACCATGATTTTCCTGGCTTTCATAATCACAGGTTTCTTATTCTTGTTTTCTCCAGCTACCAGAATGGCTTGAGATGTCTGGAAGATCTTTCATCCTTCAAGCTTCCTCTCCTGAAGATCTCTAGAACTTCAACTTCACTGCCAAAGCAAATTTATCTCCACTCATCAGACGCTGATCCTCTTCTTCTTGTCATTGACGATTAAACCTACAGCATGACACAAATGTTACCATGTTGCAGTTCTTTAAACTATACAGCCCTATATAAGTAAACTCATTTAAACCCCTTAAGTTACCTGTACAGCATCCAATGTGTCATTTGCATACTTTATATATTATCTTGGTTTCACCCAGTTTAATAAAATCCTTTAACTTTATTTATATTTCAGTGATTACTAATGGATTCATTTAAACATTTCATTAATTGACTTTTATTTCTCCACATACTGTACACAATACATTCAAGCCTCTGTAAACAGTTACAGCAATGTTCTCTGTCAACTCACAAAGTGTTCCAAAATAACACACACAATGTAACGTTACTATTGTGTGTTATTTGCTTGTACAACATCTGCTTTCAAACTACCGTATTTGCTCGATTATAGGACGAGGTTTTTTTCAGAGCAAATGCTCTGAAAAATACCCCTCGTGTTATAATCGAGGTCGTCTTCTAATTAGACCTCAAAAAAATGTCTGCTGGGGCCAGGCTGCTTACCGGTGCTTTGGTCCCGAGCAGCGTCTCTTCTATTAGCAGCAGGAAGCTAGCAGAGTGTCACATAATTCTGCCTCCCCCTCCTTCCTCTGGGGGCGGGGCCAGAGAAGTTGCTCGCACAGCCGGGCCCCTGCAGAAGTCTTCAAGTGAGAGAGCTGCAGTTCAGGTAAGGGGGTGGGGGAGGGTTTTTGTGATTAATGTGTGAAGTATGTGTGATTAATGGAATGAATGAGTATTTAAATGTTTGTGAATGAGTGTGTGTGTGATAGCATGGATGTGTAAGGGGGAGGGTGGTAGCATGGCATAGGGAGGCTGTACTCAAACTCCTATCATCCCCAGGTTCCAGCATGTACTGGCTGCCTTGGCTTGATAGGAGTTTGATTGGTGTTAGCAGTTATATATATATATATATATATATATATATATATATATATATATACCTCCAGAAATGCCTTTTAATCCCCTATATGCCACTCTGGCATATAGGGGGTTAAAAGGCATATCATGGGGCAGAGTGGCATATAGGAGGGCATAAGACATTTCTGGAGGCAGAGTGGCATATAGAGGGTTAAAAGGCACATCATGGGGCAGAGTGGCAAATAAAGGGGGATTAAGGCACTTCTGAGGGCAGAGTGGCAACCTTGGGGGCAGATGTGCATAACTGGGGAGGGGCAGGTTGGCAAATAAAAAGAAATAAAATATATATATATTTTTCACAATCATAGCTTTTATTAAATATGAAAAAATTGTTTACATGAATTAATATTTACTAGTAAAACTTTTTTTCCTATAGGGTAGTCTTATATTCAGGCTTTTTGTTTTTTTCCTAAATTAATATTTATTATTTGGGGGGTCGTCTTATAATCAGGGTCGTCTTATAATCGGGCAAATACAGTAGTTATTTTTTAACTTTGACTTATTTGTTTTCCTTCAAATATAAGATATTGAGTGTGGGGCATGTGTTTCTACTCAAAGAAATCAAACCATGTATAACACAACTTAATACGACTTATATAAACGATAAATAGTACAAAAGTGAATGTACACAGCGCCTGATTAGCTGCATTTCCCTCTGTCTCAACCAGAAAAAAATTCAAAATCAAATTTACACCGACTGGCATAAAAGATTAAAATTTGGCACCTTCATTCTCATAACGTAGGATCTATATCCATATAGGAAAAAACAGAAACAAATATATAGTGTAATATGTTTAAATCATATCAACATATAGCACTTTATCTGATTAAAACTTATTGCACTATATATTTGTTTCGGTTTTTTTTCCATCATGGTTCCATCAATAGTATAGATTTTTTTTTTTGGCAAATGGGAGACGAGCCTTTGTTTTGTTTTTGGTCAGGAGTGCATTAAAACATTAAAACGTGTCTCTGGACTGTGAGCCTCGGCCAGAATACGCCACGGGCTGTATATACAATAAGGATGTTTAGCCTTGAAGAAAAGTGGGTTATTTAGGGCAGTGGCACTAAAGTCTTAATAACTAAAAATCCAATTCCTCATTTACCTAAATGTCCCTCTAAGACATTGGTTCCCCACGGGCGGTATGAAAAGGAGCCAGGGTGCTTCTCAAGTACATTGGCCGCTTGGCTTCTACGGCTTGTCATTAACTTAAAATGTGGGAAAGAAAATTAAACTAATAAAGTTAATAAAAAAGTTTAATTTCATCTAATTCCTCCAAATGAAAAGATAGCTCTGCAGGCAGGAATAGTTGCCGCAGTTCCACTGATAGCCAGCAGGTGGTGCTCCTAAACCTATAAGTATTCAGCATAGAGACACACTTTTTAATATTGTGCCTGAAGAAGAGACCGAGAGTCTCTATAACATGCTTTTTATTTCTACGGCTACAACTCCACACCTTATACTTCATAATGAGCATAAGCTGTTTGTTTATATGCCTTTGGCACGAGAGTTAATGTAAGGAAGTTCTACTTCACTGAGAGGAACAGCCTTCCAGCAGAAGTGGTAGAGGCTGATACACCGAGGGAAGTTAAATATGCATGGGGTAGGCATATAACTCCTGAATGTAAGACCAACGACTGATTAAGGTTTGATTCTTTACAGCAGGAGAAACGGGCAGACTAGACGGGGGCCAAATGGGGCCAATCTGCCGGCAAATTCTAATTTTCTCAGTTAATAGAGCACCCATGTATTTGAATATACAATCCACCTGTCTGTGTAGGGATAGGGTAAGCATATACGGATTTATGCCAAGACGTATGCCAAGTATTTTTACATGCATTATACGATATGTAAGATTATATCATAGTATCTAGAAGAAATTTGTAAAATACCCAATAGCACTAATAGCACTTCTATTAAGTATTTCTGTATCAATACGTAGAACCCAAGCCCTGTGGATTCCCTGTGTCCAGAAATATGTTTCATTTCTGCAGTTAAGTGTCTTTTCCAGCAGGTGGCGCCTCTTTGCTAACAGAACTATTTTCCGAATAATAAGATTTTTTCCAATGTTTTCCCTAAAGTTCAATAATGACAAACAATTTCAATAGGGAAAGATGGTTGTTTTATAAAGAGATATAATATGTGACCCAGGCAGCATCTCGACTCTCCCCCCACAACCTACTCCTTGTCCTAATCCAGCACCTCGTCTCAGAAGGATGTATTCTGCCCGGTAGAGGAGATAGTGGGGGCTTTGCTGACTTGGCACAGACCACCAAAACGTAACTGGACTGGTTACCCAGGAGAGATCTCTGAGCTCACCAACTGGATCTAATGTTTTTATGTTCACACAGTGAGCACCTGATCTGTTGCTCCAACTGAGTACGGAGCTATACCGGCCAACAGCCTACCGGGCATTTGCCTGGCGTGCCAGAGGGCCACTCCAGGCCTGACAGTTGGTAGGTATGAGTAGGCTCCATGCTAACTGTGGCTTAAAAAGATACACATCACTGATGAGCCAAGCATCTATTTTACCTGCGTGTTACTTACAGGAGATAATCCATTCCATCTCTATGGTTTCATTTTGACGGTTTTTACATTAGGAGGGTTCCTATATCATAACCCCATTGAAAGACAGCTTCGGCCGAGGCTTCCTAGTGTTTCTTAATAGCTCGGGTGGTAGCAGGTGAAGAACTAATTGAATTTGACAGTAAAATGAAACAAAGCATCTGCCAAAAGCGGGCTTGCTGGAAAGAAAATGAAGTCTCCAGTAGAGTGTTCCGTTACAGAAAGTCTCCGGAGAGTGTATTTAGTGACATATTTTGCCCACAATGATTATGTTTTCTTCTCGGCTTCAATTAAGACCTTATTATTGATGGAGCTACAAGCAGCTGAAGCCACGGTTTGTGCATTTGATGCAAAATACCGCAACGTTGTAGCAGCCAGACAGTCTAGGCGCACGCAGGGCTGAGGTTGAGCTTTAACGACGTTCAAGAAGAGAAATTTCTTTCTACTAAATCGAGAGAGAGACCAAAATGAGTGACGGAGAAGTCTGACGCGGCCTCATCCTTCTACGTGGTTCCACCAGACAATTCTTAGCACGTTGCCCAAAGATATAAAGTATCAATGACTTGGTTACATGTGACTTAGAACAATCCACAAATAGTGTTCGGAACCTCTAGAACTTAATGACCGTCCTTCACTAGAAGCCACCGGGATAGAGTTATGAAGAGCGTTCTATATGTGGAGCAGTTACCATGGAAATAGATAGAATGTTCCTCTGATTGCAACACATTTTCAGGGTTGGATCAGAAGAGTGTGTCATAGAGATGGACCAACTTACCCCTCTAGTGTTCATAAAAGTAACATTACACACGATCCATACTACTATTTGAATGCTGAAACCCCGCCAAGAAATAATTCATGTAAAAATTGTCCTTATTAATATATTTTAAGCTGGGAAAGCTTAACTGTCATGTGATACAAAAGGCTTACCACGATTGGACAATAAACCTAGCAGACTCGCACCTGAAGGAGGAGAACGTCCCGGGATTCATCCCATCGCAAAAAACAGGCAATGTTTCCACCTTCGTCAAAGCTTTAGAACCTTGATGATCTTGTGCTATGGGCCGACATTGTAGACAACATGCGCAGGCATACAATGTATCAGTTCATCAACTGCGCTTTATCAACGCTCTATTTACAGGGTCCTGGGAGGACCAAAAGACTCAAGGAGCAGGTTAGAGAGATGGGCAATTGATTTTTTTGCTAATTTCCATCTTGTAATCTCCAAGTAACGGATTAATACGAGACTGATAGAAGAAATTAGAATGCGCGTCCTAGCACCATGGCCGCGCTATTTGTCACAGAGCAGATGGCTCGTGCCAGATCTATCTTTATTCCAAATAAATTAAATTGCATTTCCTCCGAGTAATTTTTCACCGGCGTGGGCTGCTTTTCTTAGTTTGCTTGAAAGACGGGCCTCCGCATCTACTAGTGACAGGCTATCCGCGGGTGGAAATTGGCAAACATTCATTCCCTAGAAGTATAGCGGTTTCCCGTTAGACAATCTGCAGTCTCTATATACGCTCTAATGGAGTCTGTATTGTATTGTTTTTGCCCCCAAAAAGTATTTTCGAGCGGGGGTTTGATTAGAAAGAATGTAACATTATGGTTAAAAAACAGGAACTATTTCTCGTGATTAAGCAAGTTATGGTGAAAGCCGAGGAGAGTCAGAGGGCGAGGGGCTGATGAAGGCGAGCCCTAAGGGCAGCAGAATTTGCTAAAGAGTGCGGCTGTATGAAGAGCGACATGATGAAGAGTGCGATGAAGGCCACTTGACTCGGGTCATCCAACGACCCCTCACCCCGATGAGTAACCTCAATGGACTCCATCGACAGCAACGCCCAGCACCTTAACAACGTTACGGAGGCCGAGAACCTCCCTGCAGCCTCCAAAGTCTTATCTACGTCCCCTCACCATCCTTGTGACCTTCTTACCCCAGAGGAGAAGACGGCTAAGATCCCACAGCAGGCGAGACCCCCTGCAGCTACATTTCTAACCACCAAGACTAATAAGCAATTAACTTAGAATTAGCCTTAAAAATGTTTTTTCCCCGGTTATTTTATCATTAAGGGCAGGTGTCTAAACATGTCACCTTTCCTGAATTACAGATCGCTAATAAAACAAGCTACAAAGGCAAAAACATACGTAAAAACGGCGGATCGGGAAGAGGTCTGATGCATACTGGGAAGATTAGGGGTACCATGGAAGCAGGATCTACACGATTATTCCTCCTCATTAGGTTATCTCTCCCATATTGTTAAGCTGCTGATTGCTGTGGATTGGGTCAGACAGCCATTGTGAGAAATTGTGGGAGGAAATTGATTAAAAGATGCTCTTTTTGCCACAACCAAACAAATCTAATCAAATCTAATTTTTTTATAGTAAATTCTAGAGGTAATGAGTGTGTATATATATATATATATATATATATATATATATATATATATATATACACATGCACATATACACACACATAATATGTAATTATATCTCGTGAAATGTAATATTATAGTATATTATAGTATATTTATATATATATATATATATATATATATATTTTACAATGTGAATACACTTATTTTATATATATATATATATATATATATATATATATATATATATAACATTTGAATATATATATAATGTGTATATATATATATACATATAAATATATGTTATTAAGTCAGTCTTTTTCGTTTTTTTATATAATAATAATAGGGAAATCGGCAATTGCCCCCCCCCCCAGCCATTAGAATCCAATTTTCTTTATTTCGGTCTCAAACAAAATTAATAATTTTGAAAGGCTGGAGGACGCTGCCAGAGCGGCCATAATGAAAGAGAGGTCGGGTGTTTTCAAAGAAGAATATATATTTGTAAGGGCCAGGGCTGAATTGTTAAATGCCATTTAATAGGCAAGTGACAGCAGGAAACGGACTAATCTTTATAGAGCGCTGATTAGTAAGTAAGGCTTCCCGGGTGATAATTAGTATTGCTCTGGCCAAGTTCCAGCATCTGACGGCGGCATCCACGGCGGCATCCACGGCGTAACGGTTAATTGCCAGACACTTTTAACTGTCATTAAATGTCACCATTTTATTTCCACGGCCAGAGCATGTGGTGAAATTTTTTGGGGGGAACAAAATGACCCCAAGGGTGAGTTTAACTCTTTAGCAATGCGTTGCATTCAAGCAGGGCCCTCAGAGGGTTAATCAAGATAATATCTTTCTCTTGTTCTACATAGAATGACTCAAAATTGTCTCGATTTCTCTGGAAATGACCTGGCTTCAATTCTTATCATGCTTGCCAACATGTCAAAAGGTCACTTTACTGACAGAGGGACTGGCCAAACAAAACATGGGACAATTGGCAGGTACATAAAAGAAAATAACAGGACTAGACGATCTATGTTTCTATGCATTTTTGGGGACAAAACTGTTCAATTAAGAACCTAAACATGTTTGATTTAATGTAACGGAGATGCAGCTCATCACACCTTGATAGCCATCACTACTAAAGAATAGAACCCTACAAGTCAAAACAGCCCAATCCGTCTCAATGTAAAACAATAAAAAAACCTTATAAGCGCCGTAGACCTTTTTTTTTTATCCGTAAACATCTGCCCCAGGGGTCTGTTCCTCAGAAAAGCAAGGAATTACGTTGCGGTGTTTTCATCCGCACTCCGAACGAAGCGGTTGCTTTTGCGAGGTACGAGCGACCATTGTTGGGTTAGCCGACGACTCTGTGCCTCCAGTTGGCGTTAAATCAACCCCCCGCCGTGCCTAATCCTGTGCAAAGAACGTCGCTGAAGTCTGGAACACCGAGGTATAATTCCGACTTCTTTTTTTTTCTTATCAATTCTAAGAAATTGCTCGGAGCAATCAGACTTCTCTCAGCCAAAAAGTACATTAGTCAGTGACAAAGACCGGCGCGCCACTTAATCAGAAGGCGCTGTGATTGATAGCGCGTCGATGCGGCCTTTAATCAGGGATGCGCTATTCAGATTTCCAGCCATTAAACCGGCCAATCTATATGATCGCGCCGGCTCGACGGTTCATTTGTCACGTTCGTCAAACACGGGGCTTTTAAACCGCTTGCCGACAGCGGTACCGGCCAGCATCTTATTTCGCGTCACATTGTCAGATTTTTTTCTATTTTTTCTACTAAATAGGATGGAACTTTAAAAAAAATAGATCGATTGTGAAATAATGTAGATTAGTAAAAAGTAATTTTAAGACAGAGAATCGCGCACATTGTCACTTAACTGTGAAAAACACCAATTGTTCCTTTAAAGGAAATAGCTTGCATTCTATCCCCTATTAACTCATAAATAAGGATTTTGACCCAAAATGAATTTTTACTCCCAAGTATTGGGGAAACAAATTAGAGTGCAGATAGAGGGGCGGAGAGCTGCGCAAGCAGCAGTGATGATGGGAGAGAGAGAGTGAGCGTGTGTGTATGGTGTTTGAGTGTACGTGTGTAAGTGTATGGTGTTAGCATGAATGTGTGAATGTCAGCATATGGTGTCGGGGTGAGCTTAAGGTTTGTGGTGCGAGAGAGAGGGGAGAGATTTGTTAGTTTGTATGTGTAAGTGTACGCTGTTAGAATGAGTGGGTGCTAGAGTGAGTTTGCGTGTTAGTATGTGTGTGCGTGTTTTGGTTACAGAGTGTGGGAGGCTGCTGTCACTAGGGGTCAATAAACCTAGGCTCACCCCTGGCGCGGTCCAAGCTTGCTTCTATATCTGTCAATATAGTAATCTGGGTCTAAACTGCTAGCTTTAACAACTATTTGGCAAACCGGTGGCCAAAGATATGAGGTGTGAGCGTCTTTGGACTACAGGGGTCACTTTAATACCCTCAACACAACCTTCTCCAGAAGCTCTCTGGGGTGAAGGTACTGATCAATGCGCTGAGGCCACGTTACAAGAAGGTCGCATGTCCATCCGGCTTCTAAATAAATTCTCTTTGCTTCAGTCGATCGCACAACCTGAACAATGAGGGATTTCATAATTACTTCACGCTACTCAATTAAAAATACATTAAGGTGCGAGATCTCTTCCACAAATCCCCCAAGGAGGGCAATTTGTGATTAAAGCATGCACCTACATATGGAAAGGTCACTTTGCCGACTGTGCCGTACATCAGTAATATAATGACGGAGAGGGGGGTGTGCACACGCTGGGTTCAGGGAAGATGAAGGCGTAATATATTATGATTTTTAATAAGAATAATGGCATTTTCATCATAATGAAAATATTCAGCAGAATTCTGGAAGTCTGGCACTTGAGGTTATTAGCGTTGGGAAAATTCACTTTGTATCTATTACTAAAACATGAGATAAAGGAGATTTATTACCTGAACCTGTTCTAGATACCCTACTTTCACACCCCCTAACATTACAGGCGTGCAAAGTGGGACATCTGTGTTGGGGGGCTTCGCAAGAGGTGGAGAGGGGCAAGAAGAAGTGGGTAGTTCCAGAGAAGCAGCTACCTTATCCTCACCTCACTCGGTTTCAGAACGGCATGAGGAGACCAGCAGCAATGGAGGTCTGTTCTACAACCTCAATTAATTGTAAAGGCTCCCTGATCTGGTCTGTGGCGATCACAACATCTCCCTGACAGGTCCATGACAAAAGCAGGACAGTGCCCAGAAATCAGGACTTTCCTGTGAAGTCTGGGACTGTTGGGAGGTATGTACATTGTAAATTATTTAAATATATTTTCAGTATGTTTAATGCTAAAACACCTACATTTCCATAAAACATTCCATCTCTGGAACTCCCAATGTTTACTTAGAGCTCCATTTGGGGTTTGCGCATGCAGAACTGCAAGCGGCCTCTATAGTTAGGACATCTGCCATGACACGGCACAATCGGAGTAGTTGGGACTGTTGGCAGCTATACTTCCTGGCTGCTGGTCTTACTACTGAGCCTTGCCCTAAAACTGGACATTAGACCCCGGAGAGACATCTCCACCATGTGACACCTTTCCGTGACAGGTCCCATTCCGAGACTCCTCCACAGACGCGGGCAGTGATCGCTGTACGCAGAGTGCAGATGATTTATTGGACGGTCTCACAATGTATAATGAAAAATTAAAGTAGTTCATCATATTACAGATGACTCTGATATTAATTCCAACTCATCCCGATAAACAAATAGATCATTAATCTACCATTCATGGTGAAGCCATTAACAAAGTCACACAAGCCCAAAATATATCGTCCTGCGTCATTTGCATTTAATAATTACTTATATCCTTAGAATTTTATATTTTTGTCCACTAAAACAACCAGTCTAAAAAAGTCAATAAAGAAATGAAGTACCAATAATGAAGGCATAATTCTGGATATTACCCTGTATGATGTAGCACAAGAAAAAAAGAAATTTGTGACATGTATATGTTCTGTTATACACTGGTCAGTGATGGTCTCATCTTCAATGGACCCCTAATTCCTTTGCGTCTTGTTGTGCCCTTCAGCCTCTCCGTTCCCCTCCTCTTTTTAACATTCCCGACTCCCTACCATAAACCCTTAAAATCCTCAACATGAAATACAAATGATCAGCCTCCCAGAATTTTGGTCCCCTAGGGCCTCCATGGTTCTCATACAACAGACAAATTTTAGGGCTCTCCTAAGTTGTCAGATGGACAACCACCAACTGCAAAGGTTCTAAACATCTCAAAACTACTCAACTTTGACCAAATATTAGGGAAATATACGGAACTATACAAGACCTACAGGACCTATTTCGCTTCTCCATGGTGGCCTCTGAGCTCTTTGTAAAAGCTTTGTTGGAGAAGATGAGATGTTTCCTTCTAAAACTCATACTCTTGGAGCAGGTGGTGTTATTCCAAGGAAGGAGGAAAGGATAATATCTAGAAACATTGTTTCGGGATTTGCTGAAAATTCTGTTACTTTAGAAATATCCCAGCAGAGCAGCTTCTCTATTCCGCTCTCCCCGCGCGTCAGATATTGGAAGTGAGAGATTTATTGGATTAGATGTGAAGTATCAAGCCAGTAAAAATGATTGTCTGTGTCTATTACAGTAACATAAAGTGCAGTGAAGTATATTACAAGTAGGTAATGAAGTACCTTGCAGAAACGTGGCTCATTCCGATACAAAACCACAAGAGTAATTCTCGTCTCCGAGCCAAACATCTTTATTTCTCAGTTTAAGCCAGTAACAGTTCCTGATTTTTATCTTATTTCATTTATTTATTTTTTAATTGAAAATGTTTGATTGGCTGAAATAGTTTTTAATGGAGTCATCACGGCGTTAACTGCCACGCTTCATAATTTTAAATAGTCTTCAGTTAGCTAAAACATCAATTTCAATTTTAAGTAAGTCACTTAAAGCCCGGCTTAATCTTGCTGAAATGGATTTTTGTTTAAAAAAAAACCTCCAAAAGGTAAAAAGTAAGATTTCATAAATGGATATTTCGGTTCTGTTTCATTTCTAGCTTCCAAAGTCGCGCAGAATACACAGAAAACAAAATGATTCCTTTTTGGTGCAAAGTTTCAATGTTGATCTTATCACCGTGGCAACCATTGACTTGGTTCTTCTGCTTAGACCATTCCTATGGTTGCTATGGTGATAGAACTGATAGAACATTCCATTGGTTCCAACGTTCCAAACGTAGCAGTTGCTCTCAGTACGTTGATCAAATTAAACTGACCCGTTATGGTCTGTATCTGGAACATGGTGTGGTTTGTGCGTTCGATTGCGAACATAATCTTTAGGTAGAGGTCGGCTTCATTTGCCGTTCGTCCTCCACTACGTTTTCCTAATCCAACAAGTAATAAAAGCATCGTGAAGGTGCAGAGGCACCCCACGATTATCAGAAGAGTATCTAACATCTTCTCACTCGCCTGCTCTGCTGAGCAATGAGAAGTGTCTGAGTTTCACCTGCTTTATATAACCTCCTATGATGACATCACAGAGGCTGATGATGCAATAGTGGGCGTGGCTGCATCAAGTGGGCGGGGTCTAAATCATTTCAGTTCCAACCACAAATGAGACAAGTCCCTTAAAGCCTGGCTTAATCTTACAGAAATGGATTTTTGTTTAATAAAAAAAAAAACAAAAGGTAAAAAGTAATATTTCATAAATGGATATTTCGGTTCTGTTTCATTTCTGGCTTGAAAAGTCGCGCAGAATACACGGAAAACAAAATGATTCCTTTTTGGTGCAAAGTTTCAATGTTGATCTTATCACCATGGCAACCATTGACCTGGTTCTTCTGCTTAGACCATTCCTATGGTTGCTATGGTGATAGACCTGATAGAACATTCCATTGGTTCCAACGTTCCAAATGTAGCTGTTGCTCTCAGTACGTTGATATTGCCCTTGATCAAATTAAACTGACCCGTTATCTTAGAACATTAACTGATAATTGCTAAATATCATACGTTATTTGTGGGAAATAATAATATTTTTAAATAAACAGCATGAACTATACTAAATGTTAACAGAATTTTATTGACACGTTAAATTGGAAGTTCAGTTTACAGATAACATGAAAATCCTCTGGTGGAGGTCAGTGTAGGATGATGGTCTTGGACTCCATGGTGTAGCCAGCGAGACAAACAGGCAGATGATGCAATAATAGGCGTGGCTGAATCAAGTGGGCGGGGCCTAAATCATTTCAGTTCCAACCACAAATGAGACAAGTCGTTGGCAAAGCAGGCTCAGGAGGGCCAACCACATATCCATATATGCGTGGTAGAGCAGCTTGTCAGCGTACCTACTAACATGTCAAGATCATGTCACATGTGCAATCTCACCTCTCAAAGTCCCTCAAATAAATATAAAATATATTTTCTCCATTTGAGTTTTTCCACATATTACTATGGCATTTAATTCCACCATCTAAGCGTGCCGACCCTGGCATATGTTGTGTACAGTCACCTACATAGACCTCATGTTCAATCTACATGTATGTACAAACACATGTATGGGATACATTTATAAAGGCCTTTCAAGAAAATTTTGTTTCTGTTCCTTTCTTTTTTTAACTTGATTTGTTAGATATTGGGACATACTGGGGAAAATGTTTTATGTAAATACAAAAAGGAGCACATGGGAGAAGACAATACCTGAGTCTAAGTAGCAATAGGTAATATCTATAATGCTGGAAGTGAAAAGTTATCCTAGGATGAGTGATGTTATTAAGGTGAGGGTATTAAACATGCATGGGATAGACATACGGCTCCTGAATCTAAGACAAGACCAACGACTGATTAAGGTTTGAGTCTTTACAGCAGGAGAAACGGGCGAGTAGACGGGGGCCGAATGGGGCCGATCTGTCGGCAGGTTCCATGATTCTATAACATTAGATTTAAAAGAGCAAAATGCGCTATGCGTTGCTTTGAGACCCTTTGTATCATATTTGTTCAACATTGTGGCTTCACAGAGTCACCTGTTAACCGCTACAATGTAGCAAAATAATGAAAGCATAATTCTGTATATTATGCTGTATGATGTAGCAAAAGGAAAAAAGAATGCATGCAATTTGTGACATGTATATGTTCTGTTACACACACACACACACACACTTTTTACGTAAAAAGTCTATAAGGGGAGGCCAAGGAACGGTTGGAGCCTCTCGAAAAAAACAAGACTCCCCCTGAAAATGTTTGATTGGCTGAAATAGTTTTTAATGGAGTCATCACGGCGTTAACTGCCACGCTTCATAATCTTAAATAGTCTTCAGTTAGCTAAAACATCAATTTAAATTTTAAGTAAGTCACTTAAAGCCCGGCTTAATCTTGCTGAAATGGATTTTTGTTTAAAAAAAAAACCTCCAAAAGGTAAAAAGTAAGATTTCATAAATAAATGGATATTTCGGTTCTGTTTCATTTCTAGCTTCCAAAGTCGCGCAGAATACACAGAAAACAAAATGATTCCTTTTTGGTGCAAAGTTTCAATGTTGATCTTATCACCGTGGCAACCATTGACTTGGTTCTTCTGCTTAGACCATTCCTATGGTTGCTATGGTGATAGAACTGATAGAACATTCCATTGGTTCCAACGTTCCAAACGTAGCAGTTGCTCTCAGTACGTTGATCAAATTAAACTGACCCGTTATGGTCTGTATCTGGAACATGGTGTGGATTTGTGCGTTCGATTGCGAACATAATCTCTAGGTAGAGGTCGGCTTCATTTGCCTTTCGTCCTCCACTACGTTTTCCAAATCCAACAAGTAATAAAAGCATCATGAAGGTGCAGAGGCACCCCACGATTATCAGAAGAGTATCTAACATCTTCTCACTCGCCTGCTCTGCTGAGCAATGAGAAGTGTCTGAGTTTCACCTGCTTTATATAACCTCCTATGATGACATCACAGAGGCTGATGATGCAATAGTGGGCGTGGCTGCATCAAGTGGGCGGGGTCTAAATCATTTCAGTTCCAACCACAAATGAGACAAGTCCCTTAAAGCCTGGCTTAATCTTACAGAAATGGATTTTTGTTTACTAAAAAAAAAAACAAAAGGTAAAAAGTAATATTTCATAAATGGATATTTCGGTTCTGTTTCATTTCTGGCTTGAAAAGTCGCGCAGAATACACGGAAAACAAAATGATTCCTTTTTGGTGCAAAGTTTCAATGTTGATCTTATCACCATGGCAACCATTGACCTGGTTCTTCTGCTTAGACCATTCCTATGGTTGCTATGGTGATAGACCTGATAGAACATTCCATTGGTTCCAACGTTCCAAATGTAGCTGTTGCTCTCAGTACGTTGATATTGCCCTTGATCAAATTAAACTGACCCGTTATCTTAGAACATTAACTGATAATTGCTAAATATCATACGTTATTTGTGGGAAATAATGATATTTTTAAATAAACAGCATGAACTATACTAAATGTTAACAGAATTTTATTGACACGTTAAATTGGAAGTTCAGTTTACAGATAACATGAAAATCCTCTGGTGGAGGTCAGTGTAGGATGATGGTCTTGGACTCCTTGGTGTAGCCAGCGAGACAAACAGGCAGATGATGCAATAATAGGCGTGGCTGAATCAAGTGGGCGGGGCCTAAATCATTTCAGTTCCAACCACAAATGAGACAAGTCGTTGGCAAAGCAGGCTCAGGAGGGCCAACCACATATCCATACATACGTGGTAGAGCAGCTTGTCAGCGTAACTACCAACATGTCAAGATCATGTCACAGGTGCAATCTCACCTCTCAAAGTCCCTCAAATAAATATAAAATATATTTTCTCCATTTGAGTTTTTCCTCATATTACTATGGCATTTAATTCCACCATCTAAGCGTGCCGACCCTGGCATATGTTGTGTACAGTCACCTACATAGACCTCATGTTCAATCTACATGTATGTACAAACACATGTATGGGATACATTTATAAAGGCCTTTTAAGAAAATGTTGTTTCTGTTCCTTTCTTTTTTTTAACTTGATTTGTTACAAAAAGGAGCACATGGGAGAAGACAATACCTGAGTCTATGTAGCAATAGGTAATATCTATAATGCTGGAAGTGAAAAGTTATCCTAGGATGAGTGATGTTATTAAGGTGAGGGTTTTAAACATGCATGGGATAGACATACGGCTCCTGAATCTAAGACAAGACCAACGACTGATTAAGGTTTGAGTCTTTACAGCAGGAGAAACGGGCGAGTAGACGGGGGCCGAATGGGGCCGATCTGTCGGCAGGTTCCATGATTCTATAACATTAGATTTAAAAGAGCAAAATGCGCTATGCGTTGCTTTGAGACCCTTTGTATCATATTTGTTCAACATTGTGGCTTCACAGAGTCACCTGTTAACCGCTACAATGTAGCAAAATAATGAAAGCATAATTCTGTATATTATGCTGTATGATGTAGCAAAAGGAAAAAAGAATGCATGCAATTTGTGACGTGTATATGTTCTGTTACACACACACACACACACACTTTTTACGTAAAAAGTCTATAAGGGGAGGCCAAGGAACGGTTGGAGCCTCTCGAAAAAAACAAGACTCCCCCTGAAAATGTTTGATTGGCTGAAATAGTTTTTAATGGAGTCATCACGGCGTTAACTGCCACGCTTCATAATTTTAAATAGTCTTCAGTTAGCTAAAACATCAATTTCAATTTTAAGTAAGTCACTTAAAGCCCGGCTTAATCTTGGTGAAATGGATTTTTGTTTAAAAAAAAACCTCCAAAAGGTAAAAAGTAAGATTTCATAAATGGATATTTCGGTTCTGTTTCATTTCTAGCTTCCAAAGTCGCGCAGAATACACAGAAAACAAAATGATTCCTTTTTGGTGCAAAGTTTCAATGTTGATCTTATCACCGTGGCAACCATTGACTTGGTTCTTCTGCTTAGACCATTCCTATGGTTGCTATGGTGATAGAACTGATAGAACATTCCATTGGTTCCAACGTTCCAAACGTAGCAGTTGCTCTCAGTACGTTGATCAAATTAAACTGACCCGTTATGGTCTGTATCTGGAACATGGTGTGGTTTGTGCGTTCGATTGCGAACATAATCTCTAGGTAGAGGTCGGCTTCATTTGCCTTACGTCCTCCACTACGTTTTCCTAATCCAACAAGTAATAAAAGCATCGTGAAGGTGCAGAGGCACCCCACGATTATCAGAAGAGTATCTAACATCTTCTCACTCGCCTGCTCTGCTGGGCAATGAGAAGTGACTGAGTTTCACCTGCTTTATATAACCTCCTATGATGACATCACAGAGGCTGATGATGCAATAGTGGGCGTGGCTGCATCAAGTGGGCGGGGTCTAAATCATTTCAGTTCCAACCACAAATGAGACAAGTCCCTTAAAGCCTGGCTTAATCTTACAGAAATGGATTTTTGTTTAATAAAAAAAAAAACCAAAAGGTAAAAAGTAATATTTCATAAATGGATATTTCGGTTCCGTTTGATTTCTGGCTTGAAAATTGGCGCAGAATACACGGAAAACAAAATGATTCCTTTTTGGTGCAAAGTTTCAATGTTGATCTTATCACCATGGCAACCATTGACCTGGTTCTTCTGCTTAGACCATTCCTATGGTTGCTATGGTGATAGACCTGATAGAACATTCCATTGGTTCCAACGTTCCAAATGTAGCTGTTGCTCTCAGTACGTTGATATTGCCCTTGATCAAATTAAACTGACCCGTTATCTTAGAACATTAACTGATAATTGCTAAATATCATACGTTATTTGTGGGAAATAATAATATTTTTAAATAAACAGCATGAACTATACTAAATGTTAACAGAATTTTATTGACACGTTAAATTGGAAGTTCAGTTTACAGATAACATGAAAATCCTCTGGTGGAGGTCAGTGTAGGATGATGGTCTTGGACTCCATGGTGTAGCCAGCGAGACAAACAGGCAGATGATGCAATAATAGGCGTGGCTGAATCAAGTGGGCGGGGCCTAAATCATTTCAGTTCCAACCACAAATGAGACAAGCCGTTGGCAAAGCAGGCTCAGGAGGGCCAACCACATATCCATACATGCGTGGTAGAGCAGCTTGTCAGCGTAACTACCAACATGTCAAGATCATGTCACAGGTGCAATCTCACCTCTCAAAGTCCCTCAAATAAATATAAAATATATTTTCTCCATGTGAGTTTTTCCTCATATTACTATGGCATTTAATTCCACCATCTAAGCGTGCCGACCCTGGCATATGTTGTGTACAGTCACCTACATAGACCTCATGTTCAATCTACATGTATGTACAAACACATGTATGGGATACATTTATAAAGGCCTTTTAAGAAAATTTGGTTTCTGTTCCTTTCTTTTTTTAACTTGATTTGTTAGATATTGGGACATACTGGGGAAAATGTTTTATGTAAATACAAAAAGGAGCACATGGGAGAAGACGATACCTGAGTCTAAGTAGCAATAGGTAATATCTATAATGCTGGAAGTGAAAAGTTATCCTAGGATGAGTGATGTTATTAAGGTGAGGGTATTAAACATGCATGGGATAGACATACGGCTCCTGAATCTAAGACAAGACCAACGACTGATTAAGGTTTGAGTCTTTACAGCAGGAGAAACGGGCGAGTAGACGGGGGCCGAATGGGGCCGATCTGTCGGCAGGTTCCATGATTCTATAATATTAGATTTAAAAGAGCAAAATGCGCTATGCGTTGCTTTGAGACCCTTTGTGTCATATTTGTTCAACATTGTGGCTTCACAGAGTCACCTGTTAACCGCTACAATGTAGCAAAATAATGAAAGCATAATTCTGTATATTATGCTGTATGATGTAGCAAAAGGAAAAAAGAATGCATGCAATTTGTGACGTGTATATGTTCTGTTACACACACACACACACACACACTTTTTACGTAAAAAGTCTATAAGGGGAGGCCAAGGAACGGTTGGAGCCTCTCGAAAAAAACAAGACTCCCCCTGAAAATGTTTGATTGGCTGAAATAGTTTTTAATGGAGTCATCACGGCGTTAACTGCCACGCTTCATAATTTTAAATAGTCTTCAGTTAGCTAAAACATCAATTTCAATTTTAAGTAAGTCACTTAAAGCCCGGCTTAATCTTGCTGAAATGGATTTTTGTTAAAAAAAAAACCTCCAAAAGGTAAAAAGTAAGATTTCATAAATAAATGGATATTTCGGTTCTGTTTCATTTCTAGCTTCCAAAGTCGCGCAGAATACACAGAAAACAAAATGATTCCTTTTTGGTGCAAAGTTTCAATGTTGATCTTATCACCGTGGCAACCATTGACTTGGTTCTTCTGCTTAGACCATTCCTATGGTTGCTATGGTGATAGAACTGATAGAACATTCCATTGGTTCCAACGTTCCAAACGTAGCAGTTGCTCTCAGTACGTTGATCAAATTAAACTGACCCGTTATGGTCTGTATCTGGAACATGGTGTGGTTTGTGCGTTCGATTGCGAACATAATCTCTAGGTAGAGGTCGGCTTCATTTGCCTTACGTCCTCCACTACGTTTTCCTAATCCAACAAGTAATAAAAGCATCGTGAAGGTGCAGAGGCACCCCACGATTATCAGAAGAGTATCTAACATCTTCTCACTCGCCTGCTCTGCTGAGCAATGAGAAGTGACTGAGTTTCACCTGCTTTATATAACCTCCTATGATGACATCACAGAGGCTGATGATGCAATAGTGGGCGTGGCTGCATCAAGTGGGCGGGGTCTAAATCATTTCAGTTCCAACCACAAATGAGACAAGTCCCTTAAAGCCTGGCTTAATCTTACAGAAATGGATTTTTGTTTAATAAAAAAAAACCCAAAAGGTAAAAAGTAATATTTCATAAATGGATATTTCGGTTCCGTTTGATTTCTGGCTTGAAAAGTCGCGCAGAATACACGGAAAACAAAATGATTCCTTTTTGGTGCAAAGTTTCAATGTTGATCTTATCACCATGGCAACCATTGACCTGGTTCTTCTGCTTAGACCATTCCTATGGTTGCTATGGTGATAGACCTGATAGAACATTCCATTGGTTCCAACGTTCCAAATGTAGCTGTTGCTCTCAGTACGTTGATATTGCCCTTGATCAAATTAAACTGACCCGTTATCTTAGAACATTAACTGATAATTGCTAAATATCATACGTTATTTGTGGGAAATAATAATATTTTTAAATAAACAGCATGAACTATACTAAATGTTAACAGAATTTTATTGACACGTTAAATTGGAAGTTCAGTTTACAGATAACATGAAAATCCTCTGGTGGAGGTCAGTGTAGGATGATGGTCTTGGACTCCATGGTGTAGCCAGCGAGACAAACAGGCAGATGATGCAATTATAGGCGTGGCTGAATCAAGTGGGCGGGGCCTAAATCATTTCAGTTCCAACCACAAATGAGACAAGTCGTTGGCAAAGCAGGCTCAGGAGGGCCAACCACATATCCATACATGCGTGGTAGAGCAGCTTGTCAGCGTAACTACCAACATGTCAAGATCATGTCACAGGTGCAATCTCACCTCTCAAAGTCCCTCAAATAAATATAAAATATATTTTCTCCATTTGAGTTTTTCCTCATATTACTATGGCATTTAATTCCACCATCTAAGCGTGCCGACCCTGGCATATGTTGTGTACAGTCACCTACATAGACCTCATGTTCAATCTACATGTATGTACAAACACATGTATGGGATACATTTATAAAGGCCTTTTAAGAAAATTTTGTTTCTGTTCCTTTCTTTTTTTAACTTGATTTGTTAGATATTGGGACATACTGGGGAAAATGTTTTATGTAAATACAAAAAGGAGCACATGGGAGAAGACGATACCTGAGTCTAAGTAGCAATAGGTAATATCTATAATGCTGGAAGTGAAAAGTTATCCTAGGATGAGTGATGTTATTAAGGTGAGGGTATTAAACATGCATGGGATAGACATACGGCTCCTGAATCTAAGACAAGACCAACGACTGATTAAGGTTTGAGTCTTTACAGCAGGAGAAACGGGCGAGTAGACGGGGGCCGAATGGGGCCGATCTGTCGGCAGGTTCCATGATTCTATAACATTAGATTTAAAAGAGCAAAATGCGCTATGCGTTGCTTTGAGACCCTTTGTATCATATTTGTTCAACATTGTGGCTTCACAGAGTCACCTGTTAACCGCTACAATGTAGCAAAATAATGAAAGCATAATTCTGTATATTATGCTGTATGATGTAGCAAAAGGAAAAAAGAATGCATGCAATTTGTGACGTGTATATGTTCTGTTACACACACACACACACACACTTTTTACGTAAAAAGTCTATAAGGGGAGGCCAAGGAACGGTTGGAGCCTCTCGAAAAAAACAAGACTCCCCCTGAAAATGTTTGATTGGCTGATATAGTTTTTAATGGAGTCATCACGGCGTTAACTGCCACGCTTCATAATTTTAAATAGTCTTCAGTTAGCTAAAACATCAATTTCAATTTTAAGTAAGTCACTTAAAGCCCGGCTTAATCTTGCTGAAATGGATTTTTGTTAAAAAAAAAACCTCCAAAAGGTAAAAAGTAAGATTTCATAAATAAATGGATATTTCGGTTCTGTTTCATTTCTAGCTTCCAAAGTCGCGCAGAATACACAGAAAACAAAATGATTCCTTTTTGGTGCAAAGTTTCAATGTTGATCTTATCACCGTGGCAACCATTGACTTGGTTCTTCTGCTTAGACCATTCCTATGGTTGCTATGGTGATAGAACTGATAGAACATTCCATTGGTTCCAACGTTCCAAACGTAGCAGTTGCTCTCAGTACGTTGATCAAATTAAACTGACCCGTTATGTTCTGTATCTGGAACATGGTGTGGTTTGTGCGTTCGATTGCGAACATAATCTCTAGGTAGAGGTCGGCTTCATTTGCCTTACGTCCTCAACTACGTTTTCCTAATCCAACAAGTAATAAAAGCATCGTGAAGGTGCAGAGGCACCCCACGATTATCAGAAGAGTATCTAACATCTTCTCACTCGCCTGCTCTGCTGAGCAATGAGAAGTGACTGAGTTTCACCTGCTTTATATAACCTCCTATGATGACATCACAGAGGCTGATGATGCAATAGTGGGCGTGGCTGCATCAAGTGGGCGGGGTCTAAATCATTTCAGTTCCAACCACAAATGAGACAAGTCCCTTAAAGCCTGGCTTAATCTTACAGAAATGGATTTTTGTTTAATAAAAAAAACCCCAAAAGGTAAAAAGTAATATTTCATAAACGGATATTTCGGTTCCGTTTGATTTCTGGCTTGAAAAGTCGCGCAGAATACACGGAAAACAAAATGATTCCTTTTTGGTGCAAAGTTTCAATGTTGATCTTATCACCATGGCAACCATTGACCTGGTTCTTCTGCTTAGACCATTCCTATGGTTGCTATGGTGATAGACCTGATAGAACATTCCATTGGTTCCAACGTTCCAAATGTAGCTGTTGCTCTCAGTACGTTGATATTGCCCTTGATCAAATTAAACTGACCCGTTATCTTAGAACATTAACTGATAATTGCTAAATATCATACGTTATTTGTGGGAAATAATAATATTTTTAAATAAACAGCATGAACTATACTAAATGTTAACAGAATTTTATTGACACGTTAAATTGGAAGTTCAGTTTACAGATAACATGAAAATCCTCTGGTGGAGGTCAGTGTAGGATGATGGTCTTGGACTCCATGGTGTAGCCAGCGAGACAAACAGGCAGATGATGCAATAATAGGCGTGGCTGAATCAAGTGGGCGGGGCCTAAATCATTTCAGTTCCAACCACAAATGAGACAAGTCGTTGGCAAAGCAGGCTCAGGAGGGCCAACCACATATCCATACATGCGTGGTAGAGCAGCTTGTCAGCGTAACTACCAACATGTCAAGATCATGTCACAGGTGCAATCTCACCTCTCAAAGTCCCTCAAATAAATATAAAATATATTTTCTCCATTTGAGTTTTTCCTCATATTACTATGGCATTTAATTCCACCATCTAAGCGTGCCGACCCTGGCATATGTTGTGTACAGTCACCTACATAGACCTCATGTTCAATCTACATGTATGTACAAACACATGTATGGGATACATTTATAAAGGCCTTTTAAGAAAATTTTGTTTCTGTTCCTTTCTTTTTTTAACTTGATTTGTTAGATATTGGGACATACTGGGGAAAATGTTTTATGTAAATACAAAAAGGAGCACATGGGAGAAGACGATACCTGAGTCTAAGTAGCAATAGGTAACATCTATAATGCTGGAAGTGAAAAGTTATCCTAGGATGAGTGATGTTATTAAGGTGAGGGTATTAAACATGCATGGGATAGACATACGGCTCCTGAATCTAAGACAAGACCAACGACTGATTAAGGTTTGAGTCTTTACAGCAGGAGAAACGGGCGAGTAGACGGGGGCCGAATGGGGCCGATCTGTCGGCAGGTTCCATGATTCTATAATATTAGATTTAAAAGAGCAAAATGCGCTATGCGTTGCTTTGAAACCCTTTGTATCATATTTGTTCAACATTGTGGCTTCACAGAGTCACCTGTTAACCGCTACAATGTAGCAAAATAATGAAAGCATAATTCTGTATATTATGCTGTATGATGTAGCAAAAGGAAAAAAGAATGCATGCAATTTGTGACGTGTATATGTTCTATTACACACACACACACTTTTTACGTAAAAAGTCTATAAGGGGAGGCCAAGGAACGGTTGGAGCCTCTCGAAAAAAACAAGACTCCCCCTGAAAATGTTTGATTGGCTGAAATAGTTTTTAATGGAGTCATCACGGCGTTAACTGCCACGCTTCATAATTTTAAATAGTCTTCAGTTAGCTAAAACCTCAATTTCAATTTTAAGTAAGTCACTTAAAGCCCGGCTTAATCTTGCTGAAATGGATTTTTGTTAAAAAAAAAACCTCCAAAAGGTAAAAAGTAAGATTTCATAAATAAATGGATATTTCGGTTCTGTTTCATTTCTAGCTTCCAAAGTCGCGCAGAATACACAGAAAACAAAATGATTCCTTTTTGGTGCAAAGTTTCAATGTTGATCTTATCACCGTGGCAACCATTGACTTGGTTCTTCTGCTTAGACCATTCCTATGGTTGCTATGGTGATAGAACTGATAGAACATTCCATTGGTTCCAACGTTCCAAACGTAGCAGTTGCTCTCAGTACGTTGATCAAATTAAACTGACCCGTTATGGTCTGTATCTGGAACATGGTGTGGTTTGTGCGTTCGATTGCGAACATAATCTCTAGGTAGAGGTCGGCTTCATTTGCCTTTCGTCCTCCACTACGTTTTCCTAATCCAACAAGTAATAAAAGCATCGTGAAGGTGCAGAGGCACCCCACGATTATCAGAAGAGTATCTAACATCTTCTCACTCGCCTGCTCTGCTGAGCAATGAGAAGTGACTGAGTTTCACCTGCTTTATATAACCTCCTATGATGACATCACAGAGGCTGATGATGCAATAGTGGGCGTGGCTGCATCAAGTGGGCGGGGTCTAAATCATTTCAGTTCCAACCACAAATGAGACAAGTCCCTTAAAGCCTGGCTTAATCTTACAGAAATGGATTTTTGTTTAATAAAAAAAACCCCAAAAGGTAAAAAGTAATATTTCATAAATGGATATTTCGGTTCCGTTTGATTTCTGGCTTGAAAAGTCGCGCAGAATACACGGAAAACAAAATGATTCCTTTTTGGTGCAAAGTTTCAATGTTGATCTTATCACCATGGCAACCATTGACCTGGTTCTTCTGCTTAGACCATTCCTATGGTTGCTATGGTGATAGACCTGATAGAACATTCCATTGGTTCCAACGTTCCAAATGTAGCTGTTGCTCTCAGTACGTTGATATTGCCCTTGATCAAATTAAACTGACCCGTTATCTTAGAACATTAACTGATAATTGCTAAATATCATACGTTATTTGTGGGAAATAATAATATTTTTAAATAAACAGCATGAACTATACTAAATGTTAACAGAATTTTATTGACACGTTAAATTGGAAGTTCAGTTTACAGATAACATGAAAATCCTCTGGTGGAGGTCAGTGTAGGATGATGGTCTTGGACTCCATGGTGTAGCCAGCGAGACAAACAGGCAGATGATGCAATAATAGGCGTGGCTGAATCAAGTGGGCGGGGCCTGAATCATTTCAGTTCCAACCACAAATGAGACAAGTCGTTGGCAAAGCAGGCTCAGGAGGGCCAACCACATATCCATACATGCGTGGTAGAGCAGCTTGTCAGCGTAACTACCAACATGTCAAGATCATGTCACAGGTGCAATCTCACCTCTCAAAGTCCCTCAAATAAATATAAAATATATTTTCTCCATTTGAGTTTTTCCTCATATTACTATGGCATTTAATTCCACCATCTAAGCGTGCCGACCCTGGCATATGTTGTGTACAGTCACCTACATAGACCTCATGTTCAATCTACATGTATGTACAAACACATGTATGGGATACATTTATAAAGGCCTTTTAAGAAAATTTTGTTTCTGTTCCTTTCTTTTTTTAACTTGATTTGTTAGATATTGGGACATACTGGGGAAAATGTTTTATGTAAATACAAAAAGGAGCACATGGGAGAAGACGATACCTGAGTCTAAGTAGCAATAGGTAATATCTATAATGCTGGAAGTGAAAAGTTATCCTAGGATGAGTGATGTTATTAAGGTGAGGGTATTAAACATGCATGGGATAGACATACGGCTCCTGAATCTAAGACAAGACCAACGACTGATTAAGGTTTGAGTCTTTACAGCAGGAGAAACGGGCGAGTAGACGGGGGCCGAATGGGGCCGATCTGTCGGCAGGTTCCATGATTCTATAATATTAGATTTAAAAGAGCAAAATGCGCTATGCGTTGCTTTGAGACCCTTTGTATCATATTTGTTCAACATTGTGGCTTCACAGAGTCACCTGTTAACCGCTACAATGTAGCAAAATAATGAAAGCATAATTCTGTATATTATGCTGTATGATGTAGCAAAAGGAAAAAAGAATGCATGCAATTTGTTACGTGTATATGTTCTGTTACACACACACACACACACACACACACTTTTTACGTAAAAAGTCTATAAGGGGAGGCCAAGGAACGGTTGGAGCCTCTCGAAAAAAACAAGACTCCCCCTGAAAATGTTTGATTGGCTGAAATAGTTTTTAATGGAGTCATCACGGCGTTAACTGCCACGCTTCATAATTTTAAATAGTCTTCAGTTAGCTAAAACATCAATTTCAATTTTAAGTAAGTCACTTAAAGCCCGGCTTAATCTTGCTGAAATGGATTTTTGTTAAAAAAAAAACCTCCAAAAGGTAAAAAGTAAGATTTCATAAATAAATGGATATTTCGGTTCTGTTTCATTTCTAGCTTCCAAAGTCGCGCAGAATACACAGAAAACAAAATGATTCCTTTTTGGTGCAAAGTTTCAATGTTGATCTTATCACCGTGGCAACCATTGACTTGGTTCTTCTGCTTAGACCATTCCTATGGTTGCTATGGTGATAGAACTGATAGAACATTCCATTGGTTCCAACGTTCCAAACGTAGCAGTTGCTCTCAGTACGTTGATCAAATTAAACTGACCCGTTATGGTCTGTCTCTGGAACATGGTGTGGTTTGTGCGTTCGATTGCGAACATAATCTCTAGGTAGAGGTCAGCTTCATTTGCCTTACGTCCTCCACTACGTTTTCCTAATCCAACAAGTAATAAAAGCATTGTGAAGGTGCAGAGGCACCCCACGATTATCAGAAGAGTATCTAACATCTTCTCACTCGCCTGCTCTGCTGAGCAATGAGAAGTGACTGAGTTTCACCTGCTTTATATAACCTCCTATGATGACATCACAGAGGCTGATGATGCAATAGTGGGCATGGCTGCATCAAGTGGGCGGGGTCTAAATCATTTCAGTTCCAACCACAAATGAGACAAGTCCCTTAAAGCCTGGCTTAATCTTACAGAAATGGATTTTTGTTTAATAAAAAAAACCCCAAAAGGTAAAAAGTAATATTTCATAAATGGATATTTCGGTTCCGTTTGATTTCTGGCTTGAAAAGTCGCGCAGAATACACGGAAAACAAAATGATTCCTTTTTGGTGCAAAGTTTCAATGTTGATCTTATCACCATGGCAACCATTGACCTGGTTCTTCTGCTTAGACCATTCCTATGGTTGCTATGGTGATAGACCTGATAGAACATTCCATTGGTTCCAACGTTCCAAATGTAGCTGTTGCTCTCAGTACGTTGATATTGCCCTTGATCAAATTAAACTGACCCGTTATCTTAGAACATTAACTGATAATTGCTAAATATCATACGTTATTTGTGGGAAATAATAATATTTTTAAATAAACAGCATGAACTATACTAAATGTTAACAGAATTTTATTGACACGTTAAATTGGAAGTTCAGTTTACAGATAACATGAAAATCCTCTGGTGGAGGTCAGTGTAGGATGATGGTCTTGGACTCCATGGTGTAGCCAGCGAGACAAACAGGCAGATGATGCAATAATAGGCGTGGCTGAATCAAGTGGGCGGGGCCTAAATCATTTCAGTTCCAACCACAAATGAGACAAGTCGTTGGCAAAGCAGGCTCAGGAGGGCCAACCACATATCCATACATGCGTGGTAGAGCAGCTTGTCAGCGTAACTACCAACATGTCAAGATCATGTCACAGGTGCAATCTCACCTCTCAAAGTCCCTCAAATAAATATAAAATATATTTTCTCCATGTGAGTTTTTCCTCATATTACTATGGCATTTAATTCCACCATCTAAGCGTGCCGACCCTGGCATATGTTGTGTACAGTCACCTACATAGACCTCATGTTCAATCTACATGTATGTACAAACACATGTATGGGATACATTTATAAAGGCCTTTTAAGAAAATTTTGTTTCTGTTCCTTTCTTTTTTTAACTTGATTTGTTAGATATTGGGACATACTGGGGAAAATGTTTTATGTAAATACAAAAAGGAGCACATGGGAGAAGACGATACCTGAGTATAAGTAGCAATAGGTAACATCTATAATGCTGGAAGTGAAAAGTTATCCTAGGATGAGTGATGTTATTAAGGTGAGGGTATTAAACATGCATGGGATAGACATACGGCTCCTGAATCTAAGACAAGACCAACGACTGATTAAGGTTTGAGTCTTTACAGCAGGAGAAACGGGCGAGTAGACGGGGGCCGAATGGGGCCGATCTGTCGGCAGGTTCCATGATTCTATAATATTAGATTTAAAAGAGCAAAATGCGCTATGCGTTGCTTTGAGACCCTTTGTATCATATTTGTTCAACATTGTGGCTTCACAGAGTCACCTGTTAACCGCTACAATGTAGCAAAATAATGAAAGCATAATTCTGTATATTATGCTGTATGATGTAGCAAAAGGAAAAAAGAATGCATGCAATTTGTGACGTGTATATGTTCTGTTACACACACACACACACACACACTTTTTACGTAAAAAGTCTATAAGGGGAGGCCAAGGAACGGTTGGAGCCTCTCGAAAAAAACAAGACTCCCCCTGAAAATGTTTGATTGGCTGAAATAGTTTTTAATGGAGTCATCACGGCGTTAACTGCCACGCTTCATAATTTTAAATAGTCTTCAGTTAGCTAAAACATCAATTTCAATTTTAAGTAAGTCACTTAAAGCCCGGCTTAATCTTGCTGAAATGGATTTTTGTTAAAAAAAACCTCCAAAAGGTAAAAAGTAAGATTTCATAAATAAATGGATATTTCGGTTCTGTTTCATTTCTAGCTTCCAAAGTCGCGCAGAATACACAGAAAACAAAATGATTCCTTTTTGGTGCAAAGTTTCAATGTTGATCTTATCACCGTGGCAACCATTGACTTGGTTCTTCTGCTTAGACCATTCCTATGGTTGCTATGGTGATAGAACTGATAGAACATTCCATTGGTTCCAACGTTCCAAACGTAGCAGTTGCTCTCAGTACGTTGATCAAATTAAACTGACCCGTTATGGTCTGTCTCTGGAACATGGTGTGGTTTGTGCGTTCGATTGCGAACATAATCTCTAGGTAGAGGTCGGCTTCATTTGCCTTACGTCCTCCACTACGTTTTCCTAATCCAACAAGTAATAAAAGCATTGTGAAGGTGCAGAGGCACCCCACGATTATCAGAAGAGTATCTAACATCTTCTCACTCGCCTGCTCTGCTGAGCAATGAGAAGTGACTGAGTTTCACCTGCTTTATATAACCTCCTATGATGACATCACAGAGGCTGATGATGCAATAGTGGGCGTGGCTGCATCAAGTGGGCGGGGTCTAAATCATTTCAGTTCCAACCACAAATGAGACAAGTCCCTTAAAGCCTGGCTTAATCTTACAGAAATGGATTTTTGTTTAATAAAAAAAAAAACAAAAGGTAAAAAGTAATATTTCATAAATGGATATTTCGGTTCTGTTTCATTTCTGGCTTGAAAAGTCGCGCAGAATACACAGAAAACAAAATGATTCCTTTTTGGTGCAAAGTTTCAATGTTGATCTTATCACCGTGGCAACCATTGACCTGGTTCTTCTGCTTAGACCATTCCTATGGTTGCTATGGTGATAGACCTGATAGAACATTCCATTGGTTCCAACGTTCCAAATGTAGCTGTTGCTCTCAGTACATTGATATTGCCCTTGATCAAATTAAACTGACCCGTTATCTTAGAACATTAACTGATAATTGCTAAATATCATACGTTATTTGTGGGAAATAATAATATTTTGAAATAAACAGCATGAACTATACTAAATGTTAACAGAATTTTATTGACACGTTAAATTGGAAGTTCAGTTTACAGATAACATGAAAATCCTCTGGTGGAGGTCAGTGTAGGATGATGGTCTTGGACTCCATGGTGTAGCCAGCGAGACAAACAGGCAGATGATGCAATAATAGGCGTGGCTGAATCAAGTGGGCGGGGCCTAAATCATTTCAGTTCCAACCACAAATGAGACAAGTCGTTGGCAAAGCAGGCTCAGGAGGGCCAACCACATATCCATACATGCGTGGTAGAGCAGCTTGTCAGCGTAACTACCAACATGTCAAGATCATGTCACAGGTGCAATCTCCCCTCTCAAAGTCCCTCAAATAAATATAAAATATATTTTCTCCATGTGAGTTTTTCCTCATATTACTATGGCATTTAATTCCACCATCTAAGCGTGCCGACCCTGGCATATGTTGTGTACAGTCACCTACATAGACCTCATGTTCAATCTACATGTATGTACAAACACATGTATGGGATACATTTATAAAGGCCTTTTAAGAAAATTTTGTTTCTGTTCCTTTCTTTTTTTAACTTGATTTGTTAGATATTGGGACATACTGGGGAAAATGTTTTATGTAAATACAAAAAGGAGCACATGGGAGAAGACGATACCTGAGTCTAAGTAGCAATAGGTAATATCTATAATGCTGGAAGTGAAAAGTTATCCTAGGATGAGTGATGTTATTAAGGTGAGGGTATTAAACATGCATGGGATAGACATACGGCTCCTGAATCTAAGACAAGACCAACGACTGATTAAGGTTTGAGTCTTTACAGCAGGAGAAACGGGCGAGTAGACAGGGGCCGAATGGGGCCGATCTGTCGGCAGGTTCCATGATTCTATAATATTAGATTTAAAAGAGCAAAATGCGCTATGCGTTGCTTTGAGACCCTTTGTATCATATTTGTTCAACATTGTGGCTTCACAGAGTCACCTGTTAACCGCTACAATGTAGCAAAATAATGAAAGCATAATTCTGTATATTATGCTGTATGATGTAGCAAAAGGAAAAAAGAATGCATGCAATTTGTGACGTGTATATGTTCTGTTACACACACACACACACACACACACACTTTTTACGTAAAAAGTCTATAAGGGGAGGCCAAGGAACGGTTGGAGCCTCTCGAAAAAAACAAGACTCCCCCTGAAAATGTTTGATTGGCTGAAATAGTTTTCAATGGAGTCATCACGGCGTTAACTGCCACGCTTCATAATTTTAAATAGTCTTCAGTTAGCTAAAACATCAATTTCAATTTTAAGTAAGTCACTTAAAGCCCGGCTTAATCTTGCTGAAATGGATTTTTGTTTTAAAAAAAACCTCCAAAAGGTAAAAAGTAAGATTTCATAAATGGATATTTCGGTTCTGTTTCATTTCTAGCTTCCAAAGTCGAGCAGAATACACAGAAATCAAAATGATTCCTTTTTGGTGCAAAGTTTCAATGTTGATCTTATCACCGTGGCAACCATTGACTTGGTTCTTCTGCTTAGACCATTCCTATGGTTGCTATTGTGATAGAACTGATAGAACATTCCATTGGTTCCAACGTTCCAAACGTAGCAGTTGCTCTCAGTACGTTGATCAAATTAAACTGACCCGTTATGGTCTGTATCTGGAACATGGTGTGGTTTGTGCGTTCGATTGCGAACATAATCTCTAGGTAGAGGTCGGCTTCATTTGCCTTTCGTCCTCCACTACGTTTTCCTAATCCAACAAGTAATAAAAGCATCGTGAAGGTGCAGAGGCACCCCACGATTATCAGAAGAGTATCTAACATCTTCTCACTCGCCTGCTCTGCTGAGCAATGAGAAGTGTCTGAGTTTCACCTGCTTTATATAACCTCCTATGATGACATCACAGAGGCTGATGATGCAATAGTGGGCGTGGCTGCATCAAGTGGGCGGGGTCTAAATCATTTCAGTTCCAACCACAAATGAGACAAGTCCCTTAAAGCCTGGCTTTATCTTACAGAAATGGATTTTTGTTTAATAAAAAAAAACCAAAAGGTAAAAAGTAATATTTCATAAATGGATATTTCGGTTCCGTTTGATTTCTGGCTTGAAAAGTCGCGCAGAATACACGGAAAACAAAATGATTCCTTTTTGGTGCAAAGTTTCAATGTTGATCTTATCACCATGGCAACCATTGACCTGGTTCTTCTGCTTAGACCATTCCTATGGTTGCTATGGTGATAGACCTGATAGAACATTCCATTGGTTCCAACGTTCCAAATGTAGCTGTTGCTCTCAGTACGTTGATATTGCCCTTGATCAAATTAAACTGACCCGTTATCTTAGAACATTAACTGATAATTGCTAAATATCATACGTTATTTGTGGGAAATAATAATATTTTGAAATAAACAGCATGAACTATACTAAATGTTAACAGAATTTTATTGACACGTTAAATTGGAAGTTCAGTTTACAGATAACATGAAAATCCTCTGGTGGAGGTCAGTGTAGGATGATGGTCTTGGACTCCATGGTGTAGCCAGCGAGACAAACAGGCAGATGATGCAATAATAGGCGTGGCTGAATCAAGTGGGCAGGGCCTAAATCATTTCAGTTCCAACCACAAATGAGACAAGTCGTTGGCAAAGCAGGCTCAGGAGGGCCAACCACATATCCATACATGCGTGGTAGAGCAGCTTGTCAGCGTAACTACCAACATGTCAAGATCATGTCACAGGTGCAATCTCACCTCTCAAAGTCCCTCAAATAAATATAAAATATATTTTCTCCATGTGAGTTTTTCCTCATATTACTATGGCATTTAATTCCACCATCTAAGCGTGCCGACCCTGGCATATGTTGTGTACAGTCACCTACATAGACCTCATGTTCAATCTACATGTATGTACAAACACATGTATGGGATACATTTATAAAGGCCTTTTAAGAAAATTTTGTTTCTGTTCCTTTCTTTTTTTAACTTGATTTGTTAGATATTGGGACATCCTGGGGAAAATGTTTTATGTAAATACAAAAAGGAGCACATGGGAGAAGACGATACCTGAGTCTAAGTAGCAATAGGTAATATCTATAATGCTGGAAGTGAAAAGTTATCCTAGGATGAGTGATGTTATTAAGGTGAGGGTATTAAACATGCATGGGATAGACATACGGCTCCTGAATCTAAGACAAGACCAACGACTGATTAAGGTTTGAATCTTTACAGCAGGAGAAACGGGCGAGTAGACGGGGGCTGAATGGGGCCGATCTGTCGGCAGGTTCCATGATTCTATAATATTAGATTTAAAAGAGCAAAATGCGCTATGCGTTGCTTTGAGACCCTTTGTATCATATTTGTTCAACATTGTGGCTTCACAGAGTCACCTGTTAACCGCTACAATGTAGCAAAATAATGAAAGCATAATTCTGTATATTATGCTGTATGATGTAGCAAAAGGAAAAAAGAATGCATGCAATTTGTGACATGTATATGTTCTGTTACACACACACACACTTTTTACGTAAAAAGTCTATAAGGGGAGGCCAAGGAACGGTTGGAGCCTCTCGAAAAAAAACAAGACTCCCCCTGAAAATGTTTGATTGGCTGAAATAGTTTTTAATGGAGTCTTCATGGCGTTAACTGCCACGCTTCATAATTTTAAATAGTCTTCAGTTAGCTAAAACATCAATTTCAATTTTAAGTAAGTCACTTAAAGCCCGGCTTAATCTTGCTGAAATGGATTTTTGTTTAAAAAAAAACCTCCAAAAGGTAAAAAGTAAGATTTCATAAATGGATATTTCGGTTCTGTTTCATTTCTAGCTTCCAAAGTCGCGCAGAATACACAGAAAACAAAATGATTCCTTTTTGGTGCAAAGTTTCAATGTTGATCTTATCACCGTGGCAACCATTGACTTGGTTCTTCTGCTTAGACCATTCCTATGGTTGCTATGGTGATAGAACTGATAGAACATTCCATTGGTTCCAACGTTCCAAACGTAGCAGTTGCTCTCAGTACGTTGATCAAATTAAACTGACCCGTTATGGTCTGTATCTGGAACATGGTGTGGTTTGTGCGTTCGATTGCGAACATAATCTCTAGGTAGAGGTCGGCTTCATTTGCCTTTCGTCCTCCACTACGTTTTCCTAATCCAACAAGTAATAAAAGCATCGTGAAGGTGCAGAGGCACCCCACGATTATCAGAAGAGTATCTAACATCTTCTCACTCGCCTGCTCTGCTGAGCAATGAGAAGTGACTGAGTTTCACCTGCTTTATATAACCTCCTATGATAACATCACAGAGGCTGATGATGCAATAGTGGGCGTGGCTGCATCAAGTGGGCGGGGTCTAAATCATTTCAGTTCCAACCACAAATGAGACAAGTCCCTTGAAGCCTGGCTTAATCTTACAGAAATGGATTTTTGTTTAATAAAAAAAAAACCAAAAGGTAAAAAGTAATATTTCATAAATGGATATTTCGGTTCCGTTTGATTTCTGGCTTGAAAAGTCGCGCAGAATACACGGAAAACAAAATGATTCCTTTTTGGTGCAAAGTTTCAATGTTGATCTTATCACCATGGCAACCATTGACCTGGTTCTTCTGCTTAGACCATTCCTATGGTTGCTATGGTGATAGACCTGATAGAACATTTCATTGGTTCCAACGTTCCAAATGTAGCTGTTGCTCTCAGTACGTTGATATTGCCCTTGATCAAATTAAACTGACCCGTTATCTTAGAACATTAACTGATAATTGCTAAATATCATACGTTATTTGTGGGAAATAATAATATTTTGAAATAAACAGCATGAACTATACTAAATGTTAACAGAATTTTATTGACATGTTAAATTGGAAGTTCAGTTTACAGATAACATGAAAATCCTCTGGTGGAGGTCAGTGTAGGATGATGGTCTTGGACTCCATGGTGTAGCCAGCGAGACAAACAGGCAGATGATGCAATAATAGGCATGGCTGAATCAAGTGGGCGGGGCCTAAATCATTTCAGTTCCAACCACAAATGAGACAAGTCGTTGGCAAAGCAGGCTCAGGAGGGCCAACCACATATCCATACATACGTGGTAGAGCAGCTTGTCAGCGTAACTACCAACATGTCAAGATCATGTCACAGGTGCAATCTCACCTCTCAAAGTCCCTCAAATAAATATAAAATATATTTTCTCCATTTGAGTTTTTCCTCATATTACTATGGCATTTAATTCCACCATCTAAGCGTGCCGACCCTGGCATATGTTGTGTACAGTCACCTACATAGACCTCATGTTCAATCTACATGTATGTACAAACACATGTATGGGATACATTTATAAAGGCCTTTTAAGAAAATTTTGTTTCTGTTCCTTTCTTTTTTTAACTTGATTTGTTAGATATTGGGACATACTGGGGAAAATGTTTTATGTAAATACAAAAAGGAGCACATGGGAGAAGACAATACCTGAGTCTAAGTAGCAATAGGTAATATCTATAATGCTGGAAGTGAAAAGTTATCCTAGGATGAGTGATGTTATTAAGGTGAGGGTATTAAACATGCATGGGATAGACATACGGCTCCATGGACTTAGGTGGATTGTAAAGAGATCCTGCCCCAGAAAACTGCGCAAGTTTTTCAAAAGACTGAAAACAGCTTGCACTAACACCGCAAAAAGGAGTACGGATCAGAGCAAGGAGCACTCGGCCAGTAGAGTCCCTGTCCTCAAAAAGAAGAAAGAGAGTAGCAATACTCAGGAAGAAAGAGGGAGAGCGAGGAAGAGGACCAAACATACTCCTAAAGAGAGGGAGGCGAGCAGCCTGTGTGAGAGGGCAAAGGACACAACGCCCCAGAACCAGCACAGGCAGCTCCGAACATGACAAAAAGTGGTGTAGATACAGCGAGAAAAGCAGCCAGAATCTGAGGCAGCAGGAGAAAGAAAGAGCAGAGGAACATCTGGAGGAGCGCAGAAGGGGAAAGGTTCCCATGAAAAGACGCAGGAGTATGGAGGAAAGCAGTCTTAATGCGAAACGATTTCGGAGCCTTCTCCCCATGACGCTCTCCGGCTTTACCTTCCATTCAGTACTAGGAGAAGGATCATTTGGAAAGGTCATGCTGGCTTCTGTACCTAGAAAAGATTCCATGGTAGCGGTAAAAAGCCATCTGCAAGAAAGCCATAAACCCCCAAGATTTACTGAAAGAGAGGAGGATGCTGGAGATGGCTCGAGACAGCCCGTTCCTGTGTCACGGATATGCAGCCTTCCAAACCGAGAGCTGCGTATTATTTGCGATGGAATATATGGCTGGTGGAAGCCTCAAGTCATATATGAACAGGGTGGGCTGCCTCACCGACACCACAGCTGCATTTTATTCAGCTGAAATCATCTGTGGCATCCAGTTCCTCCACTCTCGGGGCGTTATACATCGAGACCTGAAGCCGGACAACATCTTGCTTGACGGAGAGGGCCATGCGAAGATCTGCGATTTCGGTCTTGTTGCAGAAGGTATTTTTGGAACAGCAGAAGCAGAAGGAGAATGTGGAACATTCTTGTACATGGCCCCGGAAATACATGAGAACCAAGCATACGGTGTTGCTGTGGACTGGTGGTCCTTTGGGGTGATTCTATTCCAGATGCTTAACGGGGCTTTACCATTCTATATAATCTATTCCATTTTACATGAAAGACCTCGGTATATCAAACAGCTCTCTGAAGAAGCTGGTGACATGTTGAAGCATCTTTTGAGGAAAGATCCTCAGTATCGCCTCTCGACTGCAGGATGTATTAAGCAGCATCCATTCTTCCAGAACATTGAGTGGGAGGATATTGAGAGCTGCCTTTCAACTCCCCCGTACCAGCCATCAACACCAAATCTCCGCTTGCAGACACTCCAAGAGATTCCATTAGTTTTGGACACCACAGAGGACTCATCATCTTATATGTCCTCTTCATGTGACATGTCCTCTGCATCTTGCACGTCCTCTTCATCAGGCAGCCAGAGTCTCTCTGGCTTTTCCTTTGTCACTCCAGACTGGATGGCCTGAAGGATGGACGGAGCCCTGGCCAAGTGTATCAAGATCGGTGGTTTCCAATTAACATCATAAAATCAGAATAAATTTGAGAAACACCTGCATTTTTTGTTATTGTTTCCTTCATGTTGTATAACTACAGGTACCATTGTTCACAGATCGCTCTACATGGCTGGGACCTTACTACAGAGCTTCTGCTTTTAAGATGTCATACACAGATTGTGTATTGTAAAACTGGATTTTAAGTAATCCACTTTATGTGGGCCCAATGTAATTTAAGTCATGTGATAGCATACCCTATAATTTCTAAAGGTTTCTATTTTCCCATAATAAGCAAATTATAGATTTTGAAATAACACCCACTACTCAGCGTTCAACCGTTATTACTGTTGTCCTTCGATTCCTTAGCATGTCTTTAATAACTTTCAAGTACTAATCCATCACATCCTTCCTCGGCATCTCTTATTTCCAGGACTGAGCCCGGTATCATTGGACCTTGAATGACGCATTTTGGACCCCTCCAATATGAATATATATTTCACTATGGATGTGTTAATGCCATTACCCTGACAGCCGTGCCAGCCAGTAACAATGTACTATCAACCTTATTGCCGTTGCACATTAGACCAATAGCTTGCAATCGCCAAACAGAAATGGCTCATCGGTAGTTGTTATCCTTAATTTCTGCCCATATGTAGTCTATGAAATAGGCATATTAAGGGGCAGGGGCCTTACCAAAAAGTTTGATTCAGTGGCCTATTGATGATCTATGTACATGGGGAAATGTTTACAAGCATCATGTTTTTCATAATCGATTAGTTGGACGATTATTGTTTCGATTAATCGGATAAAAAAATAAATGTCAATTTTTCATGTATGTAAAATAATTTATTAAACAAACAGGATGTTAAAAACAAACAGCAGAAAAAAAAAACTTTTTTATTTCCCAACCTGCCCCCCCAGTTATGCACATTTGAGCCCAGGCTTGCCACACTGCCTGCCAGATATGCCACCCTATATGCCTTATACCCTCTGATATGCCACTGTGAACCGTGATATGCCGTTCCGTCCTCCCCAGATATGCCTTATACCCCAGTATGCCTTATACCCCCAGATATGCCATTCCGTCCTCCCCAGATATGCCCTCATAGATTCAGACTCGTTCACAGCACACTGACACAATACTTTTATAAATAAGTACTGGGTTAATCTTCACTGTCCCCAGGATTTAGATTCCCTTTAGTCTGTCCCCCTTTACCTCTAACTGCGCCTTAAGTTAACTTTATTAAATAAAATTAACCCCCAGTCCTCAGCATTAAATTAACCCTAAAGACCCCATTAACCATAACTGCCCCTAAATTAACTTGTAATACCCCATCAGCCACAACTGCCCCTAAATTAGCAATAAACAAAAGGGGGGGGGCAAACTGAGGGGAATCAAAATCCTTGGGGCAGTGAAGATTAACCCTGTATTTATTTATAAAAGTATTGTGTTTTTTTATTCTGCTGTTTGTTTTTAACATCCCACGTTAATTAAATTATTTTAAATACATGAATTTTTTTTTAATCCGATTAATCGAAAAAATAATCGTCCAACTAATCGATTATGGAAATAATAGTTAGTTGCAGCCCTATAATCGGTTAGTTGGCCGATTATTTTTTTGATTAATCGAATAAAAAAAGTAAATGTAAATTTTTCATTTATTTAAAATAATTCAATAAACAAGATGTTAAAAACAAATAGCAGAATAAAAAAACTTTGATAAAAATGCATTTCTTGTTTTAATTTCCCAACCTGCCCCCCCCATATTTGAGCCCAGGCTTGCCACACTGCCTCCAAGATATGCCACTCTGCCCTCCCCACATATGCTTAATATACCCTATACGCCTTATACCCCCTGATATGCTTTATACCCCCCAGATATCCCATAGTGCCCTCATAGATTCAGACTCGTTCGCAGACTCGTTACAGCACACTGACAATACTTTTATAAATAAATACAGGATTAATCTTCACTGCCCCCAGGATTTAGATGCCCCTTCGTTTACCCCCCTTTACCTCTAACAGCACTGTAAGCAGGGCTGCAACTATCGATTAGTTGGCCGATTATTTTTCGATTTATCGGATAAAAAAATGTAAATTTTTCATTTATTTCAAATAATTTCATAGGATGTTAAAAACAAATGGCAGAATAAAAAAAAAAAAAAAACCTTGATAAAAATGCATTTCTTGTTTTTATTTCCCAACCTGGCCCCCCAGTTATGCACATTTGAGCCCAGGCTTGCCATACTGCCTCCTAGATATGCCACAATGCCTCCCAGACATGCCTTATATACCCTATATGCCTTATACCCCGATATGTCACTCCGTCCTCCCCAAGTATGCCGTATACCCCTCTGATATCCCATAGTGCACTCATAGATTTGCAGACTCGTTCACAGTCAATACTTTTATAAATAAATAAAGGGTTAATCTTCACTGCCCCCAGGATTTAGATTCCCCTCAGTTTGCCCCCCCTTACCTCTAACTGCACCTTAAGTTAACCTCATTAACTTAATTAAATTAACCCTCAGTGCTCAGCATTAAATTAATCCTGAAGAGAAGACCCCATTAACCATAACTGCCCCTAAATTAGCCCTAAACACCACATTAACTATAACTGCCCCTAAATTAACCCTAAACACCCCATCAACCACAAATGCCCCTAAATTAACCCTAAACACACCATTAAATATAACTGCCCCTAAATTAACCCTGAAGACCCCATCAACCACAACTGACCCTAAATTAACCCATTAACTATAACTGTCCCTAAATTAACCCCAAACACCCCATTAACTATAACTGCCCCTAAATTAACCCTGAAGACCCCATCAACCACAACTGCCCCTAAATTAACCCCTTTCAACAGCCCAAATATTAACGTTATACTCACAGGACGCTATAGGAAATGGGAGGGACTGGTAAGTAGGAACTGCTGTGGGTCACAAACAGATTATAAAACGAGGGGTATTTTTCAGAGCATTTGCTCTGAAAAAACACTTGTTTTATAATCGTTAAAAGCCAATTCAACGAAACGATAATTAGTTGGCAACGATTTTCATTATCGATTAGTTGTTGCAGCCCTAACCGTAAGTTACCCTTATTAAATTGATTAAGTTAACTCTTCAGTCCTCAGCATTAAATTAACCCTAAAGACCCCAATAACCATAACTGCCCCTAAATTAACCCTAAAGACCCCATCAACCATAAACAAATGGCAGAATAAAAAAACCTTGATAAAATGCATTTCTTGTTTTTATTTCCCAACCTGGCCCCCCAGTTATGAACCATTGGTTGATGGCAGACGAGCCCCCTGCTGGCGACCAATAGAGTCGCTCGTACAGACTTTTAAACTCCTGGTGCCGTGACTTGGCCAGGAGAGACCGCTGGTCTCCCTGCTCTATCAGTTAAATGTCCGTACGAACGACCAATAAAGCCGCTTGTGCGGACATTTAACTGATAGAGCAGGAGACCAGCGGTCTCTCCCGGCCAACTTACGGCACCAGGAGTTTAAAAGTCTGTACGAGCGACCAATAGAGTCGCTCGTACAGACTCTTAAAATCCTGGTGCCGTACGTTGGCTGGGAGAGACCCCTTGGCGCATCAAATGAGGGGCTGCATGTATTAGTAGCACAAGACTGGAGTGCACATGACAAATTAACTTGCTGCTTTTAATTTCTTTTTTGTAAGTGTGATATTCACTTATTTGTTTTGCACGTCAGATTTGTGATACAAATACAAATAAGACCTCATTTGCTGCAGTTAGGGGTGTAGTTTCTAAAAATATATAGTTTTGTTGGCATATTTTACCATCCCAGGCAGCTAGAGCTGTTTAATTGATGGCAGCCATGCATTAAATTTAAAGATGTCTTTTGTGATAGTCTAGTAAATTGACCTTTTAGCAATAAAATATTAGAAAAACAGTCTACGGTTCTAAATTCCTGTTTATTTTAGACTGGTTACCTACTACAAATATTAACCAACACAGGTTTTGATATTAGAGTTTAGAAAAATAAAATTACAAACTAGTTTTTATTGAGTCAGAAGTGAAAAAAAATAAACTTTTTTCCCCCATTTTTGGCTTTATTTTTCAAACCTAATGAGACATACACGTATAAAAATGGTATATTTGGAATCTGCTGGGTGCGCTGAAAAACAATATATGGTTTGTATAGTTTATTCCCAATAAATGTACTTCTAAACGTGTTTAACCCCTTCAGGACCGGGATTTTGATACTAACGTGTCTCTAAAGGACTGGAGACGTTTTTGTGTTTTTGCTGTTTTTCTTCAACTCTAATTTCTCTCTTATCAATTAGTGCACCCACACAAATCATACAAGTACGGCTTTCTTTAGGGTTAAATTAAACCTAAAGACCCCATCAGCCATAACTGCAACTAAATTATCGCTCAACACCCCATTAGCCATAACTGCCCCTCACATTCAGAGAGCATAACAACATTGAGAATCTGCCAGTTTAAGAGTAACTTGTAACTGCCCATCTGAGTAACTACATTTAACACCAAGATGAAATCCTTTAAAACGTTTGTAAATCAGAGGGTATTTCAATCCATCACTTTGAAAGGGTGGTGGGTAAGTGGAATAGTGTCCCAAGAGAAGAGGCAGAGGTTAATGCAGTGAGAGGACAGAGTCTTGAAAAACAGACAGATTAGGTGGGCTGCATGGATCATATCTGCTGTCAAATTCTATTTCTAATTTGAAGAAGACCTTCCAGGTCTCTGTCAATGCAGGTGCTCCATAAGATTACGACGACAACTATGATTTGGTTCTCACGAGCTTGTGGGGACTAAAGGCACAAAACATCAAGAGGTAGACAACACGTAGGTGGGGAGAACATCTGAGCAGAGTAAGAACAGTTAAATAGCCTCCAACCACCACTGCTAGCCTCCAAACACCACTGCTAGCCTCCAAACACAACTATCAATCCTACAACCTGTAGATCTACCAGCTTATTGAACCTCCACACAATGTGACAACGGAAACTCCTCAAAACCTAGCATTTTAATGCATAATGCTAGGGCTGCAACTAACGATTATTTTAATAATCGATTAGTTGGCCGATTATTTTGTCGATTAATCGGATAAAAAAATACATTTTAAATTGAAGAAAAATTGCAATAAAAAACGTACAATTTACACTTTCATCTCTTTATTGCAATGGCCTCTCTCTATTCACCTTCTTATTTTACTGACATAATAATAAAAGCTACAAGAACCCAAACACAGTGCTTCTCAAACTAGGTTTTAATACAAAGTTATTAGTAAATATTAATTCATACGTTAACTATTTTTCATATTTAATAAAAACTGAGAAAAAAGCCTTGTTTAAATTTTTTTATTTACCAAACTGCCCCCAGTTATGCACATCTGACCCCCAGCTTGCCACTCTGCCCCATATATGCCTTATACCTCTTAAATGCCAAATTCCACTGTGCCTCCTGATATGCCACTGTGCCCCTGATATGCCTTATACTCCTTATATGCCAGTGATATGCAACCAAGCCCCCTGATATACCTTTGACCCCCAGATTTGTTTTATGCCCCCCTGATATGCCTAATATCGATGTCTTATACCCCCTATATGCCACTGAGCCCCCTGATATACCTTTTACCCCCAGATATGTTTATGCCCCCCTGATATGCCTAATATCCATATGCCTTATACCCCCTATATGCCCTAAAAATTCATAATACCCCCCATACGCCACTATAACTCACCCATACACCACTCTGGCTCCTCCCCCTCCCATACACCACTCTGGCTCCTCCCCTCCCATACACCACTCTGGCTCCTCCCCCTCCCAAACACCACTCTGGCTCCTCCCCCTCTCATACTCCACTCTGCCTCCTCCCCCACCCATACATCACTTTGGCTCCTCCCCCTCCCATACTCCATTCTGCCTCCTCCCATACACCACTCTGGCTCCTCCCCCTCCCAAACTCCACTCTGGCTCCTCCCATACTCCACTCTGCCTCCTCCCATACATCACGTTGGCTCCTCCCCCTCCCATACATCACTTTGCCTCCTCCCCCCTCCCATACTCCACTCTGCCTCCTGTGAACCTCCGTTTCTGACAAGACGCCAGAGAGCCGGGTAGAGAGGCAGAGTGGCGTATGAGAGGGGGAGGAGCCAGAGTGGTGTATTGGAGGGTGGCTCCCATACACCCCTCTGACTCCTCCCCCCTCCCATACACCGCTCTGCCTCTCTACCCGGCTCCGTTACTGAAGGCACTTTCATTGCAGCTTCATAGAAGCCACAGTGTAAGTGAAGGGCAGTAACGGAGTCTGTCTGTGCGATGCAGACACTCACCGGCTATCAGAGAGGATGATTCTCTGTCAGCCGGTGCGAGTCTGGATCGCACAGACAGACTCCGTTACTGCCCTTCACTTACACTGTGGCTTCTATGAAGCTGCAGGGAAAGTCCCTGTCAGTAACGGTGCCGGGTAGAGAGGCAGAGTGATGTATGGGAGGGGGGAGGAGGCAGATGGGAGGGGGAGAGAGACGGAAGTGAGAGACCGGCCGACAGTGAGGGGAATCCAGGTCCCCTGCAGCGTTGCGGGGGATCTGGATTCCGGTGTTATAATCCGATCTCTGTTTGAGGTCGGATTATATAAGGAGAGGAGTTTTTCAGAGCATTTGCTCTGAAAAAAACCTCTTTTTATAATCGATAAAAATCGATCCGATTAATCGATGATGAAATTCGTTGACAACGATTTTCATTATCGATTATTATCGATTTTATCGATTAGTTGTTTCAGCCCTACATAATGCCAACAACAACATGAAACCCACATGTTGTGCACTAAATGGAAAAGTCCCTAGACAATGACACAACAGTGGGAATACCAGACCCTAAAGCTATTACTGTGGGCAAGAAAAAAATTCCCCACTGGACCATAATATTAACAGTGCAGTAGTGTCATGTATACCCCCCTCTATAACGTCTTACAATAGGGAAAGATGTTACTGTGGAAATTTAAAGATATAGCGCCTCAAATATTAGCCCATTGGTTAAAAACTGACATTTTTCATTCTATATGGGGTAAAAAAGAATTACCCCATTATACTGATATATTTACACTCCATATTCCTCACTTATCCCCCTACAATATCTTACAATATGATATAAATTTACTGTGGAAATTTTAAGATATAGAGCCCCAAATATCAGCCTATTGCTTAGAAACTGGCATGTTTCAAAATTCTATAAGGGGTAAATCTCCATTCAACCAATATATTTACACTACCATATATCTCACACACATCCGCCTCTATAATATCTTACAATATGGTATTACTAAACTGGAAATATTAAGATATTGCGCCCAAATATGAGCCCAGTAGTTACTGATATTTTTCAATATTCTATATGGGTTAAAAAACAAACAAAAAAAGACAAACAATGCAGTGTCACACATACCCTCCCACTGTTAATATCTTACAATGTGGAAAGATTTTACTGTGTAAACTTACAGATACAGCATCCCAAATATCAACTCAGTAGTTAGAAACTGACATTTTTCAACATTCTACATGGGGTAAAAAAAAAAATTCTTCATTGGACCGATATAATTATACCACATATACCTCACACACAAATCCCTACAATATCTTACAAAATGGCATTTTACTGTGGACATGTAAAGATATAGCGCCACAAATATCTGCCCAGTAGTTAGAAACTGACATTTTTCAATTTTCTATATGGGTAAAAAGCATCGCATATACCCTCCTCTGTAATATCTTACAATATAAAAAGATCTAACTGTGGAAATGTAAAGGTATTTGGCTTCCATGCCTACAGGAGTCATCAAAGGGCTTGTGGGGGCTCGTTTTTGCTGTTGCTGGTCTGCCCGGGCATCCAGACAGACCACCAGCAGCAGAGCCCCGCACAAAACGGGAATTAACCCCTAAAATGCCGCCATTGCGGCATTGAAGGGGTTACCGCTGCACTTTCACTCTCATGGAGCTATCAGGCAGCAGGGGGGTGTTGTGTCAGGTCCCCACACTTGTGTGGGGACCCAATCAACACACCACCCCCTTCCCTGAAGCTGCCTGTGGCATCTGAAAGCGCGATTGCTGGTTTTCCAGCAACCACGTTTTCAGCCTACAGCAGCAGCAGCGCCCCCTTGTGGTGACGCAGCCTCTTACATCCACAATTTTTTCACAAAATGTAAGAGGCTGACAAACACCTAGGCGCCAGGACAAAATTCTGTCGCCATGGCGAACTGGCGCCTGGGATTTGTCGAGCCCTGACATACACACATACCCACATACATATGCACATAAACGCATACACATACCCACCTGTATACATACATATGCACATAAACACATACCCACCTGTATACATACATATGCACATACACATACCCACCTGTATACATACATATGCACATATACACAAACCCACCTGTATACATACATATGCACATAAACACACACCACCTGTATACATACATATGCACATAAACATATGCACATACCCACCTGTATACATACATATGCACGTAAACATATACACATAACCACATGTATACATACATATGCACATAAACATATACACATAACCACATGTATACATACATATGCACATAAACATAGACATACCCACATGTATACATACATATGCACATACCCACCTGTATACATACATATGCACATATACACAAACCCACCTGTATACATACATATGCACATAAACACACACCACCTGTATACATACATATGCACATAAACATATGCACATACCCACCTGTATACATACATATGCACGTAAACATATACACATAACCACATGTATACATACATATGCACATAAACATATACACATAACCACATGTATACATACATATGCACATAAACATATAGACATACCCACATGTATACATACATATGCACATACCCACCTGTATACATACATATGCACATATACACAAACCCACCTGTATACATACATATGCACACAAACACACACCACCTGTATACATACATATGCACATAAACATATGCACATACCCACCTGTATACATACATATGCACGTAAACATATACACATAACCACATGTATACATACATATGCACATAAACATATACACATAACCACATGTATACATACATATGCACATAAACATATAGACACACCCACATGTATACATGCATATGCACGTAAACATACACATACCCACCTGTATACATACATATGCACATACCCACCTGTATACATACATATGCACATATACACAAACCCACCTGTATATATACATATGCACATAAACACACACCACCTGTATACATACATATGCACGTAAACATACACATACCCACATGTATACATGCATATGCACGTAAACATATACACATACCCACATGTATACATATATATGCACATATACACAAACCCACCTGTATACATACATATGCACATAAACATATGCACATACCCACATGTATACATACATATGCACCTACCCACCTGTATACATACATATGCACATATACACAAACCCACCTGAATACATACATATGCACATAAACACACACACACACACATGTATACATACATATGCACATAAACACACACCACCTGTATACATACATATGCACGTAAACATACACATACCCACATGTATACATGCATATGCACGTAAACATATACACATACCCACCTGTATACATACATACATGCACGTAAACATACACACATGTATACATACATATGCACATAAACACACACACACACCACCTGTATACATACATATGCACGTAAACATACACACCCACATGTATACATGCATATGCACGTAAACATACACATACCCACATGTATACATACATATGCAGATACCCACCTGTATACATACATATGCACATATACACAAACCCACCTGTATACATACATATGCACATAAACACACACACATGTATACATACATATGCACCTACCCACCTGTATACATACATATGCACATATACACAAACCCACCTGAATACATACATATGCACATAAACACACACACACACACACATGTATACATACATATGCGCATAAACACACACCACCTGTATACATACATATGCACGTAAACATACACACCCACATGTATACATGCATATGCACGTAAACATACACATACCCACCTGTATACATACATATGCACATACCCACCTGTATACATACATATGCACATATACACAAACCCACCTGTATAAATACATATGCACATAAACACACACCACCTGTATACATACATATGCACGTAAACATACACATACCCACATGTATGCATACATATGCACATAAACATAGACATACCCACCTGTATACATACATATGCACATAAACATACACACATGTATACATAAACATACCCACCTGTATACATACATATGCACGTAAACATACACATACCCACATGTATACATGCATATGCACGTAAACATATACACATACCCACCTGTATGCATACATATGCACATAAACATAGACATACCCACCTGTATACATACATATGCACATATACACAAACCCACCTGTATACATACATATGCACATAAACATACACACATGTATACATAAACATACCCACATGTATACATACATATGCACAAACATACCCACCAATAAACATACATATGCACATTCACATAGATACATACATATGCACGTAAACATATACACATAACCACATGTATACATACATATGCACATAAACATATAGACATACCCACATGTATACATACATATGCACATACCCACCTGTATACATACATATGCATATACACACACCACCTGTATACATACATATGCACGTAAACATACACATACCCACCTGTGTACATACATATATGCACGTAAACATACACATACCCACATGTATACATACATATGCACATATACACAAACCCACCTGTATACATACATATGCACGTAAACATATAGACATACCCACCTGTATACATACATATGCACCTACCCACCTGTATACATACATATGCACATAAACATACACACATGTATACATACATATGCACAGAAACACACACACATGTATACATACATATGCACATAAACACACACCACCTGTATACATACATATGCACGTAAACATACACATACCCACATGTATACATGCATATGCACGTAAACATATACACATACCCACCTGTATGCATACATATGCACATAAACATAGACATACCCACCTGTATACATACATATGCACATATACACAAACCCACCTGTATACATACATATGCACATAAACATACACACATGTATACATAAACATACCCACATGTATACATACATATGCACAAACATACCCACCAATAAACATACATATGCACATTCACATAGATACATACATATGCACGTAAACATATACACATAACCACATGTATACATACATATGCACATAAACATATAGACATACCCACATGTATACATACATATGCACATACCCACCTGTATACATACATATGCATATACACACACCACCTGTGTACATACATATATGCACGTAAACATACACATACCCACATGTATACATACATATGCACATATAGACATACCCACCTGTATACATACATATGCACCTACCCACCTGTATACATACATATGCACATAAACATACACACATGTATACATACATATGCACAGAAACACACACACATGTATACATACATATGCACATAAACACACACCACCTGTATACATACATATGCACTTAAACATACACATACCCACATGTATACATGCATATGCACGTAAACATATACACATACCCACCTGTATACATACATATATGCACATAAACATACACATACCCACATGTATACATACATATGCACATACCCACCTGTATACATACATATGCACATATACACAAACCCACCTGTATACATACATATGCACATACACATACACACATGTATACATACATATGCACATACACACATGTATACAAAGATATGCACATAAACACACACCACCTGTATACATACATATGCACGTAAACATACACACCCAAATGTATACATGCATATGCACGTAAACATATACACATACCCACCTGTATACATACATATATGCACGTAAACATACACATACCCACATGTATACATACATATGCTCATACCCACCTGTATACATACATATGCACATATACACAAACCCACCTGTATACATACATATGCACATAAACACACACCACACTTATGCACGTAAACATACACATACCCACATGTATACATGCATATGCACGCATACATGCATATGCACGTAAACATATACACATACCCACCTGTATGCATACATATGCACATAAACATAGACATACCCACCTGTATACATACATATGCACATATACACAAACCCACCTGTATACATACATATGCACATAAACATACACACATGTATACATAAACATACCCACATGAATACATACATATGCACAAACATACCCACCAATAAACATACATATGCAAAATCACATATATACATACATACACATTACCTAAAACTGGGAAAGACTCCTTACTGCATTAGGCTTTAAACTTTACCCCTTTTTTAGCATCTCTGGACATCTTACAAATACTTACTGCGCCCTCGCTGCCAGGAAGCTCCCATGGAAGCCGGCCTCCCCGGTGTGTTTCTGTTGGTTATAAGAGGATAAGATGGGCTCCTCCTGGACCCGTTTCCACTTGAAAAAGGCTCCACGTGGCATCCTGCGCTTACTGGTTTTTCCTGGCATCACCACTCAGCCCTGGTAGCATCTGCTGTACCGGATCATGAAGCCCATGTAAGTGCGACATGCGTTCTCTTCACTTCTGACAGGAATCTAGAACAGCGTCCATGTCCTGCTGCACAGCAACTAAATCAGGGGCTGTGTAAGTCCTCAGTAGCCATTCAAATCTTCAGACCTCCTCCCTGCCGGATCCTGGTTGAAGAGGAAGCTACTAGAAACTTCCACCTCTGCTTATATACCTTCTACATGGCTGTAAACATGACCAATGAATGAGAAGGAATCAAAGCATCCCTGCATAGGCCAACCATCCTATCCCCCTTTTCTCATTGGTCCAAGAAGGCCCAATCCTGGGAAGTAGAAATACACAGAAATACATCAGTCACTCAGGCTTTATAACTGAAATAAACTTTAAAACATCATTAAATTCAAAGTGCTATAAAGTTAACCATGCTTAAAAAAAATGACATATTACCATATTTGCTCGATTATAAGATGACCCCCCCAAAATCTGAATATTAGTTTAGGAAAAAAGAAAAAGCCTGAATGTAAGATGACCCTGTAGGAAAAAAGTGTTCCTAGTAAATGTTAATTCATGTAAACTATTTTTTTTAATAAAATCTATGATTGAGAAAAAAAATTTGTTTTTATTTCCTTTTATTTTTCAACCCGCCCCGTTATGCACATCTGCACCCAGGCTTCCCACTCCTATATGTCACTGTGCCCCATGATATGCCTTTTAGCCCTCTATATGCAACATAACATACACACATACCCACCTGTATACATACGCACATAAACAGACATACCCACCTGTATACATACATATGCAGATAAACATATGCACATACCCACCTGTATACATACATATGCACATAAACATATAGACATACCCACCTGTATACATACGCACATAAACAGACAAACCCACCTGTATACATACATATGCAGATAAACATATGCACATACCCACCTGTATATATATACATATGCACATACCCACCTGTATACATACATATGCACATAAACATATACACATAGCCACCTGTATACATATGTACATAAAACATATACCCACTTGTATACATACGTAAGCATATAAACATACCCACCTGTATACATCCATCTGCACATACACATATATACATACATACACATGACCTAAAACTGGGAAAGACCCCTTACTGCATTATTCTTTAAACTTTACCCCTTTTTTAGCATCTCTGGACATCTTACAAATACTTACTGCGCCCTCGCTGCCAGGAAGCTCCCATGGAAGCCGGCCTCCCCGGTGTGTTTCTGTTGGTTATAAGAGGATAAGATGGGCTCCTCCTGGACCCGTTTCCACTTGAAGAAGGCTCCGCGTGGCATCCTGCGCTTACTGGTTTTTCCTGGCATCACCACTCAGCCCTGGTAGCATCTGCTGTACCGGATCATGAAGCCCATGTAAGTGCGACATGCGTTCTCTTCACTTCTGACAGGAATCCAGAACAGCGTCCATGTCCTGCTGCGCAGCAACTAAATCAGGGGCTGTGTAAGTCCTCAGTAGCCATTCAAATCTTCAGACCCGAGAACTACTCTCTGCCGGATCCTGGTTGAAGAGGAAGCTACTAGAAACTTCCACCTCTGCTTATATACCTTCTACATGGCTGTAAACATGACCAATGAATGAGAAGGAATCAAAGCATCCCTGCATAGGCCAACCATCCTATCCCCCTTTTCTCATTGGTCCAAGAAGGCCCAATCCTGGGAAGCAGTCTATTATCTGATGTGTAGAAATACATCAGTCACTCAGGCTTTATAACTGAAATAAACTTTAAAACATCATTAAATTCAAAGTGCTATAAAGTTAACCATGCTTAAAAAAATGACATATTGCCGTATTTGCTCGATTATAAGATGACCCCCCAAAATCTGAATATTAGTTTAGGAAAAAAAGAAAAAGCCTGAATGTAAGACGACCCTGTAGGAAAAAAGTTTTCCTAGTAAATGTTAATTCATGTAAACTATGTAAACCTTTTTTTTTTTCAATAAAATCTATGTTTGAGAACAATATTTTTTTTGTGTTTATTTCCTTTTATTTTCCAACCTGCCCTCCAGTTATGAACATCTGCCCCCAGGCTTGCCACTCCTATATGGCACTGTGGCCCATGATATGCCTTTTAAGCCTCCAAATGCCACTGTGCCCCATGATATGCCTTTTAACCCTCTATATGCTACTGTGCCCCATGATATGCCTTTTGACCCCTTATGTGCCACTCTTCCTCCAGAAATGCCTTATACCCCTATATGCCACTCTGGCATTTAGGGGTTTGAAAGGCATATTATGGGGCAGAGTGGCATATAGGGAGGTATAAGGTATTTCAGGAGGCAGAGTGGTGTATAGAGGGTTAAAAGGCATCTCTGGAGGCAGAGAGGCATTAAGGGGGTTAAAGGCATCATAGAGCACTCTGCCTACAGAAATGCTTTATGCCCCCCATTTAACCCCCACACACACACACACTTAACGGTGCTTCCGATTCCCTGCTGTGTAGTCGCTGCAGCGGGTAGACGTCTACACAATTCGCAACTTCCGCTGCAGCCGGAAGGAGATGCGGTTAGCAGCGGGGGTTGTCTGCGTCCATAGCGCAGGTTGTCTGCCTGTAGTACCATAACACAAAGACCTGTATACAAAAATATTGGTTTTATCTAATATTGTCCCATTATACCCCCTTTTATCTGCAGACCGACATTGCCAGTCATGTGATATTTAGGGTGCCTTCCCTGCTCAAGCAACACACTGAGCTGACTCCTAGAGCCACGATAATGGAATCCTTTTTTCCCACAGGCTATATTAGTCAGAGCTCCAGAGCTGAGTGATTGAGACAGAGCCATTCTAACGTTTACCACGGGCAGTATTATAGAGGAACAGGCTGTTTGTTTAGTAGACCAGACAAAAACGACAGACCAAGGACGGATAAACTGATACTAGCAACAAAAATGTGTTTAACAATCTGCAGAAGCAGAAATATTTAAACCTATCAAGGGGGGCTCTATGATCTCACCTCAAAAAATCTTCTTTCAATTTCAGGGTTTTTCCCAGTGGTTCTTTGTTCGTAACAGCACAGGATACAAGTCTCCAGGCTACAGAGATCTTTAAGGGTCTTCAGCAGCAGACACAAGGACTGTATTAATAACAAAAATAAACAGGTTTACATGTGTTGATAATGACAGAATTTCAATATACCTGGTGAGATCATGAAATAAAATTGATGTAAGTCTTTGATTGGTCCATTGGTGAGACAGAGTTAAGTCCAAGACTTATGTCTTTATCCCTACTCCCCTAGCATACCGCCCAGTGGCCCTTACAATACATATACAGATTTTATACATTACCCTAATGAGGGAACTACTCACAGGACGGACATAATAAACATATAGCAAATAACATTCAGGGGTGTCACAGCACCAAGGTGGGCACATATGATACACACTATTCTAATACCTGAACCAGCCTGATTGCAGCAGGTTAATGCAGTAAGAACATTTAAACATGAGTCCCATAGGTATAGGCCTACCCAAAACCAAGATCAAGAATTGAGTCTTTAACACCAGGAGGGGACCCCCCCCCAAAAAAAACCCCAGCAGATTAGATGGGCTAAATGGAACATATCTGCCATCACATTTCCATTTTAGACAAGATCTCTTTTGAGCCATGTAATAAATACGGAAGCACCCGCACCTCTTCATAGTATATGCAGTCCGCCATCAAAATGTAGTTAGGTGAAGGCAGGAACTCTGTGACATCCTCACCCCTGAAGAAGAAAACATATCCCCAAGTATTAACAACATGATTAATTATTTAAAGGCGAATCATATCCTAGTAAAGAGAACCTATTGCCACCAAGCCGAGATATACAAACCATTTTAGTACCTTCGCTCGGCAGCTACCGGTGATTAGATCCTTGTTGCTTTCAATGTTCACGTTCATCAAGTCCTTCAAGTCTTCAAGATCCGTCAACGTGACGTCTGCCCTGTACAGAAAATAAATTGTACTTAGAATGAAAGAATAGTCGTGCCAAGTAAAAGATCAAAAGCATAGAATCATCAATGGATATTTTGGAGCTAAAAGGAAAAAAAAAATCTGCTTTTAGAATATTATCATGGCGGGTGGGAAATGGGCAGCAGCGTCCGATATTCTGAGTACATACAAAACAGGGGCATCCGTGAGGAAAGAGGGAAGCAGGAATTTCGGGACACTTGGTAGGTATGCGTTGGAAGTCATGCTGTAGTGTTTTATAAGGGAGCAGGCCATATTTTTTATGTACTGAATGAATCTATAAATGTATATCCACGTACACACAGGCACCTATATAACCTATATGTATTGATTATGCCAAGTTAATGAAAAAACATAACTTGGTTTCATTCATATTTCTAAAAGGGTTATAAAATTATAGTTGAGATTTATTACTCTCCTCATAAAGAATATATCAGTCATTTATTTACATTGTGTGGCACCAGATCTGCCACTTACCCGAGGGTTGCCGCCATGATCCCCACAATGCCGGTGCCAGACCCCAGCTCCAGAACCGATCTCCCCCTCAGCTTATGGAATCCAGGGCCCACAAACTCCTCGCCCTCCAGGAACTTGGATAGTACGATAGCGGCGTCCCACACCACGCAGCCTACGTCTCCGGAGCTCAGCTGCTGAATCGCCAGAACCGTCCCATCACTGCGCTCCAGCTTCCGCAAAAACATTGCCCTCGGGTCCGTCACGACAGGCCAAACCCCTCAGGTGCCCGCGTCCTCACTGTGCCAGCATTGACGCCCACAAAGCCCAAACAGCTGCTAGTTCCTACCCAGTAGGACTCTAAAGAGGTTGTCAGATCATGTGACTGATCACATGGTACAAAGTACTGCCGGAAACCGGAGACTGAAATGAGTGGAAATGCATTGAACTGATAGCGCGCCGGTGTCCGTTCGGGAGGGGGGATGTGTCTCTGGCGTCCGCTCGGTGTGTCTCTGGCTGTCACTGGCGTCTGCCCGGTGTGTGTGTCCGTCTGTCTGTGGCGTCCGCTCGGTGTGTCTGCCTGTCTGTCTGCCTGTCTGTCTGTCTCTGCTCGGTGTGTCTGTCTGTCTCTGGCGCCCGCTCGGTGACTGACACTTGCACAATGTGTACTGTATACGAGAATATAATATATAATAATAAAGCAACAGCCACGTTTCATATTAGAATTGCTCACGGATATGTAAATGCACATAACATGGAATGCACTTGGAACTGAAATTAAAATCCGTTTTTCTCTTAATATGTTTAAAGCGTTTTCTTCTTTATAAAAGCGTCTCTATCGCACTCTGCCGCCACTGTGTGTTTAACAGCCATGCACAGGGTACAATATCCAAGAAAGGCTGCATTGGCCACGCAGGGTTAAGATCCTATAAATCCAGGATGGGTGGAAGAAAACTTATAAAAAGGCAAATTGGTACCAAAGATCAACACAATATTATTGTCATAAATATATATATAAACGGGTAAATTATACTGCGTGAGAGAAAAAAATTCTAATCGACAATGTTGAATCGATTTTATGGAATATAAAATTAGGGTTTTTTCAGAGCAAATGCTCTGAAAAATACACTTCGTCTTATAATCAGACCTTGATTAGTGGTTGGATAATAATACAGCGCTGCAGGGGACCCGGATCCTCCTCTCTGACAGCCGGCAGGTGTCTGTGCGATGCGCGCAGACATCCTCCACTACTGTCGTCGACTTCCGGCCGGGCTTCTATGATGGAGCACCAGTGTGACATGACCATATAAGGGGTAAAAGGCATATTTGGGGGGCAGAGGGGCATATCTGGGGTCAGAGTGGCATATAGGAGGTTATAAGGCATGTCAGGGGGGCACAGTGGAATATCAGGGGATATAAGGCATATATCTATATCTGGGGGAATAATGCATAATGCATCTTCCTGATTTCTCTAAATTAAAGCTGCTGTTCTACTTAGACATTTTCCCCAACTATATAAATATAACTATATACATTCTCTAAATACTTATATTATTATGTACTACTATAATTTACATGTTAAATAAACATTTTCTTGTTTTAGTATAATATACCGTTTGTAGTTTATTGTTGAAACTGTAGTTATTTCACCAAAATAAATTGTGTTCTGTGCTCATAAACAAGGTGGAAAACAAATAGGACAGAAGCACACAGGGACTGATATGAAACAAGTAAACTAAAACTTTTATCATTAATACATTTTTATTGCATTAAAAAGAAAGCTTAGCAGTCCAGCATAACTGCTACTTTGCAAGGCTATTGAATTCCACATGACTGTTTACAGCATTGATAGGTTTATGATGTCACTGTGACACACCCATTTCCCACTACAGTTTTGGCATGGTGGTGCATCATCTCCATGGTAACAGGTCAATTGTTGTGTCATAGCTTTGTGATGTCACACATTCTAAGTGTATGCATTAGGGGATCACGAGCCCAGACAATCACTCTATTACTGAGAGCAGCGATTGTAGGTCACGTTTGGACCAACTGACTTATTCTGAGTTATTAACCCAGAAATTCTAGCTTACAAGCCAATCTTTTGTAGCAACTCCCTGTAGTTGTTATACTGCAGGACTATTGCTATTACTCATCTGTTGCGCATCCACTCCTCATCTCATTGTAACGGGTATGTTAGGGATTTTTGTTTCATTTTACTAATGGATAAAAACACCAAAATCACTCATAACATCAAACAAGGAGCATACACCCCGTGCACCATTAAGGGACAGGGTTATTGTACGAGTTTTTCCTATTTCTTTCTTTAACAGTTATTTCTGTTTTTCTCAGTTAGTCTACCCACTCAAATTATATATACATTTTGGGGGGCAAGTAGGGATTACCGTTTGTCTGTAGCTTCTTGTCGAAGCTGTAGTCATTAAACCAAAATACATTGTGTTCTGGGTTCATAAACAAGATGGACAACAAATAGGACAGAAGCACACAGGGACTGATATGAAACAAGTAAACTTAAACTTTCATCATTAATACCTTTTCATTGCATTAAAAAGAAAGCTTAGCAAGCCAGCATAACTGCTACTTTGCAAGGCTATTGAATTCCACATGACTGTTTACATCATCACCATGGTAACTGGTCAATTGTTGTGTCATAGCTTTGTGATGTCACACATTCTAAGTGTATACATTAAGGGATCACGAGCCCAGACAATCACTCTATTACTGAGAGTAGCGATAGTAGGTCACGTTTGGACAAACTGACTTATTCTGAGTTATAAACACAGAAATTCTAGCTTACAAGCCAATCTTTTGTAGCAAATCCCTGTAGTTGTTATACTGCAGGACTATTGCTATTACTCATCTGTTGTGCATCCACTCCTCATCTCATTGTAACGGGTATGTTAGGGATTTTTGTTTCATTTTACTAATGGATTAAAACACCAAAATCACTACACGACTTAAACAGCTATGTTCCCATTTCTCAGTTCGTGTACGCACATGAATTATATACATTTTTTTTGGACAAGTAGGGATTTTCTCAAAATTCATATTCATATATGTGAAGCAATTTCTTTATGAAATAAAGTTTTATATATAAAAGATATATAAAATGAACAATTACCAAACATTTTATTGCTTAACATATCCCTAATTTACAAATCACCCTAGATTCCTGTTTCATTTTTTTTTAACACCTTCCTTTCCATATCTAAAACATTCCCTACTAAGTACCATACTAACCATATAAAATAAAAAAAAAAAATTAAATATAGTAAAAAAAACCCGTTCACAATCACTGAGAGCCGAGACAAAGGAAATGCTTGCAAGCATCACCTTTGTCTTTTGACTTTTTCCATGCATGTGATTGGCTGTAGCATGGAAGATCTGCCATTGATTGATGGCTCTGATCGGGGAGCCATCAGCAGCAGTGCCCCCCCCATGCTCTTGTTGATCTCGTTGATGTGGGAGCGATTTAACCGGTTATGTACCAGGTACATCATGAGTTCTGTGCTACCATCTTTTCATGACGTACATCATTGGTCACAAGGGAGTAAACCTAAAGCAATTTTATGTATATTATGTTGAAAGTTTCTTTTGTGTTAGTTTTCAGTAGAAACAATGTCTTCGTATTCTGTGAAATATGTCCGTCTCCGGAACGGACAAAATTTGTCCAATATTTTTGTTTTTGGAAATCCCATTCGTCTGTCTGGTTGCAAAGAAATAAACGCCCAGAAGAAACATCTGAGCTGCTGTAAAACTCATCGGCTCCGCTATTCACATGTAACAAAGTAACTTTAACATGAAGCAGCAGCTGGAAATCTCTCTGTATAATGTGTTTGGTAGAGAAATATTCCTGCACATATTTATTATTATCATTATTATTATTATCTTTTATTTATATAGCGCCAGCAGTTTATGCAGCGCTTGATACAAGGGACATACTAAAACGAATGACAAAATGGAATGCCCATAGACTTTAATGGGGAGGAATGCCCATAGACTTTAATGGGGAGGAATGCCCATAGACTTTAATGGGGAGGAATGCCCATATACTTTAATGGGGAGGAATGCCCATAGACTTTAATGGGGAGGAATGCCCATAGACTTTAATGGGGAGGAATGCCCATAGACTTTAATGGGGAGGAATGCCCATAGACTTTAATGGGGAGGAATGCCCATAGACTATAATGGGGAGGAATGCCCATAGACTATAATGGGGAGGAATGCCCATAGACTATAATGGGGAGGAATGCCCATAGACTATAATGGGGAGGAATGCCCATAGACTATAATGGGGAGGAATGCCCATAGACTTTAATGGGGAGGAATGCCCATAGACTTTAATGGGGAGAAATGCCCATTGACTATAATGGAAGGTAAAAGAATAATTGATTTTGAATTTAAAACATATCATTTAGATCTTTGGCACACATTCTCCCCTAGCACAGACACAGGATCTAAAACTCAGATTATGTGGGATTATAGTGATTGAGTGAATGTGAATTGAGTGAATGCCCATAGGATATAATGGGAGAAAAATTAAACTTGTTTTTTAGAGAAAACCATTTTAAATATCATATAGAACTGTGTCATGTATACTCCCCTAGTACAGTTATAGGTTCTAAACCTCATATTAAGTGGAATTATAGCTGTGTTCTATGGAATGACAGGTGAATGACAGTATTGATGGAATGCCCATAGGATAATGTTATCTCTATGTTTAATGCTGTGACGGAACCCTCCATCACTGGGACTACTGGAGAAGCCTGACTGCCAGCCTCCTCCCTATTGACTATGGGCCCTGGGTTTGTAAAGACTTCTGTGGCTACCCCCAGCAGTATCATCTCATCACTTGCTGAGGGGATTATCTCCAGCAGACAGCCAGGATCTGCAACCAGGGAGTGACTGCCATTGTTTCAGTTTAATGTTGTATAAATCAGTCCCCCCCCCCATTGTATTGTTAATCTCGTGACTGCCCCTGTTGTCTCTGGGAGGCAGATTAAGGGGGGCGGTTTGTGTCCCAATATCTTATTTTATGTAAATGTGTGTTTTGATGGATATATCCAGCCCTGTGTGTCCAAAATAAATCAGTCTTCGTTTGGTTTTACCCTACACTGAGTCTCGGCGAGTGACTGGGGAACTGGGGAAAGTGTTGTCCCAGGCTAAGGGAGCACAAGACAGCGGAGGTAGTCGGTCGGACTAGCCAGCCCCGTGACATTGGTGGCAAGCGGCGGGATTGCTTCTTAGTCTGAGGGACACTTACTTTCTACCGGGATTAACCGACAGGACGACAGACTTCGGTCGCCTTGACGAACACATGGATGTGGTATCAGAATTCCAGGGGCTGCTGCGGGTCATCCTCTCCTGCTACACCACTACTCTGCCTACAGAACAATACCAGAATCTGAGGCAACTGGTTCGACGGTCACTATGGCAGAGGGCTGTTATATGCCGGGGTCAGTGTCTTCCAAGCTCCGAACAAAAGATTAGAGACCAGCGGGAACTACGGATGTCATTCCCTTAGTGCAGAGAATTACATCACATGCCGTTTCCAGTATCTTAAGTTCTATTAAGGTTTGGGGACCAGGGCATTTTTATTTTTGTAACGGTTATAAGTTGCACCTGCAACCTGTAGCTTTCCTATCAACTGCTCGCAAAAATATATTTCTTTCCCCAGGTAACTAGAGTTAATAAATAATAGTTCCTTTTTTACACTTGAAGTATTACATTGCATAGCCTATATTGGTGTTAATACAGGTATTTTATTTTTGTATCTCTCATGTGGTACATAGTTGGAATTAAAATTAATACTACTAAAATAGACTGTCCCAAACATGACATGTCGGAATGGAAATGTAGGTGTATTTTGGCTTTTATGAAATGTTTTGTGCATCTTGCTATAAACTTGTGCACCGAAAAATGCACCTGCCCCTTAAACCCGCCGCAACTGCGACCGGGTCCGCCACTCAAAGGGGCTCGGAAGCCCCCGCCAGGGCCGGCCTTACAGGTGTGCGTCCGCACAGGGTTTAAATTAAAACATCGGGGGGGGGTTGTTTTTTTGCAACCCCCAATACTTACTCCTCAGATCAGTGATTGATATTCGCTGAATATGCGCGGAATTCTTCTATTGTTTTATGTTAGTGTGTGTGCAGGCATGTTATGACTGTGTGTGCAGGCATGTTATGACTGTGTGTGTATGGGTATGATATTGTCTATGTGTGTTTCTCTGGGTATGATAGCATGCATTTGTGCTAGTTTAAGTGTCTGTGCATGTGTGTTAATGTATGGGCCTTGTTGTGTTAGTGTGAGTGTCTGTGTGTGTATTAGTGCTGATTGTCTGGTTGTGTTAGTGTCAGGGTGTGTGTTAATGTATGGGTCTGGTTGTGTTAGTGTGAATGTCTGGGTGTGTGTATTAGTGCTGATTGTCTGGTTGTGTTAGTGTCAGGGTGTGTGTTAATGTATGGGTCTGGTTGTGTTAGTGTGAATGTCTGGGTGTGTGTATTAGTGCTGATTGTCTGGTTGTGTTAGTGTCTGGGTGTGTGTTAATGTATGGGTCTGGTGGTGTTAGTGTGAATGTCTGGGTGTGTGTGTATTAGTGGTGATTGTCTGGTTGTGTTAGTGTGAGTGCCTGGGTGTGTGTGCTTTAGTAAAAAGATTGTGAGGAGAACCGGTGTGCCCTAAAAATAGTGTGTGCTAAATAAGTAAATCTCTTAAAAATACTTCCCTTTTGTTTTCTCACAGCTGCCTCCTTAAAAACAACTCTCTCCAGGTGTTGTAAAGTATAGGTTCAATTTCAATAGGGGGCGCTCATGTAAGAAAAACAAACGAAACAACAATAGTGTAGACTGTTCAGTCAATACGGTGTTAATTATATTGCGTTAGTTGCACTCACAATAGTGCTGAAGATTTGTGTCTGTTTCTCATTCCCCTCTCATAGCAGCTTGTGAAAAAGGTAGTAAATGGTTGCAATCACGGGATCCAATGCACGTAAAATTATGTGCAAGGTGCGCTCAGGGAGGGGGGTAGGGGAAGCCCACGGTGTCCAGGATCTCTTCTCCAAATGTCATGGAATTTCAGGTCCAATCCCCCGAACGCTGTGATACAGTGCGGCAACTTCTTCCAGCCAGGGAGCGGGAAAACCACCCCCAAAGAATAATCAACTGCTGCTTATATTTAAAGATATAGGTTTATTACGGGAATATGCCTTTAAAATAATTTTATTTAAATTTTAAAAAAAAGTACTTTAAGATATATAAAATATAAATATGTAAACGTCAAACGATTCAGTGAAATAAAAAGTCTTTCCTCAACGCGTTTCGGCTTTAATGGCTTCCTCAGGAAAAAAGTATTTGATCGCTTCTTCCACTCTTTTTATGTGTGTTAATTCGTTGTATTTTCTTCTATATACGCTAGATGGCGGTGTAACGTTGTTTCCCAGAACATGAGGACGTGTTGTACGCACATGTACACTAGGTGGCGCTGTTACGTCATTCCACAATACGTGAGGACGTATTGGAGGCTGGATGTGCGTACTGCCGTCATTCTGTTTATACGCGTCCCCATAGAAACGGCTTCTCCTTCTCCGTAGGGCTGTCTCTTTTCTTGGTGTTGCATCATGTCCTAGTGTCCTGCTGTGCTGTGCTGTGCAGATGTTAAGAAATGACATTTGAAGACGGATTAACATGAACGCTAAGTATAAACGCTATAGGATGTAAACGTTTAAGGATGTGATTGCATTAAACGTGGATATATGAACTATAACTAAACATACTATGGGTTTTGTTTATACATAAATGTCTATATGAATCCACAGAAAAGAGAGCAATATGCCAAACAATAATACAAAATATGAAATATTGGAATTGTGTATAGTAAAAAGTAATATTGAAGAACCCATGAATGAATAAGTAGTCTGTGTCTATTTATTTCAAATGGGGGTTAGGATCCCTTAGGTGAAAGCGTGAATATCCAAGTTTATGTTCAAGCCTCCTTTTTTTATATGTTCCTAATTTAAAGATCCACTTAGTTTCCTTTCTTGAAATGTTTTCTGCACTATTCCCTCCTCTACAATTTGGGGGTACAGTGTCTATTCCCATGATTCAAAATTGATTAATTGAGAAAACAGGACATGAATTACAGTATCGCGGGACACCGTGTTTAATGCTTGAATTCATAATGTTCCCAAGATGTTCCTAAATTCTTCCTTTAAGTGGTCTGGTTGTTCTTCCCCCATACTGTGCACCACATGGACATTGTAATAAATAAATTACAGATTTGGTGGTGCAGGTGATGAATTTCTTAATTTCGTATGTAGTCCCTGTCCTATTACTGATAAAACTGTTTGTTTTCCTTGGTAGGTAGGTGCACATCTTGCACCTACCGCATGGGCAAAAAACAATGGGTTTATTGCCCAGAAAGGTATTAAAATTAATTTCTGTTTTCTTTTGTTGGGAGGAAAATGTTTTTCAAATTATTTGTTTTTTTTGTATACGATTTGAGGTTTTTCCGGTAAGAGGGGACCTAAAATGTCATCGCTCTTCAGGACATGCTAGTGTTTCCGCAATATCTTTTTAATGTGGTAAGCCTTAGTATTATATTCCTTAATGAATGAAAAACTGAAATCTTTCTTGTTCATATTATGTTCGGGCTTTCCTTTTAGTAGATGAGATCTGTCCATTTGTTCCACTTTCTGTTGACTTCTCGCTAATAACTCAATAGAGTTATTAGCGAGAAGTCAACAGAAAGTGGAACAAATGGACAGATCTCATCTACTAAAAGGAAAGCCCGAACATAATATGAACAAGAAAGATTTCAGGGTTTCACCCAGCATGGTTAGATAACATCCCCACGGGGCAGATGATGAGAATAAGGAGGAACTGTACACGGGACCAGGACTTTATAAAACACACCACAGATATTAAAAGTAAATTTATTCTCATCATCTGCCCCGTGGGGATGTTATCTAACCATGCTGGGTGATGACAGCTTGTGTAATCAATGAAACCATTGGCATCGGTAGCATTTTTATAATTTCTGGAGCATTGCCTTCTGTGAATAGTTCCACATCCAAGAATTCAACACTTTGCTTTAGTATGTTGAAAGTAAATTTTAGGTTGTATTGGTTCTGGTTGATGTATTCTATAAATTGATGTAATTTATCCAGTGTTCCCCTCCATATAATTAACACGTCATCGATATATCTCTTCCACTGCACCAGGTCTGCTTCAAATGGATTGTTGTGCCATATCTGTTCTGCTTCCCATTCGGCTACGAAAAGGTTGGCGTAACTCGGCACGAACCTGGCACCCATGGCTGTCCCACATAGATGACGGTAAAACTGGTGTTCAAACAAGAAATAGTTATATTTCAAAAAAAAATCGATACATTCCAAAATGAAATCCTTCCGATGTGTTGCATGTTAACTCCATGTTTAATGCTATCTCAATGAGTAGTGTTATGTCCATGTTTAATGCTATGTCCATATTTAATGTTATCTCTATGTGTAATGTGTGACAGTGTAAACCCCAGGGAGATGCTTAGTGTGGCATTTGGGTACAGGTGCTATCCAGATCGTAAATATGGGTCCCTAGGGTGGAGCAATTGGAGAGCAGGGTGGGAAATGCTCCGTTTCCCCATGCTGTGGAAATTCCATGCCGAGTTTTCCAGGACGCAAGAAGTCCACAGGATCCGGTCCGGGATTCCTATGGGGCCGGCATCAGGCACAGGTGCTGGACATTAAAAACCCCTGGAGCTTGATACTCAGAGAGACTGTTGGGGGAAGTGGAAGTTCCCTGTGCTCCCAGGGCAAGGAGAGGCCCCGAAGAAGACAATCCCTGAGCCAAGTGAGGCAATACCTGCCTGGACATTTCTTTTGCAGGTTTCACAGATATGCAATACTTTTATCCAGCAAAAAGAAACTTCACGTCCTGATCATCAATAAGTCGTCACAAACACATCAAGGTCATCCTCCATAAGATATGTATTTCAGCCAGCAATACACAAGGGCACATACCATGCAACAGTCAAACAGTGGTTTTTGGGGTTTAAGCGGTTAAAATAAGGAGGAAAAAAAAACAAAAAAAAATGAGCTGCTGTTCCTGGCTCTAATTGCCCTAGAGGACTTAGGTGCTTAGGACCCCTAAAAGTGACATGTATGGCCCTCATGCTATAGGGTTTGTCACATATGGTGGAGGATGCGGGCAAAGCACTGCTATGGTCTGTGGGCAGAAAGCAGGAACCAAAAAAAAAAAAACGAAAAAAAAACGAGCTGCTGTTACTGGCTCTAATTGCCCTAAAGGACTTAGGTGCTTAGGACCCCTAAAAGTGACATGTATGGCCCTCATGCTATAGGGTTTGTCACATATGGTGGAGGATGCGGGCAAAGCACTGCTATGGTCTGTGGGCAGAAAGCAGGAACCAAAAAAAAAAAACGAAAAAAACAAAAAAAAAAAGAGAAAAAAAAAATTCACTTTATTTTAACCGCTTAAACCCCAAAAACCACTGTTTGACTGTTGCATGGTATGTCTCTAACTGAACTATGCTGGTGCAGACTGACCAGCCTAATCACCCACTACCTCAACCTCCCAGCCAGACCCAGCTACGCCAGGCTCTGGAAAACCTCCCCCAGACAACACACAAAACGTCCAGGCAGGTATTGCCTCACTTGGCTCAGGGATTCTCTTCTTCGGGGCTTCTCCTTGCCCTAGGAGCACAGGGAAACTTCCTCTTCCCCCAACAGTCTCTCTGAGTATCAAGCTCCAGGGGCTTTTAATGTCCAGCACCTGTGCCTGATGCCGGCCCCATAGGAATCCCGGACCATATCCTGCAGATTTCTTGCCTCCTGGAAAACTCGGCATGGAATTTCCACAGCATGGGGAAACGGAGCATTGGCCCACCCTGCTCTCCAATTGCTCCACCCCAGGGACCCATATTTACGATCTGGATAGCACCTGTACCCAAATGCCACACTAAGCATCTCCCTGGGGTTTACACTGTCACAAATGCTATGTCCATGTTTAATGCTTTATCCATGTGTAAGGCAGTGTCAGTGTTTAATGCTATCTCCATGTTTAATGTTATCTCTATGTGCAATGCTATGTCCATGTTTAATGCTATTGTCAGGAACCACTTTTTCGCTGCCTGAACCATGGCTTTTTTTTATACCTGTGGTGTTTAAATCTGCTACCACTAGTGGCCGCCCTCTGGAGCACTCAGAACTCAGGTGTGCCTTGTTACCTGGGTTGAGCCCTAGCCAATACATCCAGCTGGCCCTTGTTACCTGTGATTACCCTGCCTTTATGAACCTGCCCTGCCCTTCAGTCAGGGCCTTTGTATTGAAGTCTATGGATCTTCCTGCTGTGGCTCGGCACCTGTACTGTTCCTGGTTCCCTGCTTTGTGTCCTGAAACTGGTGTTCAAACAAGAAATAGTTATATTTCAAAATAAAATCGATACATTCCAAAATGAAATCCTTCCGATGTGTTGCATGTTAACTCCATGTTTAATGCTATCTCAATGAGTAGTGTTATGTCCATGTTTAATGCTATGTCCATATTTAATGTTATCTCTATGTGTAATGTGTGACAGTGTAAACCCCAGGGAGATGCTTAGTGTGGCATTTGGGTACAGGTGCTATCCAGATCGTAAATATGGGTCCCTAGGGTGGAGCAATTGGAGAGCAGGGTGGGAAATGCTCCGTTTCCCCATGCTGTGGAAATTCCATGCCAAGTTTTCCAGGACGCAAGAAGTCCACAGGATCCGGTCCGGGATTCCTATGGGGCCGGCATCAGGCACAGGTGCTGGACATTAAAAACCCCTGGAGCTTGATACTCAGAGAGACTGTTGGGGGAAGTGGAAGTTCCCTGTACTCCCAGGGCAAGGAGAGGCCCCGAAGAAGACAATCCCTGAGCCAAGTGAGGCAATACCTGCCTGGACATTTCTTTTGCAGGTTTCACAGATATGCAATACTTTTATCCAGCAAAAAGAAACTTCACGTCCTGATCATCAATAAGTCGTCACAAACACATCAAGGCCATCCTCCATAAGATATGTATTTCAGCCAGCAATACACAAGGGCACATACCATGCAACAGTCAAACAGTGGTTTTTGGGGTTTAAGCGGTTAAAATAAGGAGGAAAAAAAACAAAAAAAAATGAGCTGCTGTTCCTGGCTCTAATTGCCCTAGAGGACTTAGGTGCTTAGGACCCCTAAAAGTGACATGTATGGCCCTCATGCTATAGGGTTTGTCACATATGGTGGAGGATGCGGGCAAAGCACTGCTATGGTCTGTGGGCAGAAAGCAGGAACCAAAAAAAAAAAAAACGAAAAAAAAAAAAAAAAAAATGAGCTGCTGTTCCTGGCTCTAATTGCCCTAGAGGACTTAGGTGCTTAGGGCCCCTAAAAGTGACATGTATGGCCCTCATGCTATAGGGTTTGTCACATATGGTGGAGGATGCGGGCAAAGCACTGCTATGGTCTGTGGGCAGAAAGCAGGAACCCAAAAAAAAAAACGAAAAACAAAAAAAAAAAAAAGAGAAAAAAAAAAATTCACTTTATTTTAACCGCTTAAACCCCAAAAACCACTGTTTGACTGTTGCATGGTATGTCTCTAACTGAACTATGCTGGTGCAGACTGACCAGCCTAATCACCCACTACCTCAACCTCCCAGCCAGACCCAGCTACGCCAGGCTCTGGAAAACCTCCCCCAGACAACACACAAAACGTCCAGGCAGGTATTGCCTCACTTGGCTCAGGGATTCTCTTCTTCGGGGCCTCTCCTTGCCCTAGGAGCACAGGGAAACTTCCTCTTCCCCCAACAGTCTCTCTGAGTATCAAGCTCCAGGGGCTTTTAATGTCCAGCACCTGTGCCTGATGCCGGCCCCATAGGAATCCCGGACCGGATCCTGCAGATTTCTTGCCTCCTGGAAAACTCGGCATGGAATTTCCACAGCATGGGGAAACGGAGCATTGGCCCACCCTGCTCTCCAATTGCTCCACCCCAGGGACCCATATTTACGATCTGGATAGCACCTGTACCCAAATGCCACACTAAGCATCTCCCTGGGGTTTACACTGTCACAAATGCTATGTCCATGTTTAATGCTTTATCCATGTGTAAGGCAGTGTCAGTGTTTAATGCTATCTCCATGTTTAATGTTATCTCTATGTGCAATGCTATGTCCATGTTTAATGCTATTGTCAGGAACCACTTTTTCGCTGCCTGAACCATGGCTTTTTTTATACCTGTGGTGTTTAAATCTGCTACCACTAGTGGCCGCCCTCTGGAGCACTCAGAACTCAGGTGTGCCTTGTTACCTGGGTTGAGCCCTAGCCAATACATCCAGCTGGCCCTTGTTACCTGTGATTACCCTGCCTTTATGAACCTGCCCTGCCCTTCAGTCAGGGCCTTTGTATTGAAGTCTATGGATCTTCCTGCTGTGGCTCGGCACCTGTACTGTTCCTGGTTCCCTGCTTTGTGTCCTGATCAAGCGGACTCGCTGCTTTGCGTCCTGATCAAGCGGACTCGCTGCTTTGCGTCCTGATCAAGCGGACTCGCTGCTTTGCGTCCTGATCAAGCGGACTCGCTGCTTTGCGTCCTGATCAAGCGGACTCGCTGCTTTGCGTCCTGATCAAGCGGACTCGCTGCTTTGCGTCCTGATCAAGCGGACTCGCTGCTTTGCGTCCTGATCAAGCGGACTCGCTGCTTTGCGTCCTGATCAAGCGGACTCGCTGCTTTGCGTCCTGATCAAGCGGACTCGCTGCTTTGCGTCCTGATCAAGCGGACTCGCTGCTTTGCGTCCTGATCAAGCGGACTCGCTGCTTTGCGTCCTGATCAAGCGGACTCGCTGCTTTGCGTCCTGATCAAGCGGACTCGCTGCTTTGCGTCCTGATCAAGCGGACTCGCTGCTTTGCGTCCTGATCAAGCGGACTCGCTGCTTTGCGTCCTGATCAAGCGGACTCGCTGCTTTGCGTCCTGATCAAGCGGACTCGCTGCTTTGCGTCCTTCCAAGCGGACTCGCTGCTTTGCGTCCTGATCAAGCGGACTCGCTGCTTTGCGTCCTTCCAAGCGGACTCGCTGCTTTGCGTCCTTCCAAGCGGACTCGCTGCTTTGCGTCCTTCCAAGCGGACTCGCTGCTTTGCGTCCTTCCAAGCGGACTCGCTGCTTTGCGTCCTTCCAAGCGGACTCGCTGCTTTGCGTCCTTCCAAACGGACTCGCTGCTTTGCGTCCTTCCAAGCGGACTCGCTGCTTTGCGTCCTTCCAAGCGGACTCGCTGCTTTGCGTCCTTCCAAGCGGACTCGCTGCTTTGCGTCCTTCCAAGCGGACTCGCTGCTTTGCGTCCTTCCAAGCGGACTCGCTGCTTTGCGTCCTTCCAAGCGGACTCGCTGCTTTGCGTCCTTCCAAGCGGACTCGCTGCTTTGCGTCCTTCCAAGCGGACTCCCTGCTATGCGTCCTTCCAAGCGGACTCCCTGCTATGCGTCCTTCCAAGCGGACTCCCTGCTTTGCGTCCTTCCAAGCGGACTCCCTGCTTTGCGTCCTTCCAAGCGGACTCCCTGCTATGCGTCCTTCCAAGCGGACTCCCTGCTATGCGTCCTTCCAAGCGGACTCCCTGCGATGCGTCCTTCCAAGCGGACTCCCCGCTTTGCGTCCTTCCAAGCGGACTCCCCGCTTTGCGTCCTTCCAAGCGGACTCCCTGCTATGCGTCCTTCCAAGCAGACTCCCTGCTTTGCGTCCATCCAAGCGGACTCCCTGCTTTGTGTCCTCATGAAGACCATTCACCTACACCTGAGAAATCCAACAAGCCTGTTACCAGTATGAAAAAGGAATCTTCTAGGAAACGTGAACCCCTTACCACAACCGAATTGCAACAAAGGCGTGATGATGAGGCTTGCTTTTACTGTGGCAAAAAGGGACACTGGATCACCCAATGTCCTCTGAAACCTCCCAAACCCTCTGTACTGATTGAACAGTCTACGTCACAAGCACAGAGCTCTCCTAAAAGGGGAAGTAGCTTTATTCCCCAGGACAGTGAACCCATGGAGTATATACCACCCCTGGTGATTCCTAATGCTTCTCAAACTCCAGTGGATGTCCAGCTGAAGCCTGATGACTGTTCTGTGATGGAATGCAGCTTCTGTGATTCTACAGTCTGTGGCAGTGTGGGTTGCTCCCATATGGATGAACTTCCTATTGCTTTCTGTTCAGCCATGATTGCAACTCCTATCACTCTTACCTCAGCAAAGTGTGATACACCAGAGACTACCATAGCCCCTAATATCTCCTCTGGACTGATAGCAAAGATACATGACCCTATTCCATCTCTGAGGAGGAAGGGACCTTCCATCAGTGCTTCCCATACCAAGTCTGCTTCTCCTGTTTTGAACCAGTGCAGTTCTGGTACTACCCCCCTGCCCCCAGTAGTGCCCTGGGTACAGGGCAGCTATGTGACCCCTGGAACATGGAAAGAGAAAGCACTGAATCATACCTTCTCATCAACTTCTTCAGCATCCAGTCCCAATTTGACCTATGATTGCACCACAGATAACCTTTCCTTTGATTGTGTTATTACCTCTAATGGCAATATAATCAGAAATGAAGACCTGGAGATCTGTGAACAAGCTTTACCGAAAAAGAAAAAGAAGAAATCACGTTAAGTACACCCTTCTGCTCAGTTTATTAAAGGTGTACAGATTTTGTTCAGACTGTTCGCATTCAGTGACCGCTCCTTGGGGAGGGGGTACTGTCAGGAACCACTTTTTCGCTGCCTGAACCATGGCTTTTTTTTATACCTGTGGTGTTTAAATCTGCTACCACTAGTGGCTGCCCTCCGCCCTCTGGAGCACTCAGAACTCAGGTGTGCCTTGTTACCTGGGTTGAGCCCTAGCCAATACATCCAGCTGGGCCTTGTTACCTGTGATTACCCTGCCTTTATGAACCTGCCCTTCAGTCAAATGGGTGTTTTGCTGGATATATCCAGCCCTGTGTGTCCAAAATAAATCAGTCTTCGTTTGGTTTTACCCTACACTGAGTCTCGGCTAGTGACTGGGGAACCGGGGAAAGTGTGTTGTCCCAGGCTGAGGGAGCACAAGACAGCGGAGGTAGTCGGTCGGACAAGCCAGCTCCGTGACAAATGCTATGTCCATGTTTAATGCTATGTCATTGTGTAATGCAATGTCCATGTTTAATGTTAACTCTATGTGTAATGCTATGTCCATGTGTATCATTATCTCCATGTGTAATGCTCTGTCCATGTTTAATGCTCTGTCCATGTTTAATGCTATGTCCATGTTTAATGCTATGTCCATGTTTAATGCTATGTCTGTGAGTAGGTCTACATCCATGTTTAATGCTATCTCCATGTGTAATGCAATGTCTACTTTTAATGCGATGTCTATTTTTAATGCGATGTCCGTTTATATTGAACTGATGTTACGCAGTCTATTAAAGGGAAAGAGCTTGCGGTGGAGGCATAATCATCCACAGAAGCTTTGTGCTTCCGTGTTGTCAATTACGTTTTGCCTTTTCTTTTCTACAGGTATAAATACACAGTTAACCTCTTAGTGTCCAGAGGGAAGGACAATCTTTCAAGCCATGGTTCCCCAGAGGTTTCCACCCTTAGGGTGGTTTTTCCTCTCCTGCGCGCTGAAAGGTGACTCTTCGTGAGTCTCGAGGTAGCTGTCACCATGATCATTACTTTTAGGCCTAATTAATTGGACTATTAATTTTGTAATTAATAATAAACAAATTAAATGACCATCAGTTTCTGTTGTGTTTTTTATACTATTGACTAAAAGTAGCTGTAACCATATGTAATAACAAAAATGAATGGAGTTTATCCAGACCAATGGTTCGGGCCCAACCAGTGTGTATGCTAAAGAGCTGAAGGGCTGGCTTCCTCAGGGCCCTTTGCCAGGTATTTCATGCTTTATTAAAAAACACCAATGCACAGGTGTACAAAAAGGACAATGTATACATTTAAAAGGTTACAAATTTGCATCCGTGCGTCTCATGTTTAGACGTCACTTACATCTTCACACACATCATAGTTAAACATTTAGAATGAGTAATGTTATACAAAATACTAAAACCCCATATTTTTCATATATATCTAAACCCTCACTTAATCAGTTAAATTGACAGAACATACCCCCAACAACAATTCAGGTGTCCAGATTGTATATGCATTTCGAGCATTTTAATTGGGCTTATAAGGTGTATATTGCTGTTTTGGAACTGTTTTTTTTTACATTTAGTATGTTGGGTTTGTAACTGGAAATTTTAAACGAAGCCATGAACACCACCCAATCTAGGATATGTCACTAGTGGTTTCAGGACACAGTCCAAGCAGACATTTGGCCACCAATCACTGCCGAAATTAGCTATAGAAATACTTTGTTGAATTTTTTTTCACCAACCCTTCTGTGTTTTTTAGAATTTTTTTGGCACAGGTTATGAGTTATGGCAGAGAAATCCAGTATGTGTTTTTTAGATTATGGAAATACCCTACATGCATAGGTTTTTTTACATTATTTTTTTTTAAACTTGCCTGGAACAAACTTTTTGATAGCTGCGTAGAGTTTTTATGTAGGTCATGTGCCATCAAAATACCCTACATTTTCATCTTGTTTTATTAAGTTGCAGCAATCCTACGGTTTTTTGTTTTTTTTATCTCAATTCAAATCTCCATTTATTCAAGGTATGCGTAAAAGACAAGTTATAGTGTGTACATTAGAGGAATGAGAGACACCTCCCGCGTTTGCACAGTAAAACAACGGTCCGCTAAAACAAATCGGTAAGCATACCAGGGTCCGAAAGACTCTAGAATGAATAGTGAACAAGACCAGATACGGAGAGGAGATCAACATACTGTGATCGTGTCAGAAAATATAGTATTACAAAAATACAGCAGTATTAATAAAAAATAAACATAACTAAAACAGAATCAAAACACTCCAGGATGTCATTGCAATCCTACTGTTAAAGCAAAAGCAGAACGATATATATATATATTATTGAAAACATTTCCAATTCCCTATTTTTGTATGATACAGAGACCTGGTAGAGAGGGACAGGGAGGGCAGTGGTACCTAAGGAGTCTGTCCTAATACCTTTTTTATAGCAGACTTTTTGTGCGTTTGGTGGGGGGATTGTACAAAGAAAATGCCATTTTTGTCTTTGGATCAGAGGATGTTTCTCAAAATCTTTAGCTGGAACTGTAGAAAAGTGTAATTCTTTCCAGTTCCAAATTTATCTTAAAGTACCTATGTATTAAACACGGAAACTTGGGTCAGGTAGATCACAACTTTTGTATACCATGTTGTGGTTTTGCCTAACACTAAGTAGGGCTGTTGACTTTGATCAGAAAGGTATACCCCACCACGTTTTATTGTTATTGATAATGCACTGTGGTTTTGGGAACTGTGCATCACCCTTACCTCTGACATGTACCAGCACCAAACTTTCATTGTGTATGGAGGAGAGAACATACTCTACATGTCTTCACAGAGCACTTTTGTTTTGGGTACACCAATTGGTGGATGGAAGCTTTTTAGGCTGGGGTGTCATATATATAAAAAAAATTAAAAATTAACTCCAGGCTGGTATCGGAATTATCTACCTGGATACCAAAGGTACATACATTTCTAGTTTCCTATTTTTCCTTCTTGCTACATAACCCTGCACCCACTGATCTTTATACTTTTTTAACCTGGTCCATGCTATAAGCACATAAGCTTTCTAGACCTCAGAGGTCTTTTCGTCACCATTTCTTCTGTAGGAGAGACCTCTGATGTCCAAACATACACCTTTCAATAGAAATCATACAACGTATGATACAATCCCCCCCCCCATACAACGTATGCAGTTAAGTGTCCATTTTGCTTGTGGAGCTCAGTGAGAATGAACCAAGACTTTGCTACACTTTTAATTTTATTTTAAATATTTTAAATACACGATGGATACTTAACATAGACACAACTGTACAATGGAACTGACAACATGTTGATATTGTTTTAAAGATACAACACCTGGCTTCTTCGAAATATACATAAATAAAAATTAATTAATTCAATCTGAATCCCGTTGTGAGCGATGTATTCCTGGTTTTCATCACATTGGTTACAGATCTTCAATTTTATCTGGCAAGTGGGTCCAATACAAAAGCCCGACAAATGGAGATATTATTATATTGTGGAGCCTTGAACAAGTTTTCTAGTGTGAACTCTTAATTCAACTCTTTCTTATTCATTTATTGAATATCAATGCACTTATTTCACTTTTTTCAATTGTTTTTTCTCTCTCTAATTAATGATATAATTCATTATGTTTAAACAGTTTGGTGGTTTCATGGGAACGTGAAAGTGGCCATATCAAGTCAGGACTCTAGGAATGATTCTTAGAATCATGTTGATGCATTGTCATCTTTAAAGAGTTTCTTCTGAATCACTGTCATCGGGAAGGTTCATACAGGTTATCAGAGAAATATAGAGAAGAGCATCTCTGGATAGCTTCACCTTACTGATGGGAATCTCCGAGCGTGGTTTCTCCTTCTCTGTAACATAAGTTACATGCACCGGGCCTTTGAAGTCAGTTGTGGAGATGTTGCCATGTGTGTTCCGATTCACGTTGACACTTGAGACTTCTGTTTCTTCTGCGTACTCTTTGTAAGAGGAGTCACAGCCACCCCAACGCCTGTGCGAAGGACAAAGAACCATTTAGACAAGTGATATTCACAGAAAATGTTCCATCTGAAGGAGAGACCCGTGACTTTCTGAAAACCTTTGTAACTTTACATCGTTTTGTATCTTGGTCCAATAAAGTATCAACTTTGACGTAATACCCTACTATCACCCTTTCAACTGTTGAGCTGAGTAAAAACACATTAAGAACAATCTCGATGCTCGCTTGACAGCCTTATCACACCAACATCAGCACTCACTGAATAAGACTGCAAAGTAAAATCTAGATCTAGGCTTTCCTGTGTATTTGACATCACAGCAGGCACAGACCTCCCTAATACCCCTTTGGCCAACCTGTGTGACCTCTGGAGACGTTATTATGTGAAGTCATGTCCTGGTACTCCAAGATTACGCTCAGTAAAAGGATGAGGAGGTAGGTTATGTGTCCCTCCCAACAGGGCTGGCCTAAGGGGTGTGCGACCTGTGCGGCCGCACAGGGTGCCATGGCAACAGGGGCGCCTGCCCGGGACTTAAATTAAAACATCAGGGTTTTTTTTGTTTTGTTTTGTTTTAACTTTATTTAACATCCTCCATGTTAAATAAAGTTTTTTTTTTACTTTATTTTACATGGAGGATGTTAAATAAAGTTAAAACAACAACAAAAAAACAATGGTTTAATTTAAGTCCCAGGCAGGGGCGCAGAGCAGTCGCTCGTGAAGTTTTCAGCAACCGCTCGGCACCCCTCACTCTCCGTGGCGGTGCCGGCGTTTCATGCTGAGCACCGAAATATGGTGTCATATTCCGGAGCCTCAACAAGGTAAGTAAGGATAATGAGAAGTAGGGAGAGGGGCGGGGGCAAAGGCAGTAAGATGGAGCAGAGGGGGGGAAGGCAGTGAGAAGGGGCAGAGGTGGTAGATAGTGAGAAGGGGCAGAGGGGGGAAGGCAGTGAGAAGGGGCAGATGTGATAGATAGTGATAAAGGGGGAGAGGGGATAGATAGTGAGAAAGGGGAGTTTTGTGACAAGATTTTTTATCCTTTCTTTTTTTGGGATGGGGGGGCGCCAGAGGAGTAGTCCGCACAGGGCACCAGAACACCTAAGGCTTGCTTTGCCTCCCAAATATGTATAAGACCAGGGCAAAACTAAAGACATAGCTACATTTAAGCATAAATACCGCTTGAGGGCATACATATAATTACAAGTAAATTACAAGTATATAATCCCCCATCCTTAAAATCACCCTTATCTGTCTGGGTCTTCTGCAGAATCTTTATCAATGCCACATGACGTACCTTTTTTATGATTGCCAGCAATAAGATAACGGCAAATACCAGCATTATACTTCCTGCAATAGACACCATGATGATCTCATAGGTCCTGTTTGTATAGTCTGCTATAGAAAGGGCATAAAAATGTAGTCATTTTCCTCTTCCCGTACTGCCACTCAAGAGTAATAACATGACCTTTTACAAAGAAAGAGAATATCGAAGTCCCTGCACGCCTGAGTTAAAAATCACACAGCAGGCCAAGCATAGTCAGAAACCATTAAAGTCCATTATTTTACACATTTATAGAAAGTGTTATTGTATGTGAATTAGCGCTCCTTTTAACTTTTCTCAGAACAGCTGAGCTCACGAACATTATTGAAACATACCCCTGCTTGAGTACGGGTGACTTAATTCAGAAGTGTTGTATTTGAGTGCCAAGCTAGTTCCCAAGTATATGTATAACTTAATATTAAAATTAATCAATCCTTGGTTAAGCCTCTACTACTTCATCTGGAAGGCTGTGCCATGCATCAACCACCCTCTCAGTAAAACTTTTGTTGTGTCATGTTTTGTAACAGCTTTCTAGAATGTTGCCCAAATTGTGGTTCTCTCTCTCTCTTAAGCATTTCATATTTCAGCCCACAAAGAAAAAACTCCTTTTTCAGAGTTTGTGTCTGCAACCATCTCGCTTCCAGAGTTATCCAGAGCCATTCTGTAAAACAGCAACTAAAACATAATATAAAACATAGTAGAAAAGGTATATATATATATATATATATATATATATATATATATATCCCATAGAACATCACTGTGGAATATGATGGTGCCATATAAGATAATTATAATAATAAATATTATTATTATTAAAAATGAAATTCAATAATTGTGTATTATCGATATATAATTACTTTCTTAAGATATTTATAAGACAAAATATTGCGCTACAATAGCATCAAAAAGCAAGGATAGTTTAGGGAGGATAGTTTAGCAAGGATGTAAGAAGGATAGTTTAGTCACCTTTACACTATTTTTTTGCCGTAACCAAACAAAATAAGTGACATTATTTTATTAAACAATATTTCCTTAAAATATATAAAAAATAGCATTTTTATTTGTATTGCTAATTGAATTAGAGGAAAATGTGTGTTTGTTAAAAAAAATTTAAATAAGATAAGACGAGCGTTCTAGAATATCAACCTCAAAGCAATACCCATACCATGGGAATGGGTGGTGGATTAGAGAATATCCTAAAATAAAAACGTTACTCTAATAAGAAAGCGATGACCCCTATACTTTTTTTTCCCATGTATACGACTAAAATGGCAGGTCCTGAACAACATATGTGTATTAGTAAATCTTGTATGTAATGAACGTAAATCACAGAGTGTATTTACCTGGGAAAGAGATGATTCTGCCTCTATAGCCCACAGGACTCTGATTTTGTTTCTGGCCTCTTTTATCTTGGATGGTTTATGGTATAGAGTTAGCTCCTTGAATCATTCTTAACGCTCCTTTTTTTCCCCCCTCTTACATTTTTTCTAGTATAAATTCCATTGTAAAAATGCCAGCGGCTAATTAACAGAGATTAGATCTCCACCTAGAGGGGACTGAAGCTGGATTGGAGTCAACGTTCTCCTGCCCTGGACCAGAAGGTTTATGTTGGCAGAGAGCTAAGAAAAAAATATACAATATATATATATATATATATATATACACACACACCCAGTATATATACTATACTGTTCAAAGGTTTTATTTATTAAGTTAACAATTTTGTAACTAAATGTAGTATTAGAAATATCATTACAACATTTGTGTCATTTATAATTTTTGCCACAAACTCTTAATTGCCATGGGACACAAACGCAGACATTGATAGGCTGTTGCCATAGATAGGTGGCTGCTTTTCTTTTTATTTCCCTGGTGTTTAAATCTGTTATTGTAGACATAAGTGATTACAATCATTTGGTATTGAAAACTTACAGCAATCAAAACGTATGTATACTGTGGGAATAAAATAAGCCTGTATCCGTGATCTGCACGCAAACTTTGCACATATACAATAATTCAATAATACAATCTCAATTCCTTGCAACCGCCCCCAGGACATGTTGTAATTTCGTTCTTTTATTATTGTTCAGGATTCCCAGCCTGGAGTATTTGGGGTTTAAAGCAGTGCACAGTGCACTTGGATCACTTGTCTAAGGGTGAGAGGCCCATTTTATCGATACATGTGGTTGGGATGTATCCACTGTGTTACACTATGGGAAATGGCTTATGTATTTTATGTTATGCGAACCGTGGTCTAAGATATACAGGAATTAATTATGGGGATATCGATTGAATAAGAATGTGTGAGAATGTATGAGAGGGCCAAAAATGTTTGGGTGACAAGCTTAGAAATTTCCAGGTGTGTCAATATCACATATACCGTATTTACCAGATTATAAAACAAGGTTTTTTTCCAGAGCAAATGCTTATACCTCCCTATATGCCACTGTGCACCCTGATATGCCACTCCGCTCCCCATAAATGTCCTGCACCACCCTGAAATTCATTATACTCCCTGATTCACCACTCTGCCTCCCCCAGATATGCCACTCTGAAATTCATTATACCCCCCATACACCACTCTACCTCCCCCTATACACCACTCTAACTCCCCCAGATATGCCATTCTGCCTCCCTGAAATTCATTACACCCCCATACACCACTCTGCTACCCTGAAATTCATTATACCCCCATACACCACTATAACACACCCATACACCACTCTGCCTCCTCCCCCTCCCATACTCCACTCTGCCTCCTCCCCCTCCCATACTCCACTCTGCCTCCTCCCCCTTCCCGTACTCAACTCTGCCTCCTCCCCCTCCCATACACCACGCTGGACCCTCCCCCTCCCATACACCACTCTGGCCCCTCCCCCATCCCATACACCACTCTGGCTCCTCCCCCTCCCATACAGCACTCTGGCTCCTCCCCTCCTATACACCACTCTGAGTCCTCCCCTCCCATACTCCACTCTGACGATTTTCATTATCGATTATTATCGATTTTATCGATTAGTTGTTTCAGCCCTACTGTTAACATAGCACAACACAAAGAGTGCAAATGGAAAACGCAGAACAGGAAAAAATGGAGCAGTGGTTCATATAGTAAGAAGCACAAAGCACTTCTGAAAATGAACATGAATGTCGCTGTCTTTGAAAGACCATTGGTTACATATCTGTCATCTCTTCTCCAAAACGAGAGTAGCAGATGGTCCACATGTGCAGAGGATGCATGCCCAGGAACATTTTCTCCCTCTGATTGCATGGTTTTATGCTGCCTCTGTTGCCAATGGTATCATGCAGCATGCCTTTTACAAAGCACCTTAAAACTGCCAACATAATACAAGTGTCACCAGTGTTCAAAATGACAAAGATCTATATGATATGTCAGATGGTTTTATTGCAGAAAAAACTGTTTGATTTTTCTCCCATTATATCCTATGGGCATTCAGTCAATTCTGTCATTCACCTGTCATTCCATAGAAAACCGCTATAATCCCACATAACCTGAGTTTTAGAACCTATAACTGTACTAGGGGAGGATACATGACAAAAATCTATCTATTTCTCTGAAAAACAGGTTTGTTTTTTCTCCCATTATATCCTATGGGCATTCCCTCAACACTGTCATTCAACTGTCATAATTCACAGCCATAATTCCACCTAATCTGACACTTAGATCATGTGTCTGTAACAGGGGAGTATGTGTTCCAAAGATCTACATCATATGTCTGATGGTTTTCTCTGCAAAACAAGTTACATTTTTCTCCCATTCTATCCTACGGGCATTCACTCAATACTGTCATTCACCTGTCATTCCATAGAAAACAGCTATAATCCCTCAAAATCTGAGTTTGGGATCCTGTGTGTGTACTAGGGGAGCATGTGTGCCAAAGATCTATAGGATATGTCAGATGGTTTGCTCTAAAAAAACAAGTTTAATTTGTCTCCCATTATATCCTATGGGCATTCACTCAAAACTGTCATTCACCTGTCATTCCATAGACAACAGCTATAATCCCACATAGTATGAGTTCTAGATCCCGTGTGTGTACTAGGGGAGTATATGTGCCAACGTTCTATATGATATTTCAGAGGGTTTTCTCTAAAAAACAAGTTTAATTTTTCTCCCATTCTATCCTATGGGCATTCACTCAAAACTGTCATTCACCTGTCATTCCATAGAAAACAGCTATAATTCCACTTAATATGAGGTTTAGATCCTGTAACTCTACTAGGGGAGTATACATGACAAAGATCTATAAGATATGTCAGAGGGTCTTCTCTAAAAACAAGTTTAATTTTTCTCCCATTATATCCTATGGGCATTCACTCAAAACTGTCATTCACCTGTCATTCCATAGAAAACAGCTATAATCCCACAAAGTATGAGTATTAGATCCTGTGTGTGTACTAGGGGAGTATATGTGCCAAAGTTCTATATGATATTTGAGAGGGTTTTGTCTGAAAAACAGGTTTGATTTTCTCCCATTCTATCCTATGGGCATTCACTCAAAACTGTCATTCACCTGTCATTCCATAGAAAACAGCTATAATCCCACATAATCTGAGTTTTAGATCCTGTGTCTGTGCTAGGGGAGAATGTGTGCCAAAGATCTAGATATGTCTTAAACTTTTATTTAAAAATCAATTATTCTTTTCCCCTCTATTATAGTCTATGGGCATTCCTCCCCATTATAGTCTATGGGCATTCCTCCCCATTAAAGTCTATGGGCATTCCTCCCCATTATAGTCTATGGGCATTCCTCCCCATTATAGTCTATGGGCATTCCTCCCCATTATAGTCTATGGGCATTCCTCCCCATTATAGTCTATGGGCATTCCTCCCCATTAAAGTCTATGGGCATTCCTCCCCATTATAGTCTATGGGCATTCCATTTTGTCATTCGTTTTAGTATGTCCCTTGATACAATACATTCAAGGGGTCTGATGAGACAAGAATTGACAGACTAAGACAAACCGATACATTAGGTAGAGAGAGCCCTGCTCGCAAGCTTACAATCTTGAGGGATATTTATAATATTCAATTATTAAATCAAGACCTATAGGTGCAACGTGGGTCCAGGTGCAATTCATGGGATGAGATTTACAGCAGCTCGGATGTTTTTGGATTTTAAAGGATTTAGAGAAACTCTTTTTTTTTAGTTAAAATTACGGCCAATTTTCATTTGCCCAATGTTGCATTCGCATGAAAACGCATTTGTATGGAAACGAATGCACAAGTCAAATATTATGCAATATTATAGTTATTGTAGTTTTAATGATTCTAATGTTCTTGGTGTCATCTTCGTTTCCCAGCTTCAGTGATGGCAGGTAAAATGAAGATTTATTCGGATCTACCTGGCCGGTCTGATAACTGTGAAGAAGAAAAGGGTGAGAAGAAAGCGCCGGATGATTCACTTCCGGAAATCACTGGAATTGCAGAGGGCTCTCTGACTTTTGACACTGAATATAAATACCGGGAAGTGCTGGACCACATTTAAAATGAACTTGTGGATGATCAACCTGAAAAGGACAGATTAAGGTTTTGTGATTTCTTTGTAATATTCTGTATGATTTGCTGTAATCATTAATCAGCAATGCCTTTTCTTCAAACATATATATAGCAACCTGAAACTTCTGAGTGTATAAATAATGTATTTTCCCTACTTCTGATAATGTGCGCTTGACTTTGATCGCAATGCGGAGAAATCTAGTGTCATCATCATCTTCATCCTGTGCATTCTATACTCAGAGCTGTACATTTTTTAAAGTACCGTATTTGTTCGATTATAAGACAAGGTTTTTTCAGAGCAAATGCTCTGAAAAATACCCCCCGTCTTATATGCAAAGTCGTCTTCTAATCAGACCTCAAATAGAGGTCTGACTACAAGACTAAGATCCAGATCCCCGCAGCGCTGCAGGGGACCCGTATCATCCTATCTGGCAGCCTATCTGGTATATATATATATATATATATATATATATATATATATATATACTGTAAACATACTGTACATACTGTACATACAGATATATAAAGAAACATACATACTATGCCCCTCTCCCTATTAACTCAAGGAGTTATGTCTCCCCTGCAGCTCACACTTTTTGTGCCATGCATTGGTACTATAGCGGGGTCATGTGTAACGCACCTTGCATGACCCTGCTACACTAGTGATGCAGAGCACAAACAGTGTCTCTGCATAGAGTGGGTACCATGTACCCATGGCGCCAGCTTCAACATGCTTTTGCTTTCAGCCTTGTTGTCACTAAGTACAATCTATATATATATATATATATATATATATATATATATATTTGCCTAGTATTTTTCTTTGATTGACATGATGAGAAACTCCTACATAATTAGCTGTATCATCTTCAATGTCAGGCTCAGTATTTAGTGGTGGGAGTTATGGTGAACAACAATCATTCCTGGCTTACTTTAAAGTGATGGGAGTTAAAATGTATCACCATTAGTAGCTTGCTCAGTATATAGTGATGGGAGTTATAGTGTACAACCGTCAATGCCTGCCTCTGTATATAGTGGTGAGAGTTGTGCTGTACCACCATCAGTGTTTGGCTCAGCATGTAGTGATGTAAGCTTACTGTACCATGGTCAGTGCTTGGCTCAATCTATAGTAATTGGAGTCAAGGTTTACTACTGTCTGGGTTAGTACATTGTTATTCTCTAGAAATAGCTGAGCCTCAATTATCAGTTCTTGTTTATTTATTGGGTTTATCAGTATAGATTCATTTAACCTCCAGTTATTTCTAATATTATAATCTAAGTTATTAGATATCTACAAAAACACCGGGGCATGATCCGATCTTGGAATCTCTCACTACATTTAAATGTTTTGCTTTTATCAAGAAACAATCTATGCGTCAATATGTTTGATACATATTTGAATAAAAGGTATAATCTCTCTCTGTTGAATGGAAAACTCTTGAACAGTCATACAGAGAGTTCTGTAACAGAAATTCTTAAATTCCAGGAGAGGAACTACCAGATCCTTTTAAATCTGATCTAGAAAAGCTACGGTCAGCATTAAAATCGCCTCCCATCAAGAGAATACCACTCTGAAGTGTGTCGATTTTAGTAATCAAAGATTCAAAAAAACGTAGCGAGAACCAGTTAGGAGCATATACATTAACAAAAGTGTTAATTTGGTTAATGAGCCAGCCCTGTAGTATGTAGATTTTAATTCGAGAGCCAGCCCTGTATGATGCATAGTTTAATCCGTAGGCAAGCACAGCATTTCCCCGTCTTCCTTTAAGTAAGAGAATACATATAAAATTACTTCCAAAGTGCCTTGGAAAAAGTGGGGCCCTAAAGTGTTCCTTTAAATATAAGCCAGAGAGGTAAGTGTTAATTAGTTTAACCATTGCATTGTGTATTATTTCTGTGTTATTAGAATTTGTCATGGTGTGACCTCCCTGAGTCGGACTCGGTGGAGACAGAACTCTTATCGTTGCTGCGTGAGTAGATAATCCCTGGATAAACTGAGGAAGTGCCATTTGCCCATCTGTGATGCCCTCTGCGAGTCTCCTCACACTCTTCTGCCATCTGCCAGTCTCCTGAGACTCCGCTACTGTTTCCCGGGACTCCGCTACTTTCTCCCCGGACGCGGCTGCCACCTGAGAGTCTCTCCAGACTCGGCTACTGTGTCTCCGGACTCGGCTACTGTCTCCCTGGACTCGGCTGCCACCTGAGAGTCTCCCCGGACTCGGCTGCCACCTGCCAGTCTCCCCAGACTCGGCTGCCACCTGCCAGTCTCCCCAGACTCAGCTGCCACCTGCCAGTTTCCCCAGACTCGGTTGCCAGTCCCCACAGACTCGGCTGCCAGTCTCCCCAGAATCCGCTGTCATCTGCCAGTCTGCTCTGCTGTCTGCCATAGTCTGCTGCCATCTGCCAATATCCCCAGACTCTACTGCTTTCTGTGAATATCCTCAGACGCCACTGCTACTTACCCGTCTCTGCTACTGTCTAACAGTGTCCCCACACTCCGCTACCTTCTGCCAGTCTCTTCAGACTCCGCTGCTTTCTGCCAGTCTCCCCAGACACCAGTGTCATTTACCCATCTCTGTAGCTGTCTGCCAATCTCTTCAGAGTACACTGCCGTTAGCCAGTCACACCAAACTCCACTCCCATTTGCCGGTCTCTGTTGCCGTCTCCCCGCACTCTGAAGCCATCTTCCTTTCTCCCCAGACTCTGCGGCCATTTGTCTATGTCCACTGCCTTCTGCCAGTCTCCCCACACTCTGCTGCCTTCTGTCTGTGTCCCCAGACTTCGCTACTGTCTACCAGTCTCTCCTGCCCTCTGTCAAAGTCTGGTGCTTTATGCCAGTCTCGCCATACTCTGCTGCCCTTTGCCCGTCTCTGCTGCCTTCTGCCACTCTCCCAAGACTCCACTGCCATTTGCCCGTCTTCACTGCTATCTGCCAGTCCCCCACCTAGTCTCTGCCATCTGACAGTCTGACCAGACTCAATTGCTATTTGCCATTCTCCGCTGCCACACTCTCCTGCCATTTGCCTGTCTCCATCGTCTTCTGACAGTTTTCCACACTCTGCTGTCTTCTCCCAGTCTCTTCAGAATTCGCTGCCATCTGCCAGTTTCCCCAGACTGCTCTGCCATTTGTCTCTTTCCGCTGCTGTTTCCCAGTCTCCCCAGCTTCTTTTCTGTTGATTGTAATGGACGAAAGTAAAGATTCATTACAAATAGACGCATCGCCCACCATGTGCCCTTTCAATGTGCCCGCTTTGTATGGCAGGATTCCCCATTATTCCTAGCTGAGCGTTACTGGGATTTGCTGCTTCAGTGTCACTTTGCGCTGGTCTCAGATTTGATTTGGTCTCCCATGTATTATTGTCACGTTCTACCCAGGCTGCGGAGCTGCATATCTCAATCTTGCTTCAGTTTCTATGTTTTACTTCAATCCGTTCCTGGATTTCCATATGCTCTGTTCTGATCTTCCATTCCTTGCTTCTAGTTCTGCTCTTTGCTTCAGCTGTTTCCTTTATAAGGTGAGCCCCACCCGTTATGTTTGTCTCAGTCTGCAGCCTGCAGTCTACAGGTATGTCTCATTGCTATGTGTTGGGATTTCACGTTTGGTTTGTTTAGTACCTCCGTAGGAAGGCTTTAGCGTTAGGACCCACCGTCATTGGAGTACTTTGGCGTAGTGGTGGGCTAAGCATACTATGGCCATAAGATGTGACGCAATCTCCAATAGTTATCATATAGTCCTAGGCTAGTTCCTGTATTTATGTGTGTCAGTCTGTGAGGTAACCTGTGGGGTGTCCTGTCCCCCCGGCAGCGGGGTGTCCTGTCTTTTTCATTTCTGATCTTGAGTATTCCTTCTCCTGTTCCGTGTTGTGCCCTGTATCATGCATATCTTGTCTGTCTGGTTATGTTTATTCCTTGTCTTGTTCCATGTAGTACCCTGTATCATGTATATCTTGTCTGTTATGTTTCGTGCCTGGTCTCCCTGTTCCTTTACGCGTATGTTTCAGCTATTATTCTGCTTAGCTTCAACACTCCCAGCCAGCAGCAGTCCTCACATGAGTCTTGTCATTTGTCATGCCTGTTCCAGGGTGCCTGCAGGATTTATCTTTGTTCTGGACTACATCCGCTATTATATCAGGGCGCTGGTATGTGGCTGCACAACCCTAGATGCTCACCACCCAGGTGAGTGCGGTCGCCCTGCACCAGGCCCTGTCCTGTGACTCTGCTACTGCATCCTGAACTCCATCTTTGGACGCCCTGGATCATTACAGTCGGCTGTATGGACCCAGTTCCTGACAATTATATATCAGATATTTTATTCGATTGCAGCTCCCAAAATGACCCGAACAGGGACAGCAAACATAGCGTTAGCGTGCCGGGGAAACGCTGCCGATCGGTGACCCCCAAAAGAAAATGACAATTAATGTAAATCCGCAACTCCATATGTTAAGATCAACTAGAGGAGACGGAAGCTGTGTTTCTAAAAGAAAATACGGATGTAACTGGGGGCTTTTCCTCTAACCCGGTATTGGGATGGTTTTTTTCCTTACCTTGTAATGATTTTCCTTTAAAAGTCAATATTAAGCGACTTTCTGTTAAAAATATTAACACTTCACGGTCCTTGGTCCTGTTGCAGAGCAGAAACCAGGTGGGGAGCTTCTTAAGGCTGGTATAACTAAAGAGGATGGTGTTTCTGGCTTCAATAAACTATCATCCCAGTAAACCCCTGTCTGCGTGTGCTTATTTGTAATAATTACTGAATGTGTCGGCATCAGACGGTTCGTTCTAGTAATGACGCCTTTATTGTATGGACTGTAAATAACTGCAGATATTATTAGCACCGATATTTATAATCTGGGTATAGTGCCCTCTTGTGGTGGATTTGGGTACCGATTCCTAAAATGTTACTTTGTTTATGTTATGGGGTTAAATATCCCCTACGGTTATATTGGGGGATGGACTGTATGGGAACCCGGGGGGGGAAAGCATTTCAGAAATGGGTCACAATGTGGTATGTTATATACATAATCACCCCTCCAATTGCTTTATCTCCTCCTTCCCTGCCAATCAACACACCCTCAACAGTGACTCTCCCTGTCCAAACTCATAAGTGCAACTCTGCCAAAGATTTTTACTGTCCCTGGAAGATTCCTGAGAAAATCAACATGTGTTTCTATAATAAAACATGTCCGTAAAAACTGCTGTGAATGTGTTTATTTTATGTGATCCAGACCGGAAGACTAGCCGAGCATCACCAAACCACCCAATGTTTCACTGAAAAGCTGCGGTTTACACAAGAAACTCAAAATAAACACAAAGTATTTTTTTTTTTTATTTACATAGAATTATAAACACATCAGCTTTGAGATATTTCACACATCTAAACTCTCAGAAAAACACACAAGGTTACAGAAGGATTCCCACTAGAAATGGGGCATTTCGTGAGACGTTCATCACTTGGGCACATGAATTGCATCCACATTGGGGAGATTTACTTGGTTCCTTTCGCTCCGGTGGGCATCTTAGCAGAAGACCTCAGGGACGGTTGTCCGCTCTCAGCCGGTGAGCCACCTGGGGGTCAGAGCCAGAAGTAAATTATACATAATTCTTCATTAGCGAGTCGTTCAAATAAGTGTCTGTTGGGTTACAAAAAAACACAAATAATTGAGACAACAAGTCCACTCCTGCAGCTGCCGGCCGCAAACTAACCTCGTGGCGCAGTCCATAGGGAACGGCACCGCTAATGAGAGGTTTGTGTGTTCGATCCTGACCTCAGGCCTTTAGGCTGCTCAACAAACTGGAGAATCTAATAATGAATAAATGAACCGATCGCTCTTCTTAATGCAATAAAAACAGCCACCCATCATTATATCCCCCCTGTCCACGTTATTAACGCGGTGAGAGACCGCTTAGACATTCCAAGGCTGGAGGGTTACCATAACAACTGCAGCCAGAAATGGAATGGCGCCTTAATCCGTTTAGCATACCTGTCCCTGTGGAATCTTCTTGGATCATTCAGAAGCAACAGCAGCGAGATGAGGTCCAGCATTCCGTCGTAGCATGAAGGGCAGCTTGACTGTAAATAAAGTGTTACATATGAGCATAAAACATACAAAATACCCAATTTCTAACTAGAAAGCAACATATTAATTTGCCAATTCATTTGATCTAATCCTACACAGAACCATTAAACAGATTACTTTTTATATCTGAAACGGTCGCTATTAAAGGCCATGAAGTTGTGTGAATGGCAGGGATCATCGCGTGCCATCAGTCTCGGGATTGGATTAAAATCAGATTAAAAGACAAATTTTTTTTTTTTTTTTAATGCTGCAAACTCAAACTCAAAAGTGGCGCACCGTGTACAGCGCAGGACCAGCAACGACGAGGGCCGGAGTTCGAAGCTGACCAGAGGCAGATGACGGCCGACTAAATCAAGGTAAGAATCAAGTAATAAAACTTCTCTCCGGTAACTCCTTCCCCCCAGGGAATGAGTACACCAACTGAAAAACCTGCCTAATAAAAAATAATTATTCATATTTATGCAAGCTGACAATCAAGATTTGCATAATCACTATGTACCGCCCAAATCAGACACCTGCGTAAAAAGGGCAAAGACATGGTAATTAGTGGGTGGACCCACGCATGACATCATACCATTTGACAAATACCATTGGTCAGATCAGCATAATACATCATATCACCGCCCCTTTGTAGGCAGTCCAGCACAATGACACCCCCCATTTAGGGGCATTCCTTAGTTTGAATGACAGGAGCTTTAAAATATGTCAATCACCCACTTTGACAGGCAGCGCGACCAATAAGAGAGCAGGAAAGCCAGTACAGTTTTCTCTGTTCCACCCACATCTACATGAACATGTTATTTTACTCCGTATCTGCCGACTTTTGAGCATTTTTCTATTTATTCCCCCCCCGTTTTAACAGCTAGAATCAGACCGTGCAGGAAACGCGCGGACTGCGCTCAAAAAAACGAAACAATGACCCAAAATAGAGCAAATGTTTACCTGATAACTTGAGCCCGGTGGGCGGAGCAGCGAAAATTTGATCGGCTGAGGAAAGGCCGGGTTACCTGCAGAAAGAACTTGGCTGTGGTAGAGAGCGGGTGTGTGGCTGCAGAGCTCTGACTCCGCTCCTGCAGTGTCTCAGGGCACGAAGTCGGTACCTACTCCGCCTGGGACTCGCTGCATGCTCCTCAGCCGGCCAGCACGAGCTTGTGGGTAAGCGCGCCAGTTGCTGGTTGTAACCTGCACTCGGGGGGCTCCCCAGGTTTGAGAGGGCGGCAGAAGACATGGATGGCTTTGAGGGAGAGGCTTCTATGGCCTCCATGGTATCCAGGGCCAGCAGACCTTACCAGCCCACCACACAGCCTGTAATGCAGAGCACCGGCCCAAGAGGCTTCAGCTGCGACCTGGAATACATCCGAAAATGGTAAGGGGTCGGGTCCCATCTGCTTGTAATGGTAGGGCTCCATGGTAATGGTAGGGGTCGGCACCCGTCTGCTTGGGTTATCGGTAACACTAATCCTAAAGAGGGTATAACAGGTGCAGATGGGTCAGTCCTGGAAATAAACTTGGAACCAACTTATTTTAAGGCTAAAAAGTGTTTTAAAAAGAAAATTCTGTTTACTGGGGAGTTTCAACTTACAGAACCGGCTTACAACATTGCCTGGGACCTGAATTACGGTGCAAGTGTCTGGTGGACCCACCCTTGGGTAATTGATTAATTGGATGTGGGGACCCACCCTGCCGGGCAGTGGACTAATTGACCTGCGTGCTCAATCCGTTACTTTACTTTACCGTTTTTAAACTGATTTCACAGAACTTACCCGAGTTCGAGGCGGTTTTGGTTCCGATTCGCCCTTCAGAAGGCCGGTGCCGGGAGCTTTATGTATCAAACGCGGCTAAGGAGTAAGCAGCCAAACCTTTCACTGCCGGGGCATTGCTGTAATAAGTCTGTTTTACCGGTTACAGAGTTGCGCTGTGACCTCGATGCTCGGGACCCGAGGGTTTGGTAAGGATGCTGAGTTGTGGTGCCGGCCGGGAACCTGTATAATGAAATGCAATTGTGTTGCTGAAATTTAGTGTCTGCTTTGGTGTCTGTGCATCTGGGTGAAGGTGTGCTGTATATATACTATGTGCGGGTATGTATTATATATGTGTATATATTCTATACATACAGATAAAATCGTTATCTCACCTGGCTGAGCGTCTCTGCCTCCCGGGATCTCCCGCGCCGTTGGAGGGCCCTGTAAGGGAAATGCGGTAACCCGTAAGCACGGATGCCGCCGGCGAGTGTTGAATATCGTATATAACGGGGCGGACAGTCGGTTCCGCTCGGGTTATCCGCCGGCCGGGATCTCTCCCCGGGAGGCCGGCGTGTGATCTGTGGCCACGCGCTCTACTGACCGCCTAAAGGCCGGGTTTGGCTTCTGTAGCCCCTTAAATACGGCCCTGGAAGCCCAACCGCTCAGCTGCCGCTCGGGAGAGAATAATCAGGAAATTAACCCAAAAAGTGCCGAATTACCCCTTCACACAGCAGCCCCCGGAGCTGGATAACAAAGGGTTAAATCGCACTGTTAGAATTAGAAACGATCAGTTCTGTTTTTTTCCTCCAGTTTTTTTTATAGAGATTTTTTTTTCTATCAAACAGCGGCCGTTGTGTGTAAAGAAGGATTTCGGTGCAAACGGTAAAAGTGGATCAATCGGCAGGAACGTTCCATTGGTTGCTATGGGGATTGCTCCACTTCTGCCGCTGCACGGGAATTATTCTTTATACACATTGCCCGCTGTGGATAGAGAAATCAAACCCTGCTTAAACTGGGAGAAAACCAGTATCCTGAAGTATAGAAAATACTAAAACCAGATGCGGGGGCTTTCCCTTTAACAATGAGCAGTGTTTGTCATACAGGTGCAAGGGCCTCATCTTTTTGCCCCTGCCACTTAGTGAATATTGCCCCCGGCATAATATAGCAGAATAGGGAGGGGGGGTGTATTTAATTAAGCTGCCCGTGGGAATTAAATGCCCCTGTAGGAGGGCATTAGAAGCGACAGAGAGTTTTGCATTTGGGAAGGTCCGGCCGGCTCGGGGTTAACCCCCGGAATGTGCATTCAGAGGCTCCTTCTCTTCTAAACGATGGGTCGCCCCGTCTCGTGCTTCAATCCCAGGATTTTTTCCCCCCGTTATTATAAACAGCTATAAAATATGCATTATCAGGGGTTCGGTTCTGAAAAGCTGGGAGAAGATGAAGCTCTTGGGCTGACGTTTCTTCCCTGTCTGAGAGCCATCCGGCCGTCTACTCGATATTCCTTCTGCAAACACTCAGTCGTTGGGCTTGTCTTATTTTCAGGAGCCGTATACACATCCCCTCACTGTATAACCTCTACCACTTCTGCTGGGAGGCTGTTCCACTTGTAAATAAGTGGTAGAGGTTATACAGTGAGGGGATGTGTATATACGGCTCCTGAATATAAGACAAGCCAAACGACTGAGTGTTTGCAGAAGGAATATTGAGCAGATGGCCGGACGGCTCTCAGAGACAGGGAAGAAAATTTCATATACACTCCCCGGTCATATGTATAAAATAAAACTAGAGGCTCAGAAATAATGCAATAAGTTTTTTTTCTTTTCGTTACAGAGAAGGTGGTAGAAAAATGGAACTGCCTCCCAGCAGGAGTGGTAGTGGCAAATACAGTGAGAGAATGTAATACGCTTCTGCTGGCAGGCTGTTCCACTTATCTACCACCTGATTTCTCATTAGAGGTTATACCTGCGAGGGGATGTAAACATGCAGGGGACGGGGATACGGGGCCCCGAATCTGACTGATTAATGTCACATGTTACAGCAGGAATAATGGGCGACTAGCCGGGGGCCGAATGGCTCCGATGTGCCATTAAATTCTGTTTGTACGACGAGTCGCTCCGTGAGTCCTGCTGGATTCCAGCTTCTTATTGAAACCGAGAATTTCCCGGCAGATCAGCCCCGTTCCCATGTCTACTCACCCGTTATTGCTGCTGTAACCACTCCAACATTAACCAATCAGATTCGGGGCCCCGTATCCCCGTCCCCTGCATGTTTACATCCCCTCACTGTATAACCTCTACAACTTCTGCTGGGAGGCTGTTCCACTTATCACCCTCTCAATAAAGTAAAACTTCTTGCATAACTTCGGAGTCTCTTCTTTTAGAAGGCTATTATTTATACATATGACAGGGCAGTGTGTATGCATTATGCTGGGGGTGGAAGATTTTCAACTTGCTGATATTACTCTGGATTATGAACGGCCGTCTCAAGCGAGCTTCTCCTGCAAAGAGAACCCCGCAGGCCCTGCATAATGCGTAGTTTAATCTGTGTGACTGAGTAAGAAATCTTCCCGTTCTCTGTGGATTGTTCGGCGACACCGGAGGTTCCGGGAAAGGAGAGCCTTTCACTTCCCTGACTCCGCTATGCATCGTACGGGCCGGCGCTGGCAGGAAGAGCTCACCGGGGCCGCCCTTCATAATGCTTGGAGTGATGGGATTGGGGGCTCAACTCTCCTGTAAACCTCTGCGGACAGATTGCTTGAGTGTTGCTCCTGATTTTACTATGCATTGTGCAGGGCCCGCTCAGTTCCCTTTTCAGGGGAAGCTCCCAGGGGCGAGCGCTTCATAATACATCGTAATGTAAAGAAATGTCCAAAACCTTCCTTGTGGGGTGTATTCACTAAACCTGTTTGTTAATCCCTGATGTCACTCTGTATTCTGAAGGGCAGGCATCAGGGGATTGAAGTGTAAGCTTCTGTGCTCGCAAATACACCCCCTATGTACAGAATGAGATGAGGACGTTATCCCGCAGGAAGCTCCAAAACCTGTATAAATCATATCTGTGCATTAAGCCTGGGCTATTAGCGCGAGAGGCTGAGAGGCTCCGATGTGTTTCTGCGTCACGATATTTCTTTGTATTCTGTGCCGGTGATCGGGAAATATGGAATAACCATAAACCGTACCGGGCCCTCCCTGTGCCGGGGGGCTGTGATCCGCCGGGCGTCTGGCCCTCCCTGTGCCGGGGGCTGTGACCCGCCGGGCGTTTGGGTGATGCAGGATTGCAGGTCCCGGCGATGTCACAAATCTGCTTATCCAGTGAAGTCTGTCCCTCTATGGACTTTCACTTGTCTGTGTGTCCAGCGGGGTTATTAAGACCGAGCTGTTCTATTGTTTAGCGCAGGCTGTGTAAGGAGTCGGATAGAACGGCTCAGGATCCGAGTCGTGGCGCTGTTGGGAATCTCGTTTCATGCGATTTAATGAAATGTGAGAATTTACTCCGTTCTGCAGAAAACGGAAAGAATGGTTTCTCGTCTCTGCGTTTTTTCTGGGGATTTCCTCGTTAATACAGAATATTTTCGGGAGAAGCAGCGTATTTTTTAGAATCGCTCGGCACGTTAGTGTCTCGGCGGATGGACACACAGAAGGCTGCGTCTTCACCGCGTTTAGAAGGTAAATGCCGTTTAAAACCCTTTCGTGCAAGCCGTTTCCCCTCGGCGTCCGTACAGGGCGATACGCAGTAAGTATTCGAGACTTTACGGACATTTGGAGGAAAGTCGGCAGGTACACACACTCCTTGGTGTCGCCTTATTCTAGTCCTGGCCCTTCCCGTCGGTGCGCCGGCGGCCACACGGGAAGCTTGAGCGCGGTTTAGGCAGAGGCTTCCTTTGGTTTAATGATCTTCAGAAAGCTGTGGCTGACAAACATTGCTTTTGTTCTGTCTGCAGAAGAACCTTATCTGCTGCCCCAGTTTATTAAACCCCCGGGGGGGCCGCCGTCTTATTTAACCCCTCGAAGAACGGCAGAACCTGAACTCCTAAACCCAACTTCCTCGGCTTGGATCGTCGGGTCCGTTGGAAAGAAATGTTTCCAAAAACTCGACTAGAATAGAATATTCGACTCGAGCCGGAAGATAACTGCAGCCTGCGTCCATCCCGTAATCTGCTCAGCAAACAACCGCTTACAGGGCGGACGCCGGCTGCAGTTATCTTCCGGCTTGAGTCGAATATTCTATTCTATTCTATTCGAGTTTTTGGAAACATTTCTTTCCAACGGACCCGACGATCCAAGCCGAGGAAGTTGGGTTTAGGTGTACAGGTATCTTCCACACGTTATATCTGATGCATATCGTTTATATCCAGGTTTGTCTAATTCCAGGCCCCGAGGGCCATTACTAGACCAGGATACTGAACGCACACATGATGTCATATGTTAAGAGCTGCCAGTCCTGGATATCCAGAAAGCCTGGCCTGTTTGTGGCCCCCGGGGCCTGGAGTTTGAGCCCCCCCATCTCTAGTAAATGCCAGTCTGATCTCCGCTGTCTCCTGTCTGTAGATCCCAGCTCTTCTCTTCTTCATCTCTTCTCCCCTGCGAGGGACTCTATTTCTTGGAGCTCGTGATGTTCGGCCTCCGCCTGCGTGCCAAGGTGCTGCGCGTCAACTGGGACCCAGCGGTGAGTTTCATAAATCTCTCTGCACTCTGCTTTTACTGTAACGTGCTGTTTGGTGCGTTTCGGGTAAATGTAATCACTGATGTCTCCTATTCTGTGCAGCTCTGTAAACCAACATTTATCACGAGCCGTAATGTATGAACTCCGGCAGAAAATGCACCAAGAAGGGAGTCGTTGCCTGATTAACCATAACCATAAAGACCTCATTAACCATAACTGCCCCTATATTAACCCTAAAGACCCCATCAACCACAACTGCCCCTAAATTAACCCTAAATACCCTACTAACCATAACTGCCCCTAAATTAGCGCTAAAGACCCCATCAACCACAACTGCCTCCAGATTAACCCTAAACACCCCATTAACCATAAATGTTCCTAAATGAACCCTAAAGACTCAATCAACCACAACTGCCCCTACATTAACCCTAAATACCCCATAAACCATAACTGCCCCTAAATTAACCCGTAATACCCCATCAGTCATAACTGCCCCTAAATTAGCCCTAAAGACCCCATCAACCATAACTGCCCCTTAATTAACCCTAACGATGTAATTAACCATAAATGCCCCTAAATTAACCCTAAACACCCCATTAACCATAACTGCTGCTAAATTAACCCAAAAGACCCGATCAACCAATCCGGCCCCTAAATTAACCCGTAATACCCCATCAGTCATAACTGCCCCTAAATTAACCCGAAAGACCCCATTAACCATAACTGCTCCTAAATGAGCCCTAAAGACGCCATCAACCACTACTGCCCCTAAATTAACCCTAAATACCCCATTAACCATAACTGCTGCTAAATTAACCCAAAAAACCCCATCAGCCAATACTGCCCCTAAATTAACCCATAATACCCCATCAGCCAATACTGCCCCTAAATTAACCCATAATACCCCATCAGCCAATCCTGCCCCTAAATACCCTATCAACCATAACTGCCCCTAAATTTGCCCTAAATACCCTATCAACCATAACTGCCCCTAAATTTGCCCTAAAGATCCGATCAACCATAACTGCCCCTAAATTCACCCTAAACACCCCATTAACCATAACTGCCTTTAAATTAACCCAAGTGAGGTCTCAACAGTGCTCTGTACAACGGCATGAGCACCTCTCTCTGTCTACTGCTGATACCTCTGGCTATACAACCAAGCTTCACGAAAAAAAAGCGTTCTTTAAAAAAAAAAAAAAGAAAAATAGACAGGTTGGGGCTTTAAATTAAATTTTTTGCAATTTATCTAAATTAAGAGTTGTGTCAAAGAACCAATATACTTCATTTTTACAGTCACCTTGGATAAACATTATGTTTCTTGTTTTCTGCAAAATTATTATATAGTGAGAACTGTTTTTCACAATTTTTAAATTTATCCACTTAAATTATCTAGGTGTTAAAATATATTTCTTTTCTGTAATGTTATAATTTATTACAATAAGCCCGTGTTCGCTTGGTATACAAATTGCTTTAATTCCACTTCTTCTGTATTGATATTAACTTAATGTTCATTCTATGTTTGCATTCCATATCAACAACTTTGTCAATGATGAAGCGTTCATCAAACATCTTTCTATACGTTACCCATGAAGCAAAGTTATTAATATCAGTTTTAACATATAAGTACCATATGCATGGCTTTCAGTACACTTCACAAAACAAAAGACTGGTATTTATTTGCTCAAACCTCAGTAATTTAGTCAGTTTCAATCATTTTGATTAATATGACTGTAAAACAGAGATCCAAAAATGCTGGCCCGTTTGGGATCTTTGGTGCCGGTAGATCCGGGGCCCTGTTCTATCAGCATATTGCTCATGAAAACACTATAATTTACTATCAAAAACAGTAAGGGAACTTCGATATTTCAAAAACACATTTGAAATGTAAAAAAAAAAACAAAGATGGCCTCCCTAATCCCGCATGCCAAGTCGCACGGCCGTGGGCATGAGGTCATCGTATTCTGACAGCCTATATATATGGGGCAAATGGCAGTTATTAGCTATCAGTTCTTGATTCCCAGTGGTGTATACTATTGGTATGAGAACAGCGTTTTATTTGGAGATATGCCATTCCTAGCGGCTTGGAAACGTAGGCGACAGGATGAAGACCCGAAGAACCCTGAACCACCGGGAAAAGAGGAGGGAGAGAGGACCGAAGATCTACCCCGGGACGACCAGCAAAAACGGAAGAAACTCAGCTCCCAAGCAAGCGAGACGGACCGCGGAAGAAAGAAGAGGAAGAAGAGCCCTGCAGGAGAGTCCAGCGGATCAGATGATGGACCCAGGAAGCCCCTCAGCCTCACAGACTTCACCTTCTATTCTGAGTTGGGAAGAGGTGGATTTGGCAAAGTAAGTAACGTGTTTATTTTATCTAGGGGTACAGAAAGAGTTTTTAGGGGAAATATGTAACAAGAAACCACATAAAACATGCCTTTGTCTTACTTACTGGGATCATTCTAGGTAGGGAAAACAGTGACACTTTAATCCAATAAATCAGTTTGAACACAGCCCATATTATAGACGGTACGGCCTCCAAAAGCTGTTTATTTTCACTCATTCCAAACACACAAGCTTTACACTTAAGGCTGGGAGACGATATCCTCGGGTTTGGATTGGAGAGCAGCAAAGGTAGAGCTTGATACATTGTATCCGGTGTCTATCATACAGGAGAAGCACACTGAGCAGTTACTGGACACTCCACGAGGTGGCGGCGGCAGTTAGGCAGGTTGGAGATACTGATTGGCTCATGCAGCTGTCACTCACGTCATACATCATTCATTCATAATATGAAACGATCTTAACTTTATCTTTGTAACTAAATGGAACGGTAATGAGTGAAATGTTCAGTATATACCAGAGACTGCCAGGCCTACTGAGTGTCCATATTGCCAGATTAAGGAAAAGTGGATGTGCAAGCGCATTGGTGTCATTTATACATCAGGATGTGCCGGGTGTTAAGATAAAATGATGTTTATTTCCGCTGTAACAGACTGCTATATTTTGCTGTTTGCTTTAAGTTGGTGATTTTGAACTTTGCCCTTTTAACATGTCATGTAAGGAGGAGGGGCTAGAGTGGCAAGAAGAAGAGGACAGGGGTGAAGCCATGTTCTCTGGCTCTGCAGAAAGAAAGTGTATTCCTACTGTTTTTTTTCCCCTGATTATCCACTTCTGCTGGGACATTGAAATAAAAGCAAGGGAGGTCTAATGCACTGCAAGTACAAGAGTTAGAAGACTGTCATTTTATGTTCAGCTCCCTGCAGACATCTGGAACTTTCTGCAGTTTTCACAGTCTGTCAGCAAAAGGAAGAGAAAGGATTGCTATCCTGCTCCTGCCCTCCATTTTGCTGGACTTCTGGATATTTCTGGTAAGGTGCACTCACAGCCTTGTCAAGGACCAGGGGAATCTGCACCTAGCCAGTTTTCCTTGTTTGTTAGAACTGGAGATATCTACAGTTACAGGTGTCATTTAAAGGTACTATCTTCAGAGATTACTTCAGACTTTTTCCTCATTGTATCTGGGTAGCGCTACCAACATCTAAGGGCCCCAACGTTGTGCACATAAATTACCTGCAGGTACCCATGAGTTTATAACTGTTTAAACATAGTTTTTTTCCATGTTATTAAGGGAAGTTTATTGGCTGCATTCCTGCTGCTAAAGACTCTTGTGACTGTATTATTCCTATACCAGGGACTTATTATCATTGCACATTAGCCAGGAACTGCATGTTTATTTCTGCTGTTATATGTGTATCTCTTTAACCACAATACAGCCTGTATTTCCATGTCTGTACTTATTTCATGTCTTTGAGGTTTTATTAAGTGGAGGGTACTCATCTACTCAGTGGGGTGGGTTTCCTATAAATAGAAGTTGCACTGAGTGGAGGCACTGTGTTAGAAGAAGATGTCCCGTTCTCCCAACTATGGCGGAGGCTCAGTATCCCTGTCAGCGTCAGAAGAAGATGTAACTTCTGCCAACTACCGTTTGTCGCCAGGAGTAGGGCAGAAAGGGGTTACAGATGGAGGCACTGCTGAGATGAGTCGGGACTGCAAAATTGTTAAAAAAAAAATCCAATGTCTCAGCCCCAAAGAAGTCAGGGACTGGGCCAGGAAGAAATCAATTCCCCCTAACCAAGTTGTAGCTGTGTGTAACATGCCTCTCAATCTGGAGAGAAAATGTTTTGATGATGCCATTCGACAGATACAAGGGTTAGAGAAATTCCGTCTTATACAGACACAGAAGGATGAGAAGTCGGGACTTGCTGTTGCTCTAGTAAAGGGTCATAGGCCACTAAATAAAGAAGATTGTCCTAAGTATTTACAGTTGCCAAAGACTCAGCTCCCCGGAAGTCCTTTGATTTTTGCTCAAGATGAGTCAGAAGATGAAAGTGACCCCAATGATGGGGACAATGATCACATATTTTGTATTCCACCTAGGAGAGTAATTATGACTGACACTGAAACAGAAGACAGTGATGAACATGCACAACAGTGTTTGGAACTGCCCAGAAGGAGCAGGACCCATAGGAGGCTTCCTAATGTTCCCACAAGTCAGAAGACAGAGAGCCTCTCCCTAACTGAAGTCTTAACCCAGTTATCTAAAAGTGTGGTCCAAGCATCTAATGAGCATAACTACAAAAGACTTAAAACTTTCTCTGGAATTATGCCGGTGCCAGCTGGGGAAGAAGGATTTGTCCTGTGGAAGAGTAATGTAACCCAAGCACTAAAGGAGTGGACTTGTACTGAAGAGTCCAAACGACTGAGGTTGATCGAAGGCCTGAGATCTTCTGCATTAGAATTAATAAAGTATCACCTACTACGCTTCCCAAATTCTCCTGCTGATGATCTTTTAAAGGTGTTAGACCATACTTATGGTGAGGAGAGTGAAGAGGAGGAGCTCCGTTTACAATATGCTGCCACAGTTCAACAGGAGAAGGAAACCCTCACTTCCTATCTCATACGATTAGAATTAATGCTAGGGAAGTTGTTTGAGAAGGCTGTTATCACATCAGATCAGTTTGATGAATACAGGAGGAGGCAAATCCTAAGAGGGACTTTACCAAATGATCCTATAGCTACAGCTTTGGTCAGCCTTCTACGCGCTAAGGGATTGTTGGATTATGCTGAAACAATGAAAGAAGCCAAAATAATACATAAACAATTTGACCATATCCTAAAACATCAGGAAGGCATAGCGAAATCATCATCACATGAAACCCAGAAAACACCTAAGACAAAATTACCAACAGGTGTATTAAACAAGGAAGAAACCATAGTTCAAAGCTCTAAAAAGAGTTCTCAAATCTCTCCTCAGCCAGGGAAGAAAGGAGAATTTAAATGTTTTAGCTGTGGGCAAGTGGGACATATCTCTACCAAATGTCCCTTGAAGGATTCTCTTTTTGCTGAGGGCCTAGTTGTTGACCCAGGCCCGGCATGTGGCAGACGCTTGAAGAATAGATGGTTTGGAAGGAAGAAGTTCTCTGGTAACCACTTGGTTGAGAATCCTAGAGTAGGGCCAAAATCCCTTGTATCTCTTGTGATTGAAGGCATCCCTTCTTTTGCCCTCCTCGACACTGGATCTCAAGTAACAATAGTCTTCCGGTCCTTTTATGAGGAGCATCTAAGCCATTTACCAATATCACCAGCTAATGATGTGAAATTGTGGGGGCTGGGTTCTCAAGCTTACCCCGTCGAGGGCGTAATTAAAGTACAGATTGTGATCCCTCAATTGGACACTGGGAAAGAATGCCCTATGCTAGTGGAGGCTTTGGTGTGCCCAAATCGAAGTCGTCCTGGGGTTCCCATCATATTGGGGACTAATACTCAGATGGTGAGAGATGTGTTTCGAGTTTACTTGAAGGAAATGGGAAATTCCTGCTTAAACAAATTGAATGAACTAGAACCAGCTCTGAGGCAAGAGTGTCACCGACTAGCCCTTGAAGCCGGAACAGGTCAGTTCCATTATTGGGGACCAACGCCTGTTGACCTTCAACCAGGGGAAATGAAATCCATTACTGCTGTTGCAGTTTTACGGGAAGGAATGCTATCTGGGGAGTGTCAGTTTTGTCTAGAGTCTCTTCCTGAAGAGGATTCAACTAAAGGCTGGACTATCATGCCCGAGGTAAAAGACTGGAGAAGAAAAAAAATTGATGTGTTTGCAGTAACCATTCACAATCGGTCACCAACTGGTGTACGCATAGAACATTGCCAGAAGCTGGGAGTTATCCATCTTTTGGAAGAAGTAAGGCCCATTTCATCTCTGACAGTTGGATTGAGCCAAGATTCTCTTCCAGAGTTGAAATTTGATTTAGAAGGTACCAGTCTACCTGCAGAATGGAAAGATAGACTACAAAGGGCCCTTCAGGCTAGGGAAGAAGTTTTCTCTAAAGGGGATATGGATGTAGGATGTGCCATGAGTGCCCAGCACGCCATTCGGCTAAATGATTCTACCCCATTTAGAGAGAGATCTCGAAGGATAGCTCCTCGAGACATTGAGGATGTAAGAGATATCCTTCATGAGATGGAGGAAGCAGGAATCATCCAAGAATCAAGAAGCCCATATGCATCACCTATAGTAGTGGTCAGAAAGAAAAATGGGTCAGTACGTCTTTGTATTGATTACCGTACACTGAACAAGAGAACTATTCCTGATCAATATACCTTGCCAAGAATAGAAGATCTTTTGAATGCCTTGAATGGCAGCCGGTGGTTCAGTGTCTTAGACCTACGCTCTGGATACTATCAGGTTCCTATGAAGGTGGAGGATCAAGAAAAAACAGCTTTTATTTGCCCTTTAGGATTCTTCCAATTTACTCGCATGCCTCAAGGCGTTACCGGAGCGCCTGCAACTTTTCAGCGATTGATGGAGAGAACTCTAGGAGATATGAGCCCTAGGGAATGTCTAGTTTATCTGGACGATATAATTGTGTTTGGAAGAACCCCTGAAGAGCATGAGAAACGACTATTAAAAGTATTGGATCGTCTACAAAGAGAAGGCCTGAAGTTGTCTCTTGATAAGTGTAAATTTGCCCAGACTTCTGTGACATATGTTGGGCACATTGTATCAGCAGATGGTGTTGCCACAGACCCAGCCAAAGTAGAAGCTGTTGTCAACTGGCCTAGGCCCAACAACATTGAAGAATTGCGTTCCTTTTTGGGATTTTGTGGCTACTACCGCCGTTTTGTAGAAGGCTATTCAAAGATAGCCCGAAGCCTCCATGACCTCCTGAAAGGGGACTCTAGGAAGGGAGCGCAAAGGACTGCTCACTCCAAGGAACCTATCGGAGTGAAATGGACTCCGGATTGTGAAGAGGCTTTCCAACTGCTCAAGAGAAAGATGACTGAAGCACCTGTATTAGCTTATGCTGATCCCAATATGTCATATATTCTCCATGTAGATGCAAGTTTTGAAGGACTAGGAGGAGTTCTCCATCAGGCGTACCCTGAAGGCCTAAGGCCAGTAGCATATATTAGTCGGAGTCTTACTGGAAGTGAAAAGAACTACCCAGTACACAAGTTGGAGTTTCTTGCTCTGAAATGGGCTATTGTGGACAAATTGCATGACTATTTGTATGGTGCCCAGTTTGAAGTGAGGACAGACAATAACCCTCTCACCTACATCTTAACCACAGCTAAGTTGGATGCCACAGGACACCGGTGGCTAGCAGCCCTATCTAACTATGATTTCTCTTTAAAATACAAGCCAGGTCCTAAAAATGTGGGAGCAGATGCTCTATCTAGGAGGCCTGGATTACCTGTTACCAAAGAAGATGAGGAGTGGGTTGAGATTCCAGGCCCAGGAGTCAGAGCCCTATGTCAGACCTCTATTGTGGAAGATGGATGGGTCAATTTTTCTGAGTTAAGATGTATTGATTCTCTTAGTTACACACCCAAGGCAATTCCTGAAGCCATGTGCCTTCCAATTACTATCCCTGAATGGTCTGTTATCAGCTTAGATGAGAAAAAACAAGCTCAAGCTCAAGACCCAGTAATCGGCCATCTCATAAAAGCTGTGGAAAAGCAGGATTTCAAGTATGTAAAGAAATTGCCTGTCGAACTACAAACCCATTTTAAAAGGGAGTGGAGTCGATTCTGTATTGAGAATGGAATCCTATTCAGAGTCATACAATACCATGATCACCCTGGTCGAAAACAGTTGGTTCTTCCCCAAAAGTTCAGAGGAATGGTGCTCAGATCCCTACATGACCTCCATGGCCATTTAGGAATTGATAAGACTTTCGGCCTAATCCAGGATCGATTCTACTGGCCTTACATGAGAGAGTCTGTGGAGATGTATTGCCGAAGGTGTAGAAGATGCATCCAGCGGAAGACTTTGCCTACTCGTGCTGCCCCCATGGGTCACCTAACAAGTTCTGGCCCTATGGACTTAGTATGTATGGACTTCCTATGCATCGAACCTGACTCTACTGGTAAGAGCAACGTGTTAGTGATTACAGATCATTTTACTCGATATGCTCAAGCTTACCCCACCAAGGATCAGAAGGCAGCCACCGTCGCTAAAGTGTTATGGCAGAAATTCTTTACCCATTATGGTTTTCCTAAACGATTGCATTCAGACCAAGGTCGAGATTTTGAAAGCCGAATAATTAAAGAAACGCTGAGATTGTTACAGATTGAGAAAAGTAGAACGACTCCATATCACCCTGAAGGAGATGCTCTTCCAGAGAGATTCAATCGAACTCTATTGGACATGCTGGGCACTCTCAAGGATGTGGAGAAGAGGAATTGGAGTCAACATGTAGAAACTCTCGTCCACGCTTATAATTGTACCAGACATGAATCCACTGGGTTTTCTCCTTACTTTCTGATGTTTGGCCGGGAGGCAAGGTTGCCCATTGATATCCGTTTAGGAGTGTCTTCTGATGGTATGAGCCATACTTCTCATAATCAATATGTTAGGAATCTGAAAGAGAGTTTACAGAGGGCCTATGAGTTGGCTGAGCGAGCTACCGACAAGATTAATGAAAATAACAAGCGGAGATATGACTTCAAAGTACGTTACAAAGACATCCAACCTGGAGATAAAGTACTCTTGAGAAACCTGGGAGTTCCAGGGAAACATAAATTAGCAGATCGCTGGAGAGATACTCTCTTTGAGGTTATTTCCAAAGTTCCCGGAATTCCTGTGTATCGAATCAAAGGGCCTGAGGGTAGGATCAAAGCTTGGCATAGAAATCACCTATTACCTATTGCCTTCTCTGATGAAAATTCTAGTTCTGAGGAAGACACTGGTGAAGCCAATACAAATTCTAGCATACAGCCTCTTTCAGAAACTGACTCGGACAACCCTGGAGAAGGTCCCAGTGGGAAATCGCAAACTACTGATAAAAAAGAAGCTACTGCTTCCAGCCCTGAAAGAGATTGGTGGACAGTGCCAGAAACACAGTCGGTGCCTCCTACCTCTACTCCCTCTCCTTCTTCCTCCTCATCCGGATTGAATGCTGAGAGTCCCAGCTTTGTTCCCCATCCACCAGTCAGGGACTCTAACTCTATGGAAGGATCTGGGCAACCACAGAGCAACCTGGGGAGATGCAGAAGAAATAGGAGACCCCCAAGATTCTTGACCTATGATACCATTGGGCAACCCACCTATTCTCAGGACCCCCACACTTGCACTAAATTAATCAATGTATTGCATGTTTTGACTGAAATATTGAATGATAGAACTTCCTTGTATTAGATTTTGTTGTACCATCTTGTAAAACCGTATGATAGATTGCTCTTGCCAGTGGAAGGCAAGAATTTTACAGAGGGGAGGATGTAACAGACTGCTATATTTTGCTGTTTGCTTTAAGTTGGTGATTTTGAACTTTGCCCTTTTAACATGTCATGTAAGGAGGAGGGGCTAGAGTGGCAAGAAGAAGAGGACAGGGGTGAAGCCATGTTCTCTGGCTCTGCAGAAAGAAAGTGTATTCCTACTGTTTTTTTTCCCCTGATTATCCACTTCTGCTGGGACATTGAAATAAAAGCAAGGGAGGTCTAATGCACTGCAAGTACAAGAGTTAGAAGACTGTCATTTTATGTTCAGCTCCCTGCAGACATCTGGAACTTTCTGCAGTTTTCACAGTCTGTCAGCAAAAGGAAGAGAAAGGATTGCTATCCTGCTCCTGCCCTCCATTTTGCTGGACTTCTGGATATTTCTGGTAAGGTGCACTCACAGCCTTGTCAAGGACCAGGGGAATCTGCACCTAGCCAGTTTTCCTTGTTTGTTAGAACTGGAGATATCTACAGTTACAGGTGTCATTTAAAGGTACTATCTTCAGAGATTACTTCAGACTTTTTCCTCATTGTATCTGGGTAGCGCTACCAACATCTAAGGGCCCCAACGTTGTGCACATAAATTACCTGCAGGTACCCATGAGTTTATAACTGTTTAAACATAGTTTTTTTCCATGTTATTAAGGGAAGTTTATTGGCTGCATTCCTGCTGCTAAAGACTCTTGTGACTGTATTATTCCTATACCAGGGACTTATTATCATTGCACATTAGCCAGGAACTGCATGTTTATTTCTGCTGTTATATGTGTATCTCTTTAACCACAATACAGCCTGTATTTCCATGTCTGTACTTATTTCATGTCTTTGAGGTTTTATTAAGTGGAGGGTACTCATCTACTCAGTGGGGTGGGTTTCCTATAAATAGAAGTTGCACTGAGTGGAGGCACTGTGTTAGAAGAAGATGTCCCGTTCTCCCAACTATGGCGGAGGCTCAGTATCCCTGTCAGCGTCAGAAGAAGATGTAACTTCTGCCAACTACCGTTTGTCGCCAGGAGTAGGGCAGAAAGGGGTTACACCGCTATAATAAAAGACGCAGAAAATGTGCATGTGTTGTTTTTTTTAAAAGCTAAAGGGGTATCCTGAAGTTATAATGTGAAGGGTGAGGGGATTCCATGTAAAGTCAGGAAATTTTACTTTACCAAGAGGGTGGTAGATAAATGGCCTCTCAGCAGAAGTGGTAATACATGGTATAGGCAGATGGTTCCTGAATCTAAGGCAAGACCAAGGACTGATTAAGCTGTGAGTCTGTACACTAGATGGGCCGGATGGGTCAGCTGGTAGATTCTATGTTTCTATGAATCAGGTAATTTTATCATAGTAACAGATTTAAATGAAAATGCTTAAAGGACTAAAATCAATGCTCTGGGGTCGGCTTTCTACACAAAACTGCAAATGGAATAATTAGGTAAACTACGTCTGAGATAAAATGAGATGTCGATGTTAAAAAGGCATCTGGCGCCTATATTATTCTGTTCATTAAAAGCTGGTCTCAGGTTGTCTTTGCAGATTAAGACATTGAACCTTTTGGGCTGGGTTAAGTATTCTACGACTAGTTTTAAAATTAGATTTACGCATCTATATTGTAGTGGATGGAGTGAGTGGTAGATAGGTGGAATAGCCTCCCAGAACAAGTGGTAGAGGACAAAACAGTGACATAATTTAAACATACATGGAATAGGCATATGGCTCCTGAATATAAAGTAAGACCAAGGACTGATTACGGTTTGAGTCTTTACATTAGGACGTTGGATGGGCTGAATGGATCTGATCTGCCATCAAACTGCACCTTTCTATGTTGATAATGAGCTTCACATTTCACACATCAATTATAACTGTGTCACCCCTTCCTGGTTATCTCAGGTCATGCTCGCGTCATGGAGGAGCAGTAAACATCCGGTGGCTGTTAAGATCATCAAACGCAGCTCATCGTGGAAAGAAGGCATCATGCGGGAAAGAAGAGTCTTGGAGCTGGCAGCAGAAAGCCCATTCCTCTGCCACGGCTTTGGTGCTTTTCACACCCAGGTACGGAATTCTCTGTTGCTCTGCAGCCTATTCCCGTCCTTTCACCTTCTACCATGCGCCATTTCTACAGAAGATCTGCATGTGTCACTGTACTATTAGTCTCTGCATGACTGTAACTGTTTTTGCTCTATGTTCAAAATAAGCACCGCGTCTTTCTCGTCATGGAGAACGTGAGCGGAGGCAGCCTGTCAAACCACCTGAGGAGGAACGGCCGGATGGGAACCAGTGCTGCAGTGTGAGCAACAGAGTAGACATAAAGCCAATGATCATTTCCATGCTGTCTAAATGGCTCCTCTAGCTTTAATCCCAATGCAGTGAAATCAGAGGCTCTCCATCGCTGTAAATAACCCTTTGCTAATATTTAGAAACTGTTTGTGTCCTTCTGGCAGGTTCTATGCTGCAGAGATCACCTGCGGTCTTCAGTTTCTACACAGCCATGGAATAGTTCATCGGTTAAAAAAAAAATATTTCTGCTCTCAACTGTCCATTCTCTTGCTCTTTTGTTGAGTCTTATGTCTTCCATCACCCCAAGTTCCCTTCATCTCGCCATTTATTCCATTTCAAAATCTTTCAGAATTCTTAAGAGGAAAATGAACATCTTCTTTCTCTGAATCATTTAGGGACCTGAAGCCAGCGAACGTGTTGATGACCAGCGAGGGACACCTGAAGATCTGCGATTTCGGCCTCGTTGTGGAGAAGATCATCGGCGCAGCCAAAACCAAAGGCGTAGTTGGGACCAGAAAATATATGGCCCCCGAGGTGAGAATTTATTAATTAGATTAATGCTATAGTTGATCTAAACCTTAATTACTTTACAATGCATTACCTATCTACATTTTACACATATTGAACTTGTTTTGCAGGTTTTTCAGAAGAAGAAATATGGCGCCTCCGCAGACTGGTGGTCGTTTGGAGTCACTCTGTACCAGATGCTGGTGGGAAGGGTCCCAGTTCCATCATCACAGCCCAAGAGGGAGTACCGGGACTGCACCGTTCACAATGACTTCCCGTACCCAAGCTGGCTGCTAGCAGATCAGAAAGACATCCTCATGAAGGCGAGTGGATCACAAATGTCCTGATAAGGTGTGTGGCTATACAGGAACTTTTATAGACAATAAGGGACTGTAGTGCAGCAGATTCTGGAATGGGCAAAATATGGTTACTAAACTCAACAAAAACTTGGCTAAATACGTCAGGAAATTGGAATACAAAAACCATTTTTTATTTTTCTTTTGCCTTCTCAGCTTCTGCTTAAAGATCTAGAATGCCGGCTTGGGACGAATGGTGATATAAGAGTGCATCCTTTCTTCGGCATCTTGAACTGGGACCATTTGGAACAACGCAAACTCTGGCCCCCATACCTGCCTCTGGTGGTACGTGTAGCCATTACAAAATGCTTTAGATGCACTAAGTTCTAATATCACAACTTATTGCTCTTCAAACTTAAAAAGTACTTAATAATGGTATAAGACTAATCCCGTCCACAAACAGAACCCCCACACACATGTAAATTTACTGTATATGATTTCTTCTTCCGAGCCTTTGATACATTTCCTTCCACCAATTAATCATTGCTAAGGAGCCCATCTAATGACAACTGACGAGCGCTTTGTTATTACGTACCTGCCGCCATAGTATACATTATGATGTGTTTTTGAAATCAAGGAACTTTTCGCTTTTTTCTTGCAGGACCCAACTGGAGATCTTCACCTCAGTTCCCAGGATATATCCTTTTCATTTGTAGAGGGGGCTAATTGTAACAAAAACAAAAAAAGTTGGGATTTGCCAGACCTGTCTTTTGTTAGCCCCAAATGGAGGGAATAAACATCCCTCCTTGTATCCAACATCTCAGATGGGAACAAATTCTCTTTTATTCAGGATTCAGCTTGAAGATCTTGCCTGAAAAGTCTCCTGTTGGACGACGACCAATAGTCCTGGATGTCACCTCCCTGCTTCATCTACCACCGCAGCAGAGCTGTCCACCACCACAGCAGAGCGCCTACCTCAACATCACAGCAACTCCACCTGCTGTCCACATCAGAGAAAACCACCTTCTACAGCTGTCCAACATCACTGCGCAGCAATGCCACCTGCTCTGTCCAACATCACTGCGCGGCAATTCCACCTGCTCTGTCCAACATCACTGCGCGGCAATTCCACCTGCTCTGTGCAACATCCCTGCGGGGCAATTCCGCCTGCTGTCCAACATCATTGCCAAGCCTCTACTACAGCTGTCCAACACCACAGCACAGCATTCCACACGCTGTCCAATATCACAGAAAAGCATTTAATGCAACACAACACCACAGATAACTTCATTGCTGACAAACATCATTGTGCTGCACCTTGTCCTGCTGTTCAACAACTTAGCAGCGAGACTCCATCTGGCCTCTAACACATACCTCCCAACTTTTACCCCCAGTGAATCGGGATGCAGGGGGGGTGGTGGGTGGGTGCATGCATAGTAGAGCTTACCTTTAAGCTCCGTCCCCCGGGGTCCCGATTCACAGAGGATAGAATGTTACTGCACATGCATTCTCCAGTGTTCCAAACACCAGAGAATATAATTAGAAGAAATGTGGTTCTGAATCCTGCTGTCCCATAGAGATCTTCCTCTGTCTTCTTTTTTTGGGAGAGAGCTAGAGTTCGGCAGGGAGATCGAGTGGCCGCACCCAAAGCAGGACAGCTGGGAGCCATGCAGTCTGCTGCCACCTGTCATACTGTGTCACAGACAGGCTTCCATGCTACGTAACATCAAAGTAGAGCATCCCTTGCTGTCCAACATCACACAAAAGTACCTACAACACAGCAGATCATCTCCCAGTCTACCAAATTACAAATAGTATTCCTACCCTACACAATGAAGTAGAGGGAAAAGGTCTATCCGCTTCTTAAAATGTGTTTCTTCTTTGTTCTAGATCCAGCGTGGACCAATTGGACTGAAACGAGTGGAACATGATGATAATGAGATGTACCACGGACAGAACTAAAGGGCACTGATTCATTTAAGAAGGTCTTTTGAGTTACTCTGTAAGTTATTAAACCTTCAAGAGGTTCGCTTTGTCTGGCAGCTGAAACTGTCCCTCTTCCTTCTATGTAGGTCTATGTGACATTTTGTCAGAGTCGCCTGGTGCTTGAGGAATGAGCCCTTCAAACCGGAAATTTTTTTAATGAATTCTGTCTTTTATCTGTAAGTCTCTTGTCCCTCACTAAAGGTTATGGGTAGTTTAAAATAGTCTACATGTACTAACTTATTACTCATTTCTTGTTTCTCTTCTTTTCATATTTAGAATTCTGCATGGATTTACTCATTCTCCTATTCCATTATTGGTTCTTCAGAAACTTCTTCTGGGACCTACTAGTACAGTTGGTACAAGTAAGTAAATCTTCAGACTGTATTTGCTGTAAATACTTACTATTGAGATTAGAGATAGGAAATATTTAAATGTATACCTTATTTTAATTAATGTTTGGGCTAGGGTTACTTGTCTATCTGGTATTTGGCATCGATTTCTTCTTTCTCTTAGATCAAGCACTGACCAAGTTAACCACATATACTCCTGGACTTAGTGCTACATGCAGGATGATCCGATGTACCATGGAACAAAACGAGCCAGTTGAATCATTTCAGAAGGTTTTCACTTTCATTGTAAGTTATGAAACCTTTAAGAAGGTTATTACAAATTCTGCGGTTGCTCAGTCTGGCTGCTGAAACCATTCCTCTTCCTTTTGCACAGATCTTCAAACCTGCTTGGAAGATCTTGCGTCTGTGTCATATTCTCCTGGTGCCTGAGGAATGAACCCTTCACACTGGAAGTCTTTTGTCTGTGAGTCTCTTCTTTTTATTTGTCATAAACACGAAATTACCCAATAACTAGTTTTATTTAAAACCAACAAGCTAATTTTCCTTTACTAATTCCTCCCTCCTATTCTCCCATTGGTTCTTGTCTAGCGATGACTGTATCTTCAGGCCGTATATATGCTGTAAATTCAACTTATTTTGATTTGTGCATAGGATGAGATTTCATTTTAATGATCTTTTTTGTTACCTATGCCAGGTGTGATGCTCAGATGTGAATTTGTGTCAACTATCCTTCAAAGCCTGTTTCAAGTAGATCTGTAACAGGTCGGTATCTCCTGTCCCTAACTTTTCTTACATGTAACAATTGTGTCTTGTTCCCCATTTCATCTTCTATGCATTCTGTGATCACTTGCCCTACATTGTTTGATCTTGTATTTGTCACTTTGTCCACACTGTTCCTTAAACATCTCCTCTATTCATTCTTCCCATAAGAACGTGTAATTTTCTTACCATGATTTTCCTGGCTTTCATAATCACAGGTTTCTTATTCTTGTTTTCTCCAGCTACCAGAATGGCTTGAGATGTCTGGAAGATCTTTCATCCTTCAAGCTTCCTCTCCTGAAGATCTCTAGAACTTCAACTTCACTGCCAAAGCAAATTTATCTCCACTCATCAGACGCTGATCCTCTTCTTCTTGTCATTGACGATTAAACCTACAGCATGACACAAATGTTACCATGTTGCAGTTCTTTAAACTATACAGCCCTATATAAGTAAACGCATTTAAACCCCTTAAGTTACCTGTACAGCATCCAATGTGTCATTTGCATACTTTATATATTATCTTGGTTTCACCCAGTTTAATAAAATCCTTTAACTTTATTTATATTTCAGTGATTACTAATGGATTCATTTAAACATTTCATTAATTGACTTTTATTTCTCCACATACTGTACACAATACATTCAAGCCTCTGTAAACAGTTACAGCAATGTTCTCTGTCAACTCACAAAGTGTTCCAAAATAACACACACAATGTAACGTTACTATTGTGTGTTATTTGCTTGTACAACATCTGCTTTCAAACTACCGTATTTGCTCGATTATAGGACGAGGTTTTTTTCAGAGCAAATGCTCTGAAAAATACCCCTTGTTTTATAATCGAGGTCGTCTTCTAATTAGACCTCAAAAAAATGTCTGCTGGGGCCAGGCTGCTTACCGGTGCTTTGGTCCCGAGCAGCGTCTCTTCTATTAGCAGCAGGAAGCTAGCAGAGTGTCACATAATTCTGCCTCCCCCCTCCTTCCTCTGGGGGCGGGGCCAGAGAAGTTGCTCGCACAGCCGGGCCCCTGCAGAAGTCTTCAAGTGAGAGAGCTGCAGTTCAGGTAAGGGGGTGGGGGAGGGTTTTTGTGATTAATGTGTGAAGTATGTGTGATTAATGGAATGAATGAGTATTTAAATGTTTGTGAATGAGTGTGTGTGTGATAGCATGGATGTGTAAGGGGGAGGGTGGTAGCATGGCATAGGGAGGCTGTACTCAAACTCCTATCATCCCCAGGTTCCAGCATGTACTGGCTGCCTTGGCTTGATAGGAGTTTGATTGGTGTTAGCAGTTATATATATATATATATATATATATATATATATATATATATATATATATACCTCCAGAAATGCCTTTTAATCCCCTATATGCCACTCTGGCATATAGGGGGTTAAAAGGCATATCATGGGGCAGAGTGGCATATAGGAGGGCATAAGACATTTCTGGAGGCAGAGTGGCATATAGAGGGTTAAAAGGCACATCATGGGGCAGAGTGGCAAATAAAGGGGGATTAAGGCACTTCTGAGGGCAGAGTGGCAACCTTAGGGGCAGATGTGCATAACTGGGGAGGGGCAGGTTGGCAAATAAAAAATATATATATTTTTCTCAATCATAGCTTTTATTAAATATGAAAAAATTGTTTACATGAATTAATATTTACTAGTAAAACTTTTTTTCCTATAGGGTAGCCTTATATTCAGGCTTTTTGTTTTTTTCCTAAATTAATATTTAGATTTTGGGGGGTCGTCTTATAATCAGGGTCGTCTTATAATCGGGCAAATACAGTAGTTATTTTTTAACTTTGACTTATTTGTTTTCCTTCAAATATAAGATATTGAGTGTGGGGCATGTGTTTCTACTCAAAGAAATCAAACCATGTATAACACAACTTAATACGACTTATATAAACGATAAATAGTACAAAAGTGAATGTACACAGCGCCTGATTAGCTGCATTTCCCTCTGTCTCAACCAGAAAAAAATTCAAAATCAAATTTACACCGACTGGCATAAAAGATTAAAATTTGGCACCTTCATTCTCATAACGTAGGATCTATATCCATATAGGAAAAAACAGAAACAAATATATAGTGCAATATGTTTAAATCATATCAACATATAGCACTTTATCTGATTAAAACTTATTGCACTATATATTTGTTTCGGTTTTTTTCCATCATGGTTCCATCAATAGTATAGATTTTTTTTTTTGGCAAATGGGAGACGAGCCTTTGTTTTGTTTTTGGTCAGGAGTGCATTAAAACATTAAAACGTGTCTCTGGACTGTGAGCCTCGGCCAGAATACGCCACGGGCTGTATATACAATAAGGATGTTTAGCCTTGAAGAAAAGTGGGTTATTTATGGCAGTGGCAATAAAGTCTTAATAACTAAAAATCCAATTCCTCATTTACCTAAATGTCCCTCTAAGACATTGGTTCCCCACAGGCGGTATGAAAAGGAGCCAGGGTGCTTCTCAAGTACATTGGCCGCTTGGCTTCTACGGCTTGTCATTAACTTAAAATGTGGGAAAGAAAATTAAACTAATAAAGTTAATAAAAAAGTTTAATTTCATCTAATTCCTCCAAATGAAAAGATAGCTCTGCAGGCAGGAATAGTTGCCGCAGTTCCACTGATAGCCAGCAGGTGGTGCTCCTAAACCTATAAGTATTCAGCATAGAGACACACTTTTTAATATTGTGCCTGAAGAAGAGACCGAGAGTCTCTATAACATGCTTTTTATTTCTACGGCTACAACTCCACACCTTATACTTCATAATGAGCATAAGCTGTTTGTTTATATGCCTTTGGCACGAGAGTTAATGTAAGGAAGTTCTACTTCACTGAGAGGAACAGCCTTCCAGCAGAAGTGGTAGAGGCTGATACACCGAGGGAAGTTAAATATGCATGGGGTAGGCATATAACTCCTGAATGTAAGACCAACGACTGATTAAGGTTTGATTCTTTACAGCAGGAGAAACGGGCAGACTAGACGGGGGCCAAATGGGGCCAATCTGCCGGCAAATTCTAGTTTTCTCAGTTAATAGAGCACCCATGTATTTGAATATACAATCCACCTGTCTGTGTAGGGATAGGGTAAGCATATACGGATTTATGCCAAGACGTATGCCAAGTATTTTTACATGCATTATACGATATGTAAGATTATATCATAGTATCTAGAAGAAATTCGTAAAATACCCAATAGCACTAATATGCTTTTTTAATGACATTTGAAGATTAATAAAACCCATTTGGGCATTGTTATACACATTATAAAGTGTGAAGCACACAAAACCAGACAGACTTCTATTAAGTATTTCTGTATCAATACGTAGAACCCAAGCCCTGTGAATTCCCTGTGTCCAGAAATAGGTTTCATTTCTGCAGTTAAGTGTCTTTTCCAGCAGGTGGCGCCTCTTTGCCAACAGAACTATTTTCCGAATAATAAGATTTTTTCCAATGTTTTCCCTAAAGTTCAATAATGACAAACAATTTCAATAGGGAAAGATGGTTGTTTTATAAAGAGATATAATATGTGACCCAGGCAGCATCTCGACTCTCCCCCCACAACCTACTCCTTGTCCTAATCCAGCACCTCGTCTCAGAAGGATGTATTCTGCCCGGTAGAGGAGATAGTGGGGGCTTTGCTGACTTGGCACAGACCACCAAAACGTAACTGGACTGGTTACCCAGGAGAGATCTCTGAGCTCACCAACTGGATCTAATGTTTTTATGTTCACACAGTGAGCACCTGATCTGTTGCTCCAACTGAGTACGGAGCTATACCGGCCAACAGCCTACCGGGCATTTGCCTGGCGTGCCAGAGGGCCACTCCAGGCCTGACAGTTGGTAGGTATGAGTAGGCTCCATGCTAACTCTGGCTTAAAAAGATACACATCACTGATGAGCCAAGCATCTATTTTACCTGCGTGTTACTTACAGGAGATAATCCATTCCATCTCTATGGTTTCATTTTGACGGTTTTTACATTAGGAGGGTTCCTATATCATAACCCCATTGAAAGACAGCTTCGGCCGAGGCTTCCTAGTGTTTCTTAATAGCTCGGGTGGTAGCAGGTGAAGAACTAATTGAATTTGACAGTAAAATGAAACAAAGCATCTGCCAAAAGCGGGCTTGCTGGAAAGAAAATGAAGTCTCCAGTAGAGTGTTCCGTTACAGAAAGTCTCCGGAGAGTGTATTTAGTGATATATTTTGCCCACAATGATTATGTTTTCTTCTCGGCTTCAATTAAGACCTTATTATTGATGGAGCTACAAGCAGCTGAAGCCACGGTTTGTGCATTTGATGCAAAATACCGCAACGTTGTAGCAGCCAGACAGTCTAGGCGCACGCAGGGCTGAGGTTGAGCTTTAACGACGTTCAAGAAGAGAAATTTCTTTCTACTAAATCGAGAGAGAGACCAAAATGAGTGACGGAGAAGTCTGACGCGGCCTCATCCTTCTACGTGGTTCCACCAGACAATTCTTAGCACGTTGCCCAAAGATATAAAGTATCAATGACTTGGTTACATGTGACTTAGAACAATCCACAAATAGTGTTCGGAACCTCTAGAACTTAATGACCGTCCTTCACTAGAAGCCACCGGGATAGAGTTATGAAGAGCGTTCTATATGTGGAGCAGTTACCATGGAAATAGATAGAATGTTCCTCTGATTGCAACACATTTTCAGGGTTGGATCAGAAGAGTGTGTCATAGAGATGGACCAACTTACCCCTCTAGTGTTCATAAAAGTAACATTACACACGATCCATACTACTATTTGAATGCTGAAACCCCGCCAAGAAATAATTCATGTAAAAATTGTCCTTATTAATATATTTTAAGCTGGGAAAGCTTAACTGTCATGTGATACAAAAGGCTTACCACGATTGGACAATAAACCTAGCAGACTCGCACCTGAAGGAGGAGAACGTCCCGGGATTCATCCCATCGCAAAAAACAGGCAATGTTTCAACCTTCGTCAAAGCTTTAGAACCTTGATGATCTTGTGCTATGGGCCGACATTGTAGACAACATGCGCAGGCATACAATGTATCAGTTCATCAACTGCGCTTTATCAACGCTCTATTTACAGGGTCCTGGGAGGACCAAAAGACTCAAGGAGCAGGTTAGAGAGATGGGCAATTGATTTTTTTGCTAATTTCCATCTTGTAATCTCCAAGTAACGGATCAATACGAGACTGATAGAAGAAATTAGAATGCGCGTCCTAGCACCATGGCCGCGCTATTTGTCACAGAGCAGATGGCCCGTGCCAGATCTATCTTTATTCCAAATAAATTAAATTGCATTTCCTCCGAGTAATTTTTCACCGGCGTGGGCTGCTTTCCTTAGTTTGCTTGAAAGACGGGCCTCCGCATCTACTAGTGACAGGCTATCCGCGGGTGGAAATTGGCAAACATTCATTCCCTAGAAGTATAGCGGTTTCCCGTTAGACAATCTGCAGTCTCTATATACGCTCTAATGGAGTCTGTATTGTATTGTTTTTGCCCCAAAAAAATATTTTCGAGCGGGGGTTTGATTAGAAAGAATGTAACATTATGGTTAAAAAACAGGAACTATTTCTCGTGATTAAGCAAGTTATGGTGAAAGCCGAGGAGAGTCAGAGGGCGAGGGGCTGATGAAGGCGAGCCCTAAGGGCAGCAGAATTTGCTAAAGAGTGCGGCTGTATGAAGAGCGACATGATGAAGAGTGCGATGAAGGCCACTTGACTCGGGTCATCCAACGACCCCTCACCCCGATGAGTAACCTCAATGGACTCCATCGACAGCAACGCCCAGCACCTTCACAACGTTACGGAGGCCGAGAACCTCCCTGCAGCCTCCAAAGTCTTATCTACGTCCTCTCACCATCCTTGTGACCTTCTTACCCCAGAGGAGAAGACGGCTAAGATCCCACAGCAGGCGAGACCCCCTGCAGCTACATTTCTAACCACCAAGACTAATAAGCAATTAACTTAGAATTAGCCTTAAAAATGTTTTTTCCCCGGTTATTTTATCATTAAGGGCAGGTGTCTAAACATGTCACCTTTCCTGAATTACAGATCGCTAATAAAACAAGCTACAAAGGCAAAAACATACGTAAAAACGGCGGATCGGGAAGAGGTCTGATGCATACTGGGAAGATTAGGGGTACCATGGAAGCAGGATCTGCACGATTATTCCTCCTCATTAGGTTATCTCTCCCATATTGTTAAGCTGCTGATTGCTGTGGATTGGGTCAGACGGCCATTGTGAGAAATTGTGGGAGGAAATTGATTAAAAGATGCTCTTTTTGCCACAACCAAACAAATCTAATCAAATCTAATTTTTTTATAGTAAATTCTAGAGGTAATGTGTGTGTATATATATATATATATATATATATATATATATATATATATATATATATATATATATATATATATATATATACACATGCACATATACACACACATAATATGTAATTATATCTCGTGAAATGTAATATTATAGTATATTATAGTGTATTTATATATATATATATATATATATATATATATATATATATATATATATATTACAATGTGAATACACTTATTTATTTATATATATATATATATATATATATATATATATATAACATTTGAATATATATATAATGTGTATATATATATATATTGTGACAAGCCTCCCTTTTCCTTGGGACTTTTGTCAAGGATCTTGGCTGTAACCACAGTCTTCTAGGGTAAATGAAGTCCAGGACACATCCAGCTCAGCTTCAATATTTATTTTCAAGGAACAAACAGCAGCAGTTGTAAGCAGAATAACAGTCTTCGCTTAGAACAAAACAGGTCACAATTTACCATCAATATGGCTTTGCAGAGAGAAACCACCCCTCAGTTTATCAGCTCTCCTAGCTGGCATAACAGTGGCTTCCTCTCTGAATCAGGCTCAAACCCTTTTACCTTCTGCCTGCTAATTAATCAGCCACAGGTGAGCTGCTACTTAGTCCACACCTGTGGAGCTCCTGTCCAGAATGCACACTCTGGACTGGATCAATACAGCAATTAGTGCTGTTGGAGCACTGGCCCACCCTGCTCTTCCAGATGCTCCGCCCCAGGGACCCTTACCATGTTTTGCAAACTGCCAGTAGTGCAGTTTGTAGTCAAACATCTTTCCCTGGGACATATGTTAAGGCAGACTACTATTGACCAAGGCTGGTCTAATATACCTGCCATCTACCACTTTACCAGACCTTGTGTCACATATCCTCCCCCCCAGCTCAGACCTAAGGGGTTGAGCGACCATGGACATCAGAGCATGTACCCTGGAAAGGCCATCAGCATTTCCCTGTTTGAGGCCTGCCCTGTGTTCCACTGTGAAATTAAAGGATTGCAAACTTAAAAACCATCTGGTAATTCTGGAGTTTTTCTCTTTGTTTTGACACATCCAAGTCAAAGGTGCGTGATCTGTTATCAACCGGAATTTCCGACCTAGCAGGTAGTATTTAAGTGACTCTAATGCCCATTTAATAGCGAGACACTCCTTTTCTACAATAGAGTAGTTTTTCTCTTGTGGATTTAGTTTCCTGCTCAAAAAGAACACAGGATGTTCTTCACCCTGATATTCCTGGGAAAGGACAGCTCCTAAGCCCACATCAGAAGCATCTGTCTGAACTATGAAGCTTCTGGAGAAGTCCGGAGTTACTAAGACTGGCTGGGCACAGATAGCCTCCTTCAGTCTTTTAAAAGCTTTGTCTGCTTCCGGGCTCCACTTAACCATAACTGGGTACCTCGCCTTAGTAAGGTCAGTTAGAGGAGCAGCAATGGTAGCAAAATCTGGAATAAACCTCCTATAGTAACCAGTCAAACCCAAAAATGCCCTTACTTGTTTTTTCGTAAGTGGCTGTGGCCATTTTTGTATGGCTTCCACTTTTGCAGTTTGCGGTTTAACCAATCCCCTCCCAATTGAATATCCTAAGTACTTAGCCTCTTCTAAACCAATAGTACATTTGGAAGGATTGGCAGTTA